>NW_028270146.1:14957886-15293885 GCF_037043375.1 Chiloscyllium plagiosum
TCCAGCAACACATTTTCACCTGTGCTGCCTGACCTGCTGTGCTTTTCCAGCAATACATTTTCAGCTATGCTGCCTGACCTGCTGCGCTTTTCCAGCAATACATTTTCAGCTATGCTGCCTGACCTGCTGGGCTATTCCACCAACACATTTTCAGCTCCTTGGATGCTGCCTGACCTGCTGCGCTTTTCCAGCAATACATTTTCAGCTATGCTGCCTGACCTGCTGCGCTTTTCCAGCAATACATTTTCAACTTGCTGCCTGACCTGTTGCGCTTTTCCAGCAATACATTTTCAGCTATGCTGCCTGACCTGCTGCGCTTTTCCAGCAACACATTTTCAGCTCCTTGGATGCTGCCTGACCTGCTGTGCTTTTCCAGCAATACATTTTCAGCTATGCTGCCTGACCTGCTGCGCTTTTCCAGCAATACATTTTCAGCTATGCTGCCTGACCTGGGCTTTTCCAGCAATACATTTTCAGCTTACTGCCTGACCTGCTGCGCTTTTCCAGCAATACATTTTCAGCTATGCTGCCTGACCTGTTGCGCTTTTCCAGCAACACATTTTCACCTGTGCTGCCTGACCTGCTGCGCTTTTCTAGCAATACATTTTCAGCTCTGCTGCCTGACCTGCTGCGCTTTTCCAGCAATACATTTTCAGCTATGCTGCCTGACCTGCTGCGCTTTTCCAGCAATACATTTTCAGCTATGCTGCCTGACCTGCTGCGCTTTTCCAGCAATACATTTTCAGCTATGCTGCCTGACCTGCTGGGCTTTTCCACCAACACATTTTCAGCTCCTTGGATGCTGCCTGACCTGCTGCGCTTTTCCAGCAAAACATTTTCAGCTTGCTGCCTGACCTGTTGCGCTTTTCCAGCAATACATTATCAGCTATGCTGCCTGACCTGCTGGGCTTTTCCAGCAACACATTTTCAGCTCCTTGGATGCTGCCTGACCTGCTGCGCTTTTCCAGCAATACATTTTCAGCTATGCTGCCTGACCTGCTGCGCTTTTCCAGCAATACATTTTCAGCTGCTGCCTGACCTGCTGCGCTTTTCCAGCAAAACATTTTCAGCTATGCTGCCTGACCTGCTGCGCTTTTCCAGCAACACATTTTCAGCTCCTTGGATGCTGCCTGACCTGCTGCGCTTTTCCAGCAACACATTTTCAGCTATGCTGCCTGACCTGCTGCGCTTTTCCAGCAACACATTTTCAGCTCCTTGGATGCTGCCTGACCAGTTGCGCTTTTCCAGCAACACATTTTCAGCTCCTTGGATGCTGCCTGACCTGCTGCGCTTTTCCAGCAACACATTTTCAGCTCCTTGGATGCTGCCTGACCTGCTGCGCTTTTCCAGCAACCCATTTTCAGCTCCTTGGATGCCTGACCTGCTGTGCTTTTCCAGCAACACATTTTCAGCTCCTTGGATGCTGCCTGACCTGTTGCACTTTTCCAGCAACACATTTTCACCTGTGCTGCCTGACCTGCTGCGCTTTTCCGGCAATACATTTTCAGCTATGCTGCCTGACCTGCTGCGCTTTTCCAGCAATACATTTTCAGCTATGCTGCCTGACCTGCGCGTTTCCAGCAATACATTTTCAGCTTGCTGCCTGACCTGCTGCGCTTTTCCAGCAATACATTTTCAGCTATGCTGCCTGACCTGTTGCGCTTTTCCAGCAACACATTTTCACCTGTGCTGCCTGACCTGCTGCGCTTTTCTAGCAATACATTTTCAGCTCTGCTGCCTGACCTGCTGCGCTTTTCCAGCAATACATTTTCAGCTATGCTGCCTGACCTGCTGCGCTTTTCCAGCAATACATTTTCAGCTATGCTGCCTGACCTGCTGCGCTTTTCCAGCAATACATTTTCAGCTATGCTGCCTGACCTGCTGGGCTTTTCCACCAACACATTTTCAGCTCCTTGGATGCTGCCTGACCTGCTGCGCTATTCCAGCAACACATTTTCAGCTTGCTGCCTGACCTTTGCGCTTTTCCAGCAATACATTTTCAGCTATGCTGCCTGACCTGCTGGGCTTTTCCAGCAACACATTTTCAGCTATGCTGCCTGACCTGCTGCGCTTTTCCAGCAATACATTTTCAGCTGCTGCCTGACCTGCTGCGCTTTTCCAGCAACACATTTTCAGCTTGCTGCCTGACCTGCGCTTTTCCAGCAACACATTTTCAGCTCCTTGGATGCTGCCTGACCTGCTGCGCTTTTCCAGCAACACATTTTCAGCTATGCTGCCTGACCTGCTGCGCTTTTCCAGCAACACATTTTCAGCTCCTTGGATGCTGCCTGACCTGCTGCGCTTTTCCAGCAACACATTTTCAGCTCCTTGGATGCTGCCTGACCTGCTGCGCTTTTCCAGCAACACGTTTTCAGCTCCTTGGATGCTGCCTGACCTGCTGTGCTTTTCCAGCAACACATTTTCAGCTCCTTGGATGCTGCCTGACCTGCTGCGCTATTCCAGCAACACATTTTCAGCTTGCTGCCTGACCTGCTGCGCTTTTCCAGCAATACATTTTCAGCTATGCTGCCTGACCTGCTGCGCTTTTCCAGCAATACATTTTCAGCTATGCTGCCTGACCTGCTGGGCTTTTCCAGCAACACATTTTCAGCTCCTTGGATGCTGCCTGACCTGCTGTGCTTTTCCAGCAATACATTTTCAGCTATGCTGCCTGACCTGCTGTGCTTTTCCAGCAATACATTTTCAGCTTGCTGCCTGACCAGTTGCGCTTTTCCAGCAATACATTTTCAGCTATGCTGCCTGACCTGCTGGGCTTTTCCAGCAACACATTTTCAGCTCCTTGGATGCCTGACCTGCTGCGCTTTTCCAGCAACACATTTTCAGCTCCTTGGATGCCTGACCTGCTGTGCTTTTCCAGCAACACATTTTCAGCTCCTTGGATGCTGCCTGACCTGTTGCGCTTTTCCAGCAACACATTTTCACCTGTGCTGCCTGACCTGCTGCGCTTTTCCGGCAATACATTTTCAGCTATGCTGCCTGACCTGCTGCGCTTTTCCAGCAATACATTTTCAGCTATGCTGCCTGACCTGCGCTTTTCCAGCAATACATTTTCAGCTTGCTGCCTGACCTGCTGCGCTTTTCCAGCAATACATTTTCAGCTATGCTGCCTGATCTGTTGCGCTTTTCCAGCAACACATTTTCACCTGTGCTGCCTGACCTGCTGCGCTTTTCTAGCAATACATTTTCAGCTCTGCTGCCTGACCTGCTGCGCTTTTCCAGCAATACATTTTCAGCTATGCTGCCTGACCTGTTGCGCTTTTCCAGCAATACATTTTCAGCTATGCTGCCTGACCTGCTGGGCTTTTCCACCAACACATTTTCAGCTCCTTGGATGCTGCCTGACCTGCTGCGCTTTTCCAGCAATACATTTTCAGCTATGCTGCCTGACCTGCTGCGCTTTTCCAGCAATACATTTTCAGCTGCTGCCTGACCTGCTGCGCTTTTCCAGCAACACATTTTCAGCTTGCTGCCTGACCTGCGCTTTTCCAGCAACACATTTTCAGCTCCTTGGATGCTGCCTGACCTGCTGCGCTTTTCCAGCAACACATTTTCAGCTATGCTGCCTGACCTGCTGCGCTTTTCCAGCAACACATTTTCAGCTCCTTGGATGCTGCCTGACCTGCTGCGCTTTTCCAGCAACACATTTTCAGCTCCTTGGATGCTGCCTGACCTGCTGCGCTTTTCCAGCAACACATTTTCAGCTCCTTGGATGCTGCCTGACCTGCTGTGCTTTTCCAGCAACACATTTTCAGCTCCTTGGATGCTGCCTGACCTGTTGCGCTTTTCCAGCAACACATTTTCACCTGTGCTGCCTGACCTGCTGCGCTTTTCCGGCAATACATTTTCAGCTATGCTGCCTGACCTGCTGTGCTTTTCCAGCAATACATTTTCAGCTTGCTGCCTGACCAGTTGCGCTTTTCCAGCAATACATTTTCAGCTATGCTGCCTGACCTGCTGCGCTTTTCCAGCAATACATTTTCAGCTATGCTGCCTGACCTGCTGCGCTTTTCCAGCAATACATTTTCAGCTATGCTGCCTGACCTGCTGCGCTTTTCCAGCAATACATTTTCAGCTATGCTGCCTGACCTGCTGGGCTTTTCCACCAACACATTTTCAGCTCCTTGGATGCTGCCTGACCTGCTGCGCTTTTCCAGCAACACATTTTCACCTGTGCTGCCTGACCTGCTGCGCTTTTCCAGCAATACATTTTCAGCTTGCTGCCTGACCTGCTGCGCTTTTCCAGCAATACATTTTCAGCTATGCTGCCTGACCTGCTGCGCTTTTCCAGCAATACATTTTCAGCTATGCTGCCTGACCTGCTGTGCTTTTCCAGCAATACATTTTCAGCTATGCTGCCTGACCTGCTGGGCTTTTCCACCAACACATTTTCAGCTCCTTGGATGCTGCCTGACCTGCTGCGCTTTTCCAGCAATACATTTTCAGCTATGCTGCCTGACCTGCTGTGCTTTTCCAGCAATACATTTTCAGCTTGCTGCCTGACCAGTTGCGCTTTTCCAGCAATACATTTTCAGCTATGCTGCCTGACCTGCTGGGCTTTTCCAGCAACACATTTTCAGCTCCTTGGATGCTGCCTGACCTGCTGTGCTTTTCCAGCAATACATTTTCAGCTATGCTGCCTGACCTGCTGCGCTTTTCCAGCAATACATTTTCAGCTATGCTGCCTGACCTGCTGGGCTTTTCCAGCAACACATTTTCAGCTCCTTGGATGCTGCTGACCTGCTGCGCTTTTCCAGCAACACATTTTCAGCTTGCTGCCTGACCTGCTGCGCTTTTCCAGCAATACATTTTCAGCTGCTGCCTGACCTGCTGCGCTTTTCCAGCAACACATTTTCACCTGTGCTGCCTGACCTGCGCTTTTCCAGCAACACATTTTCAGCTCCTTGGATGCTGCCTGACCTGCTGCGCTTTTCCAGCAACACATTTTCAGCTATGCTGCCTGACCTGCTGCGCTTTTCCAGCAAAACATTTTCAGCTCCTTGGATGCTGCCTGACGTGCTGTGCTTTTCCAGCAATACATTTTCAGCTCCTTGAATGCTGCCTGACCTGCTGCGCTTTTCCAGCAACACATTTTCAGCTCCTTGGATGCTGCCTGACCTGCTGCGCTTTTCCAGCAACACATTTTCAGCTCCTTGGATGCTGCCTGACCTGCTGCGCTTTTCCAGCAACACATTTTCAGCTCCTTGGATGCTGCCTGAGCTGCTGCGCTTTTCCAGCAACACATTTTCAGCTTGCTGCCTGACCTGCTGCGCTTTTCCAGCAACACATTTCCACCTATGCTGCCTGACCTGCTGCGCTTTTGCAGCAACATATTTCCACCTATGCTGCCTGACCTGCTGCGCTTTTCCAGCAACACATTTTCAGCTGCTGCCTGACCTGCTGTGCTTTTCCAGCAACACATTTTCAGCAAATAATGAGATGCTAGTCATGGAAATAAGGTAGTTGCTGCTCATTAGCGAGATTCTGAACTCACCACTTAAACTTTAAGGAGAAAATGGTAAACACCTCCGTCTTCATTGCGATTCTGATTTTTCATTCTTGGGTATTTTCCCACATTTCTCCTTGCCCGTACCACTCGAGAGTGGAAAATTTGGCCCATTGTATTTTGTAAATCTGCCAAGTCTAGATCAAACAGTTGAGTGGTCTGACTACTTTTCAATGCTGCTAGCACTATGCCCCATATTTACTTGTACACTTTGGACATTTTACACTAGAAACGTAAAACTGAATTTTTTTTCTAAGGAGGTTCAAAAATTGGAGCTGTGGAATTTTTGGCCATTTTCTACAACCAATGAATAGGGTAACTTAAAACCAGAATCTGGTTACTGATGATGGTTACAGTTTTTTCAAAATATTATTTTCATGTTGCAACAAAGGTGATTATTAATGCTGCTTAAGAGAACGACACACGATTGCACTACAAGATTCAGATGGTGCATTGCTCGTCTAAATATCAATCATTTTTCAATCTCAAAATCCCACGTTCATGGACCAGTATTGGTTGCTTGCACTGCGCTGGATTGTAATGGATATTTTTCATTGCGTAGTCACCATGGCAACTGCAATAAGTAAAATGGTTTGTCATTCTTATGGATGTGTTTTAACCTGCTTATGAATAGGTGAGCTGGATGTGGTTAATATTGCACATTCCAGAATATTGCCGGAAGCCTGTAGAAAATAAAGATTGAGTGACAATGCAGCTGTCTGTTGAGAACAAAACTTGTTTCTCTGGATCCTACGCACTCTAAGCCGAACTAATGAAGAGGCCAGGTGAAGGCCAACAAGCCATTTCTTTATGGGACAAAAGTCATGTTCTGAGAAACTTATAAAACTGGCAGAATAAATTTTCATTATCAATTGTGTCTTTGGTACAATCGTAATTTTCAAATCTCTGATGATATTTGGAAAGATTTGCCTTTATTGTCTGTTGATAACCATTCTCCTAGGTTTTAAACCTCTAAAATTGTAAATCTGTGCTAAAGCATCACTATTCATAGAGTCATACAGTCATAGAAATGTACAGCACGTAAACAGACCCTACAGTCCAACTTGTCCATGTCGACTAGATATCCCAACCCAATCTAGTCCCACCTGCCAGCACCTGGCCCATATCCCTCCAAACCCTCCCTATTTATTTACCTATTGAGATGCTTTTTAAATGTCGCAATTGTACTACCCTCCACCACTTCCTCTGGCAGCCGATTCCACACCTGCACCACCCTCTGCGTGAAAAAGTTGCCTCGGTCCCTTTTATTATCTTTCCCCTCTCACCCTTAACCTTAACCTTATTCCTGATGAAGGGCTTTTGCCCGAAACGTCGATTTTGCCTGTCCTCAGATGCTGCCTGAATTGCTGTGCTCTTCCAGCACCACTGATCCAGAATCTGGTTTCCAGCATCTGCAGTCATTGTTTTTACCTCTTAACCTATGCACTCTAGTTCTGGACATCCCCACCCTAGGGAAAAGACTTTGCCTATTTATCATATTCATTCCCCTCATGATTTTGTAAACCTCTGTAAGGTCATCTCTCAGCCTCCGACGCTCCAGGGAAATCAGCCCTAGCCTATTCAGCGTCTCCCTGTACCTCAAATCCTCCAACCCTGGCAACATCCTTGTAAATCTTTTCAGAACTGTTTCAAGTTTCACAACATCCTTCCAATAGGAAGGAGACCAGAATTGCATGCAATATTCCAAAAATGGCCTAACCAACGTCCTGTACAGCCGTGACATGACCTCCCTACTCCTGCACTCAGTACACTGACCAATAAAGAAAGCATACTAAGAAATAAATCCTTTAATTTATTTCCCTTCTGTACAATAATCATTCTCTGATTCTATAAAGGCGGGGAAGTGGCTCTGAGTACATGTTTTTACAAAAGTTGAATGATTTAGCATAACTACTAAAATAGTGGTCAATCTCCGGTAGATATCAAAAATCATTCTTTGTGATGTGCACAGACACGTGAAGTTGACAGTTGTTTTCAATGGTGTACTATTAGATTTCTCTGCCAAAAATCAGGGGTAGACTTATACATGAGATACAAAATAAATTGTTTTTGGCCCTAAGTCAATCTGAGATATCTACATTCTTTATGTACACCACCTGGTCACTGCAGAAGTCAAATTTGCCCTGGTGCAAGCCTTGTTATTGATAGAACAGTAGAATGGCACACTATTGAAGGCAGCTGTTCAGTTTCTGATATCTGTGCATGTCAATTGTGATGTTAAGGCTACCATGTCACCAGTGCATGCTGATCTTTTTTGTATCAGTTTTAGGGATTGAGTTGGCAGGATCTGTCTTCAAACTGGCAAGTCTGCGATAGCAAGACGGTGGATGATGGTTTTCAACTCCTCAGCTATAACTTGTGCAAAATTGACATCGGCTTTTTGGCTAAAAGTCAAGTCTCAGAAGCCAATATTAATTTTACTGAAATTTTGGGCAGGAACACTTCCCTTTGACCATATGGAGGCTGAAAGTTTGTGAAATGGCTTTGTTGTAACTCTAGCTCAGCCACACCATTTGTTTTCAATTTCTAAAAATTAATTCACAGGACGTCATTAGCTGCATCAACATTTATTGCCCATCACTATTGGTGATGGTGAGCTGCCTCCTTGAACCACTTCTGTGCTCTTGGTGTCAGTGCACCTACAATTCTGTTAGGAATTAAAGCAAGCAAGCATCGTGATGACCCATGCTGATAATTGATGGTTCTATACTTAAACAGAGCTAGGTGGGGAACAGAATGGCTCATTTGCAGAATTATGAGGAAGGAGAGAGGCAGCAAACTGAGGAAGCTCAATGGCGCAATCACTTTCTCATCTCCACTGCCAGAATTCCCTGAGGCATCCCTCTAAAGTTCTGCAGAGAAACATTATTCCCAGCAAACAAGAGGAAGAGACCATCCTCTTTGAAATAAAAACTGGCATTTTTTTAAGTGCCTGTGAAAGTGAACAACAGAAATTTGTTACAAGAGTTGGATGCAGTTCTGAAAGAGACTTGATGATCTTATCAGGACCTTGCAACTCCATTAATTCCACATTCTCCAGACATCTACTCATATTATCAGATCCAGGTAAGGATGCCACATTTTCTGCCTGCAAGGACAGTTGACTGATGGCTTTTGATAACAATTAACAGTGGCTACATGGTCACCATTCACAACTTTTTATTCCAGATTTTCATTGATATCAAATTACACCATCCACCACAGTGGAATTTAACTCATCCCCACAATAAAGCCTCGAGTTCTTGGTTACTAGTCCAGTGACTGTCAGTAGAAAATAGCTTTTCATTCTCATCTATGTCAATGGGAAATTCTGTGCTTACAACAATATATTTGGAGGAACCTTTTTTTCTGTGATGAAGTTGAATTGCATCAAGCCATTATGTGATCCAATTTAGCAGAACCGGTTTTAATCTGCTATGCTGTAAAAATACGGGATCCTTGCTACATAGGAGACAGCCTTTATGAATGAAAGGAATTACTTCTGCATTTAACATACCACCGTTCATGTGAGCTATAGAGGAAGGAGGTTGTGCTTCCTATTGGTAAAGCAACATATTAGAGACCCATCCCTTTTTACTCTTTTCTATCTGTGAGGCTTATTATATATCTATTGGATGGGTGCATTCTCAGCCATGACAATGTTATGTGGGAACTGCTGTCCTATATATTGCTAACAGAATTCCAGTGTTAGCTGATTCAATATCTAGCACTGCTGAAAATTGAGCTTTAATGCATTTGGAACTCAATATCAGAATGGAAAATCCAAGGACAGATTTTGTCAAGTATTTTGCAGTTGGGAGACCCGCCAAGGATCTCAAACAGACAGTTTCTTTAGAAAAGTTTAAAAAATTTTGACTTATTTTCTGGATTTGCAATAAAATTTGATTCTGTTTGTACTGCATGTACCCATTGAGAACTTAAAGATTCTCAGTCCCCCCAGATTTCAGTTATCCCACTGAACTAACTCTTGGACTGTGACTCTGCAGCCTTTGGTTCTTGACACATCTCATGATTATTTCTGACTGGAACCTTCTCTGTTTTACAGTCTATCCAGGCTAGCACCCTGAATAACTATGACCAAAATGCACGATAGATCTTTCCTTGTCAGCCTGTAAGATCTAACTTCTAATAGAAATTACTCATTCCCACATCCAAAATTGTTAGAATCATAAATTGGATACAGCACAGAATGAGACTAATATGCTTTATGGTTGCTAAAGTTCAAAATAATTGCACCTTTAGACTCAAAATGCTGGAACTTCATTGGGTGTATTTCTTGCAGCTTTCCATGTGGCTGATGGACTATCAGCTGATTGCTCGTCACCTGACCTCAATGCATCGATAAATGTACCCAAGAGGTATATTTGCATAGTATTTGGTTCTCAGCTTTTGAAGACAAGTCCCACTGAAAAGTTTGTTTGTTGCACGCCAACTATATTTCATAAACAGAAGGATACTAACTTGCTATATAGAAGTTGTTCAGCCCATCATATCCCTGCCAACTCTCTGAAAAGGTTATAGAGTCATGCAGTCCTACAGCATGGAGACAGGCCCTTTTGCCCAAACTGGTCCATGCTGACCAAAATGTCCATCTATGCTAATCCTACTTCCCTGCACTTGGCCCATATCCTTCTAACCCTTTCCTGTCCATGTATTTGTCCAAATGCCTTTTAAATGTTGTTAATGTATCCACCTCAACAACCTCCACTGGCAGCTCTTTCCATATGTGTACCACCCTCTGTGCAAAAAACATTGCCCCTCAGGTTCCCTTTTATTCTTTCCCCTCTCACCTTAAACCGATGCCCTCTAGTCCGTGATTCCCCAACCCTGGGAAAAAGACTGAGTGCATTCACCCTTTCCATGCCTCTCATGATCTAATGCACCTCTATAAGGTGTCCCCTTAGCCTCCTACGATCTAAAGTAAGAAGTCCTAGCTTGTCCAACCTCTCCCTATAACTCAGGAGGAGAAAGTGAGCACTGCAGATGCTGGAGATCAGAGTTGAGAGTGTAATGCTGGAAAAGCACAGTTGGTCAGGCAGCATCTGAGGAGTAGGAGAATCGACATTTTGAGTATAAACTCTTCAGTGGGATTCCTGATGAAGAACTTATGCTCAAGAGGTTGATTCTCCTACTCCTCAGATGCTGTCTGACTGGCTTTGTTTTTCCAGCACCATGCTCTCGACTTTCCCTATAACCCAGACCATTGAGTCCTGGTGACATCCTTGGAAATTTCTTCTGCATTCTTTCCAGTTCAATAACATCCTTCCTATAGCAAAGTGACCAAAACTGAACACAATACTCCAAGTGCAGCCTCACCAACGTCCTGTACAACTGCAAAATAACTTCCCAACTTCTATACTCAGTGCCCTGACTGATGAAGGACAGTGTGCCAAAAGTCGTCTTCACTGATCTGTCTACCTGTGAATTCACTTTCAGAAAACCAAGCACCTGAGTGGTGCCTCTATTCCACTACACTCCTTAAGGCCATACTATTCACCATGAAACTCTTACCTTGATTGTACTTTCGAAAATGCAAGACTTCATACTTATCTATATGAAACACCATTTGCTATTTTTCAGCCCACTTCCCCAGCTGATCAAGGTCCTGCTGCAATTTCTGACCACCTTTCTCACTGTCCACAATACTGCCTATTTTAGTGTCATCTGCAAACTTACTAATCATGCCTTGTACATTCTCATTCAAATCATTGATACAGATAACAAAAAGGTAATGGGCCCAGCACCAACTCCTGAGGCACTCCACTGATCGCAGGCTTCCAGTCCTACAAGCATCCTTTCACTAATACCCTGTACCATCAAGCCAATTGTGTATCCAATTTGTCCGGGCCCCCTGGATTCCACGCAGTCTAACCTTTGAGAGCAGCCTACCATGTGGATCCTTATCAAAGGCCTTACTGAAATCCATATTGACTTTGTCCAGCACCCTGCCCTCTTCAACCTTCGTGATCACCTCATCAAAGAACTGTAACAAATTTGTGAGGCATGGTTGCCCAAGCATAAAGCTGTTCTGACTGTTCCTAATCAAACCATGTATTTCCAAATGCATGTATATTTTAGCTCAGAATCTTCTCAAATAATTTACCCAGGTCTACAGATCGCCTTCTTGAAAAAGGACACAACATTCACTACCCTCCAGTATCTGAGACCTCATACGGAATGATGATGCAAAAATATCAACCAGGGCTCCGGCACTTTCTTCTCTATCCTGTAGCAGTACTCTTGGATATATCTGTGTGGTGCTGGAATCACCATAGGAATGATGAGCTTATGCTCAAAATGTTGACTCACCTGCTGTTCAGATGCTGCCTGACCGGCTGTGCTTTTCCAGCACCACACTTTTTGACTCTGATCTCCAGCATCTGCAGTTCTCATTTTCTCTCTGTTGGATATATCTGGTCAGGATGAGGAGATTTATCCACCTTCATATATTCTAATACATCGAACACCTCCTCTACTGTGATATATTGTCCCCAAGATATGATCACTAAACTTCCCCAAGGTCAATTAGCTCCATCATCTTTTGACCTGTTTCCCCATAACCCATGACCATATTGTTTCTGTGAGTGGCAGCATTAACAAAATACGTTTTGTTGTGCGATTGCACAATTGAGCATTTGGCTGATGGATTTGCACTTTATAAGTGAAATTGCAGTTATAAAATAATGTAGTTTATGTACTGCCACTGCAATTAACACAACAAAATTAGCAATTTTTTTTCGTTTAAACGTTTCTGATTCTCTAGTCTTAATGAAGGGATGAATAGGTTGAAATCTTGTAAAAATTAATTTCTGTCAACCTTGCCAAGCTTTTTCGTATGTTGTGGGTGTGTCAGGTTGTCTTTAAATGTTTGACTTGAGCAATTAAATGCTAGCCGTGTCCTCGGCAGACTCAAGTCTTTGTCATGCATGCAGCGTGTATAAACTCATCACATGACAAGAGAAACGATAGTGTCAGAAAGGATCTGTTGGGAAACAAACTAGAACCTTGTGAAAACAGATCCTAAGTTTGGGTCTTCAGTAAGTACTTAGACCACCTTTTCCCAAAGAACTTTCTAATTCAAGTTTTTTTGTAACCTGTAAAGTAAGTTTTGTTGAAACAGAGAATGTTAGATCTTCGGAGTATCTTCGGAGCATTGGCATTTTAATTTTTGAGCTCATGTTAGCACGAAAAAAATGTTTATTTTGATTTTTTTTACATTTTATGTCAGTAGTCTAGTGAAGTATAGGTGGTGATTTCTGCATTGTTGTGGTTCATCTGAGTTGTAAAATGATTTTTTAAAAAATCTGCTTGTTACTGTTTGAATCTTTAGCTATTTGAAGTAGAAATGAACAGCTTGTGCTTGGTATGAGAATAATGTAGCACAGAAGCAAACATTTAAATTGTTTTATGGGATTTGTGGAACATAAAAGATTTTTCCCATATATTTACGGATTGTTTCGGTTGGGATACAAATTGGGTTTTGTGCTTTGAAGAATGGACAAGCGAATGTTTGTGGGCTTCTGTAGGAGTTTTAATGAATTCGATGCTTTTTTTTTTATAAATCTGAGCCTTGTGTATTCATGAGATTGATGTATTAGCCAGCTGGAATGTTTAAAAGACTGGGAGAGACTGCAGCCTAATCTAGAAGAATTGAGTTGCTGATTTATATTGCCGTCAGCGCTTAGCAACAGGTTCAGCTTTTTTTTTCTTCAGTACTGCTCACTTGTTAGAAACAGCTGAAGAACTCTTACTCGGCCGGGTTTCAGTGCAGACATGTCAGCTTTCAACTTCTGTAACTTCGACAGTATTATGGTCTTATTGCCAATTATCAGATGATTCTCACAACAGCTGTAGTTTATTATAATGTTAAAATTTTGAAAAATATTAACTGATGTCCATTTTCACTTTTGTGTTATTGTTTTAAGTATTTCCCAACCATTTCTAGTTATCCTGGTGAATTTGTAGCGTCATTTTCAGAGGGCAGTACATTTCAGCAATGACTTTTTCAACAATGGTCATTTAAGATGTGTGGGAAAAATTACTTTCCTGAATTACGTTTTCCACAAAGAATGCCAGAAAGTCTGTGTTGTTGATGCTACCTGTAAATAATAAAGTAGAAAATACTTCCATTGCATGATATATTTTTGCTTTTGTTGATGATGCCATGTTATATAGTTAAGTATCTGGCAGCAGACAGATCATTGCAGTCAAAGGAATCTCAAGAAATTAAGACATTGCACAAAGAAATTATGCTGGATAATCTAAAGGTAATATAAAATGAAATGGGAAGGAATAAATGTGACCACAATAGATATCTGTCTGTAAAATGAAAAAGGCAACAATTTCGTGGGGTTAGAAATAATTTGACAAAGATTTTTGCTCACTTATGCTGCAAGGCTAATCAAGTCTGAGGAATTCCTAATTAATTATTTTTACTCTCACATAGTTGGAACATTTGAAGCACTGGAGAGAGTTTGAATGAAGGACACATGAGTTTGTTATTCTTGGGACTTGGCACAGATAGAATGGGTCGAATGGCTGCCTCTGTGCTGTTTGTTCTATGATTTTATAATAAATTAGAAGAAGACTTTGAAGATTTTGTAAGAGGAAGGAAAGTTGAGATTTAATGAACAAAATGATTCTTTTATTCTCCATTTCTCAGTTGACTTGGCTGAGGCTGGTAAACCTTTGATGTGATACTTGAGTATGAAGGTGTAGTATTAGGATAGTTGTTTGTTGGGCTCCTAAATGTGAGGAAATACAATAGTTTATAACAGCAAGTTGTTTTGTTTGTTATTTAATTGTATAACAGTACATCATAGCTGGACATTATCAGCATGAGGATGCATTTCAAAAAATGGTTATTTGAAATGCAGGAGCATCTTGAATATTTACAATGAGATATTATAAGACCAGTTGAGAGCCTTCCCAGGTCGTAACGCATGGTCTGATGGCTCTGGGTTCAGCAGGTAATCATTTATATTATTTTGAACTTATGCAAGAAAAAGGGACAGATATCTAGTTTCTGGCACTGGATGGAAGAAAATTACACAGTAAAGACCGAATGTGGCTTCACAGCTGATATTCTGTGTGACGTTATAACTCTAAAAGCATAATTATTAAATTCTTTGGATTCTCCAAGTTACCTACTCTTTTCAAATTAAATCTAGACCTCAGTCTTTGATTTTTATCCTTTAATTTCAATCTACATGCTTTCTCCTGAAAGACCAAGCAAGTAAAGACTTTCAGCCAAAGACTTAAATCTACAGAACAGCAAGCTTATACATGTTCAATGCGTAGGAGATGAAAGTGTAATATGGCTGCAAGTACGTACTCTACTGCTATATACTTTCATTAATCATCCTGTAAAACACTGTACCTTGAAGCGCTATATCAAGATAAAATTATTACAATTCCAATAAATATATTTCAGTGTTTTTAGCTATAATCTAATTAAGTGAAAACGGCAAGAATTAAAATATAAAAAAGAAACAGGGAATACTGGAGAAACTGGAGAAACCCAGCAGGTCTGGGAGCATCTGTGAGAAAAACAGAAGTAACATATGAGTGTTGTTCAGAACTGTTTCAGAGTTGAACCACTGTTCTTAAGAGTCATATCAGACTTGAAATGTTAATTCTGTTTTTCTCATCACACATGCTTTCAGACCTGCTAAATTTTTCCAGTATTCTGTTCGTTTCAGATTTCCAGCATCTGAAAATTTTGCTTTTTAGTCCATTAAAATTTAATGTGGAAAAACACAGTAATATTAATAATTGCAGTAAATATAAATGTTTATCAATAAATGATAAAGTTGCTAATTGAACAGATTACATATTTTGTAATGTTAGGTAAACATAAATATTTTTGAGCTTTTCAAATCCACATCGTTATTTACGTTATTTAAACTGCCTCCTGCCAAAAGCAAAGACACAAAATCAAGAAATAGAGTCCTGAAGTCTGTTTTTGTTTATTAAATAGGGCATATATGGTACATTTACTGAGTTTGTATAAAAGAGAAGCTCTGAAATGCCACTTGATGATGTTCGAATGAACACTCCTCCCACAAAGTTCACCATTTCAACTGTGCTATCATGTCAAGAAAGTCACAACAATGAATGCAAAGGCAAGAACAAGATTCTATAGGCTAATCATCGGTCCTGTTAATGAAAAGCATAGAGATGGTTTCGATCAAAACTAGAAAGGAAAGAGAAATTGGAGCATTCACAACAGAAAACCCACATCAGATCTAATTATAGCTGCATTGCTAAATAATGAGTTTTGAGAAGAGTTGTAGCTCAGGTTGAGGTTTTGGATGTAGGTTTGCTCGCTGAACTGCAAGGTTCAATTCCAGACGTTTTGTTACCCGACTAGGTAACATCTTCAGTGGGCTCAGGCGGAGCAATGCTGAAAATTCCTGCTTTCTACTTATATGTTTGGGTTTCTTTGGGTTGTAAATGACGTTAGTTTTGCTCATTGTCTGTATGGGGTCTGCTGTTTTAGTGTGTTGGTGGGTTTGTGGGCTACCATGATGCCAATGGGTCTGAGTAGAATGGCAGTCATTTCAGAGATGTCTTTGGTGTAAGGGAGGGTGGCTAGGCTTTCTGACGTGTTTTGTCTGCTTGTTTGGGTTTGTTGCTGAGAAATCGGCGGACTGTGTTCATTGGGTACCCATCCTTTTTGAATACACATAATCGGTGATTTTCCTCTGCTCTGCGTAGTTCCTCTGTGCTACAGTGTATGTTAGCTCGTTGAAATAATGTTCTGATGCAGCTTTGTTTGTGGGTGTTGGGATGATTGCTTCTGTAGTTCAATATTTGGTCTGTATGTGTTGTTTTTCTGTAGCTGCTAGTTTGAAGTTCCCCATTGGCTGTTCGCTCTACTGTGACATCTAGAAATTACAGTTTGTTGGTGTTTTCCTCCTTTTTTCGTGAATTTTATGCCAGTAAGGGTATTATTGATGGTCTTGAAGGTTTCCTCTAACTTGTTTCATTTAGTGATCACAAAGGTGTCATCCACATAGCGGACCCAGAGTTTGGGTTGGATGGTTGGCAGAGCAGTTTGCTCAAGACTCTGCATTACTCCTACAACCACCTGATGAAGGAGCGGTGCTTCGAAAGCAAGTGCTTCCAATTAAACCTATTGGACTATAACCTGGTGTTGTGTGATCTTTAACTTTGTACATCCAAGTCCAACACCTGCATTTCCAAATCATAAGAGCCTTGGTTTTGTCAATAACTTCGCTTTTAGATACAATAGAATCAAGCACATGAATTTGTTGAGAAATATGCATTAGTCATACTGTGGTGCTATAGTCTCTTAATATGTGAAAATGGGATTGTAGCTAAATTCTTTGCATTGTTTTTAATTGAATAAAAGTGCTCTTGAATATGAGAAAATAATAATGTTTAAAACTCCACTTTTCTGGGGGTTATCTGAATGTGAACTTGATATAAATCATTATAAAAATGTCCTCAAATTGTCACTAAATTCCAAGAAATGGATCCATCCATACTGATCCCCTCAGATCTATCTTTTAAGTTCTTTATGCTGGTAGTTACTGGAAGAAATGAAAAGATGGTAAGTGTTTCAGCCCCAGAATGCATGCTTGGTTGAGTCCAACAAACGTTAAATTGGAGATGTAATCTACATACAGTAGATTACAATCATTGCAACACAGTAACAAAAACAAATGGCAAAATGAAATGATTTCAAGTTTCCTAGCATTCTTATTTAATTTTAATGTAAAAATAATTCTCAACCTTCCACGTTTATATTTACTAGAACCTGGTTGTTTTCTCTCAATGCATAACAAAGCACTGATTGATACAAGGGAAAATTTTATAGCTTGCAGAAAGATGTGGATTTTTAAATTGAAAATGTTTGGCCATGCAATGTACAATATTTCTTCAAAAACAAAGTTTTGTTTTGTAAGAAGTTAATCCTTGTTTTTGAGATATTGCTAGGCTTGGGATTTTCTGTTTTGTGAATAGATAATTATGATTTTGATGCCCTTGGTGGTAGCATCAACTAAAATTTGGCGACAGAGGAAGGAAAGTCATGACAACCTTGGAGAGGATCAATCCTCAGCAGCAAAAATATTCACTGTGGTGGAATGCGGCTACAGCTGTTAACAGTCTGGCAGACTTGGCTCCAGTATTATTGGGTAGGTTTTAGGAAGCAGTGCTAAAGAAATTCACACACACACACACACACCACTCTCTGCCATCGTGAGGCAACCCTCTGCTATCTTCAGGACATGGCCTCAAGAGGCGATCTGCCTGCTGGATCGTGGCACTGTCCTCATATTACTGCATAACTAACAAATTGATTATCCACTGTTGTTAAGCGGTGTTACTGGAATAACCTCTTAGGTGGCAAAATCATGTTGAAGTGGGATTGCCAAATCAATGTCCTGCTGTGTAAATTGCCTTTTCCCACAGGAAGAGTCTGTCCAATGGGCACGAAAATACTTTGCACCTGGTGTGACCAGCAATATCAGCTGCTTACTGGGCAGCCTGAATGGTATTGTAGCAGGAGAAGTAATGCATACAGGTAGTCCCTGTATACCTCAGAGGTGTTGATTCAGACCAGTCTTGATGTCGCACAGCCAGGTACATTGACAAGATTCCAAATTCAGGCAACATCAATTCTCAAAAGACCATGTACCAAAATATTGTATATTAACTTTATCACCCAAAGTATCCCTGAGAGTACCTTGACCATATTCCTAATGAAGTATTTTTGAATTAGTTGGGTTTCCATTGAATTATATTCAAATTATCTGTAAGATCTTGCAGTACTTCTCATTGCACTTTGTTGCTTCACAACTTTTATTAGAACTACAAACGCTATGTGTTTTTACTTGCATAATTCTTTTGTTCAATACTATTTCAGCCTCCTCTACACATGGGATTATATACTTTTTAGTGAGCCATTGACACAAATACTCTCATGTTGGCTAAATAGTGGGGGTTGTGGATTTTGAATAGTAGGATGTTGTTAAATTGATGGAAAATCAGAATATATATCAATCCTGATGTTATGGAAGCTGAATAGAAGAACTAATATTAACATCTTTTACTTTCAGATGTGATAAGCCTGTAGATATGGTCTATTTCTAGCATTTTCTTCTTTTGTTTCTATATCTTAGCATTCACAGTTTTGGTTTTAACTCTTGTTAATATTGTTTCTTTTTCTTCAGAAACAGGCTCTTATTATTGTCACCATGGAACAAGAACGGAAACAGTGAATAGAAATCCCAACAACATGCAGCTGAATGGGTGCAAGATGTCAACAGCACGCTTTTCAAGCTGGGTGACATTTGATGATGATCCAGATCTTATTTCACCAGTACAAACATCTCTTCTAAAACCAGGAATTTCTCACAACGGTACAACTCAAGAAAACGACAAGATTCTCCAGGGGCCTCAAACAGGCTTTGAAAAAACAGCATCAAAGAATAATTTGGTGGATTTTTCTGCTGAAGAAAAGAATGATGCACTTGCACTAATTAGTCCAACCATAAACCCATTTTCACCAGTTCGCAGCACTAACCCTTTTTTGGATGAATCTCTACGTGATGTCCAGCCATCACCAATCAATCCATTTCAAGCATTCTTTGACCAAAATGAAAAGCCAGCCTTGGTGAACTCATTAGCAAACACATCTCAGATCTTTCAACAGCAAAATGTACCGGATTCTCCATTTTCTGATTCACATCCCGATTGCCAAAAGGATTCTGTTCCTACATCAGGTCATCCTCCAGATCCTATTTCCCCATGTTTTGGAAATCTAAATGATCAAAGGAGTTTAGTTGTGTTCAAGAATTCTCCAGATTTGGCCTCTCCACTTACAATTGGAAGTGCTAATGATCAGGGGGATTCTGTTTTCATTAATTCTTCGAATTTGATGTCCTCATTTTCTGATGCAAAAATCAGAAATCAAAGGGATTCTATTATTTTCAGTGATGAAGAAGATCTGATTCCCCCATTTCCTGATGGAAAACCTAATAATCAGATGGATTATTCTATAATCATGAATTCTGAAGATATGATCTCACAACTTCCTTCTGCAATTGTAAATGATGGAAACATCAATAGTCAAAGGGATTCTATTATGGCATTTGACCACTGTCCAGACTCTCCCTTTTCCAGTTCTCACATTAATGGTCAAAGAGATTCTATTATGTTTAGTAATGCTTTAAATGCCACATTTACAGATGACCCAATAAACTACAGCTCTCATCTTGATGCTCTAACTCGGCTTAAACAAATTCACATTGAGGATCCAGATCAGCTTGATCGTCATACCTTACCTGATGATCCTTTGCACTCTCCAGAGGCAGAAAGCAATACATTTAACTTTAACTACCTGCAGCCTAAGGATGGTTGGCCAATGATGCTGAGAATACCTGAGAAAAAGAACATCATGTCATCAAGACACTGGGGCCCTATATATGTCAAAATGCTAGATAATGCATGTTTACAACTCTTTTATGAAAAGGGTCTTGAGAAGCCTTTTCGGGAGGTTCAGCTTCTGCCCTGCCATGAGCTGTCTGAACTGAAACTTCAGAACTTTGATGAAAATGGGAAAATACACACTATAAGTATAGATAAAGTATTATACAAGGAAAAACGGAAATATCATCCTATGCTAACAGTAGTACAGACACCAGTCCGGGTGCAGGTGATGAAATTGGGCACCACAATTTATGAAGATTATGTAAGTTTTGTGACTACAGTTCAGGATACACTAATGAAATTACCGAGTGCCAGAGATATTTGTGCCAATTATTTTGAAGAAGAGATAACTGTGGAAGTACAGGATGAATTTAAAGGTATTGTGGCTAAAGCAGACAACAGACTCATCCAGCATTCTGTGGTTACTCATGTCAATGTTCTGGCTTTTGTGTCTGGAATGCCAGAATGTAGGATAGGCTTCAATGATGTTCAGATGAAGGGACGTGAAGTTGTGTCAAGGCATGACATTATTCCCACAACCACAACTAAATGGATTAAAATGAATGACTTCCAGTTCCATACATGTGTGGTTGTTGATGAATTCAAAAATTCCAGATTAATTAAGTTTTTACCATTAGATGGTCATAGGTTTGAATTATTGCGTTTCAGGACTACCTTTGGTGAAAAGACACTTCCTTTCTCCCTTAAAACCTTAGCAACTGTTAAGGGTGCTGAAGTGGAGCTTCAGTCTTGGTTGGTGATGTCATCTGGGTTTGTGTCTAATCGGGATCATTTTGCAGCAATGCCTTGTGAAAATGTGATGATTCGGTATCCAGTCCCAACAGATTGGGTTAAGAACTTTCGACGAGAAGGTGTCTTGCGAGAAAAGTCCCTGAAGGCCAGAGTTAATAGGAGTGCCAGCTTTGGTAGTGCTAGCATGTCTGGCTCAGAGCCTGTCATGAGAGTAACATTGGGAAGTGCCAAGTATGAACATGCCTTTAAGGCTATTGTATGGCGAATCAACAGACTCCCGGACAAAAATTCAGGTGAGTGGCAGTCGACTGTTGTTTGTGTGGAAGCTCTTAACTGTTAATGTTTTACCCCGACCAGTCTAAATCTTATCACTAAAGTATATGTTGACCTATAAAGGAAAAGGGTAGAAGTACCATAGATAAATGTCTCCTGAGATAAGTTCCATGAAACTGGCAGGCAAGCTTTGTATCAAAAGAATTCATGACAGTATAATTTACATATTGATACAGTGTAGTCTTTTTTTAAAAAAATGTTTCTTTTCATTTGCTTACTGGCAATCTAAAATTTTGAAAGGTAGGAGAAATAACTCCTATTGCAAAGATTGGGATTGTAAAAGGGGGGGATGCAAGAACAAGAGCTTGTACACAAAACTTGAAAGTGGCAGGACAGGTTAACAAAGCAGCCAATAAATTGGTATCAACTTGGGATGAAACTGAAACACTTAAATGATTTCTACATCATTGGTCATATTTGTACCTTGAATCTTAATAGATTGTGTAAAAGTGATCAGAGTTGTACAACCGTAACAACAGTAAGTGGAAATTGTTCCTATTAGAGAAACCTATTCACATTGGTTCTACTTTATGCTTGAGTAGTTGCATTGGAGCAATCTCATTCTGCTTTTGTGAATGTTACATTAAGGGCAAAGTTTGCTGTCATAGTATATTTTAGCACAGGAGGACATTTGTTATAGCTGTTCTTTAGACCTCCTACTTCTGCAAATTTCTCTCCATGTATTTATCCTTATTTTTTAGGGTGGTGGATACACAGCCTCCAATCAGGCAGTTACCTTTACAGTTACTCTTTGCCTGAATGGTTTTTCTTCATGTTGCATCTGTTTATTGGTCATAATACTCCAGCTGTGGAAGAGTAAATGTGTTTATGTATATTTAGCATAACTTCCAGTTTTTTTTTTAAATTCTCAATGCTAAACTCTAAATCCAAATTCTTGGATTCCATTAATTTATTGGCTGCTTTGTTAACTTGTCCTGCCACTTTCAAGTTTTGTATACAAGCTCTTGTATTCCCCCTTTTTTTACAATTATCATCATCATCTCTAAGACTACATAGTTCTATTTCCAGAACACTTCAAAACTCTGCTGCTGTCTCGGCCCACTTGTTCAAAGCCTTATCCTTTTGATACTTCTCGACCTAACTATTGCAACAATGATGTGGATTAATCAGAGATAGTCAGCATGGAAAGACCCTTCAGAGGCTGGTTTTCTGTCACCAAATGACCCTTTATTTACATGCACATAGTATTTGACACTGACACTGGTCTGGCTTCCTCAGTCAGTCAGATATAAACAAGAGCTCCTTGATTGGACCAGATTAATAGCTCCTATCAGGAAACTTATTTTCTATGAGATTCACCTGACTCTATATTTTACAATCACTACAGGAAGAAAGGCCACCTTTGACTAATTTGATGAAATGTTTTGAGGAGCTATGCAGGAGTGTTGATGAGGGTAATGCATTTGATGTGGTTGACATTGACTATCGCCAGGCTTTTGATAAGGTTCCTCAGGGAAGACTTGTCGAGGAAGTGCATCATAGTATGATTTAATTTTGTTACGGGAAAGGAAAAAGGTCTACAGAAAAGGATTTTGGATTGGGGAAAGGCAGATTTTATTTAAGTAAGGCAGAATCTTGCTGGGAATGGCTACTCGAGGTAAATCTGTGGCAGAACACTGGGGAGGGGTGTTCAAACTGGGATTGGTTTTCTTTAGGTTGAAATATGCAGACAGAGCCAAGCTTCTGGCACTATAAATGACAGAGGGGAGGAAGAAGAAAAAAGGGGTGATAGTGATAGCCCAGAGAACTCTGAATATCTATGAATATTTAGGTCCGGACAAGAAGGTAAAGAGAGGCTTTTAACAGTTACAAAGGGAGCAAATCAATGGAGGGCCTGGTGGAGTTTAGGAAGTGCAGGTAGGAGCTTAAGAAAGCAACTAGGAGAGCAAAGAGTAAGCTTGAAAAAACACTGGCAGTAAAATAAGGAAAAATCCCAAGATATTCTATAAGAATACCAAGGGGAAGAGGATAATCAAGGATAAAGGGCACTTCCTATTCAGGGCCAAAGGGCACTGTATGCATGGAGCAGGAAGACATCGGTAGGGTATAAACAAGTACTTCACATCTGTCTTCACTCTTGGAGAAGGAAGATGTCAGTACAGTATTTTGGGAATAGGTACTGAGAGGTCTTGAGCAGTTTTGACATGAGAGGTGAGGTGGTTTTGGCAGGCATAAAAGTGGACAAATTCCCAAGTCCAGATGAATTTTATCCCAGGCTGCTGTCAGAGATGAGGGAGGAAATTATAGGGGAGGACAGCTAATGTGATTCTGTGGAGGAACAGAGGGATCTGGGTGTGCAAGTACATAGATCCCTTAAAGTTGCCAACCAAGTGGATAGGGTTGTTAAGAAAGCATATGGTGTTTTGGCTTTCATTAACAGGGAGATCGAGTTTAAGAGCCGCAAGGTTTTGCTGCAGGTCTACAAAGTCCCTGGTGAGACCACACTTGGAATATTATGTCCAATTCTGGTCACCCTACTATAGCAAAGATATAGAGGCTTTGGAGAGAGTGCAAAGAAGGTTTGCCAGGATGCTGCCTGGACTGGAGGGCTTGTCTTATGAAGAAAGGTTGAATAAGATCGGACTTTTCTCTCTGGAGAGAAGGAGGAAGAGAGGAGACCTGATCGAGGTGTACAAAATAATGAGAGGAATAGATAGAGTCAATAGCCAGAGACATTGCCCCCGGGCAGGATAGACTGGTACGAGAAGTCATAGTTTGAAGATATTAGGAGGAAGGTATAAAGGAGACGTCAGAGGTAGGTTCTTTATGCAGTGAGTTGTGAATGCATGGAATGCGTTGCCAGCGGTGGTGGTGGAAGCAGAGTCACTGGGGACATTTAAGCGACTGCTGGACATGCACAAGGATAGCAGTGAGTTGAGGGGTGCGTAGGTTAAGTGGGCCAAAGGCCCTGTTCTGTGCTGTACTTTTCTATGTTCTACTTTTCAAGAAAGGTGGTAGAGATAATCCAGGGAATCATAGACCAATGACTCTCATGTCAGTAGTAGGGAAATTATTTGAGAAAATTCTAAAGGAAAGAATTAATCTCCACTTGGAGAGGCAAGGTTTAATTAGGGATAGTCAGCATGGTTTTATTAGAGGAAGGTCAAATTTGATTGAATTTTCTTGAGGTGACCAGGTGGACAGGTGAGGACAGTACAGTTGATAGTTTGAAGTTCCTCTGTAAAATCCATCTGAAGGACACAAGTGGGGAGTATTTTGTTTGTTAATCGAATGCCGGATAACATAGTTTAGCCAAGCATTGGGACCTTGTGATCTTGCCGGATAATCTGATATTCGGATAATCAAATGCCGGATAATTGAGGTCCCTGTGTATATGGATTTCAGCAATAATTTGACAAGGTCCCACATGGGATCCAGGGTAATTTGGCAAGTTAAAGTCAAAATTGACTTAGTAGTATGAGACAGCGGGTGGTAGCAGAAGGTTATTTTTGTGACGAGAGGCCAGTGTCCAGTGGCATACTGGGTCAGCGCTGGATGCCTTATTAGAGTCATAGAGATGTACAGCATGGAAACAGACCCTTCGGTCCAATCCTGTCCATGCCGACGAGATATCCTAACCCAATCTAGTCCCATCTGCCAGCACCCGGCCCATATCCCTCCAAATCCTTCCTATTCATATACCCATCCAAATGCCTCTTAAATGTTGCAATTGTACCAGCCTTCACCACATCCTCTGGCAGCTCATTCCATACACATACCACCCTCTGCATGATAAAGTTGCCCCTTAGGTCTCTTTTATATCTTTTCCCTCTCACCCTAAACCTTTGCCCTCTAGTTCTGGACTCCCGACCTCAGAGAAAAGACTTTGTCTATTTATCCTATCCATGCCTCTCATAATTTTGTAAACCTCTATAAGGTCACCCCTCAGCCTCCAACGCTCCAGGGAAAACAGCCCCAGCCTGTTCAGCCTCTCCCTGAAGCTCAGCTCCTCCAACCCTGGCAACATCCTTGTAAATCTTTTCTGAACCCGTTCAAGTTTCACAACATCTTTCTGATAGGAAGGAGACTAGAATTGCATGCAATATTCCAACAGTGGCCTAACCAATATCCTGTACAGCCGCAACATGACCTCCCAACTCCTGTACTCAATACTGACCAATAAAGGAAAGCATACCAAACGCCTTCTTCACTATCCTATCTACCTGTGACTCCACTTTCAAGGAGCTATGAAGCTGCACTCCAAGGTCTCTTTGTTCAACAACACTCCCTAGGACCTTACCATTAAGTGTATAAGTCCTGCTAAGATTTGCTTTCCAAAAATGCAGTACCTCGCATTTATCTGAATTAAACTCCATCTGCCATTTCTCAGCCCATTAGCCCATCTGGTCCTTTGTTTGTTATTATACATAAACATTATAAAAGAAAATGTGTGGGGCATGGTAAGTACGTTTGCGGATGACACCAGGATTGGCTGGGTATTTCAGTGAGGAAGAAGGTCTTATATTAAGTAATAGAAGATACAGATAGATTAGTCAGATTGGCAGATGAAATTTAATTCTAAGTATGAAGTGATGCACTTTGGAAGAACTAACAAGACAACAGAGTACTGAACAAATAGTAGGACGCTTGGAAACTCCAAGGAACGGAAGGATCTTCAGGTACTTATCTACAGATTGCTGAAGGTGGCAGGCCAGATTAAGAAGGCATATGGGACATGTGCACTTTACCAGTAATGGCTTAGATTATAAGAACAGGGAGTTTATGGTGGAGCTTTAAAAGACTTTTGTTAGACTGCAGATGGAGTACCACATACATTTCTAGTCTTGAAACTATAGGAAGGACTTGATTTGGTGGAAATGATACAGAGGAGATTTACCAGGAAGTTGCTTGAGATGGAGCAGTCTAGCAATGAGAGAGGCTAGATAAACTTGGGTTGTTTTCTTTAGAGCTGAGCGGGTACCTGATTTGAGGAGCATACATTTAAGGCCAAAGGCTGGAGGTTTAAAAGGGATCTGATACAAAATCTTTTCATCCAGTGGTTGGTGGAAATTTGGAATGCATTGTCTGGGGAAGTAGCTGAGGCAGGAAACTATGCAACATTTTCAGAGTATATGGATAAGCATTTGAAATGTAATGACATTCAAGACAAAGGACCAAGTGCTGAAAAGTGAGACTAGTGCAGATTTAGAGTAATTTTTGTCAGTATAAACTTGATGGGCCTCAGGATTTTTTTGTACTGTATGATTCTATGAAAGACTCGAAGGGCAGAATGGCCTACTCCTGCACCTATTGTCTATAAAGTAATGGCCCACTGGATCCTCCAAACAAAGTAGCAAAGAGCTAGGAAGCAAGTAGGGTGATGGTGGAAGGATGTTTCTGTGACTGGAGGTGTGTTCCCAGTAGGGTTCTGTCGGACCTTTGCTGTTTGTGGTGTACGTTACTGATTTGGACTTAAATGTGGGGTGCATGTTCAAGAAGTTTGTGGGTGACACAAAAATTGGTAAGGTGATAAATAGAGGAGGATAGCTGCAAACTGCAGGAGGCTGTCAACAGACTGGTCACAGCAATGGCAAATGGAATTTGACCTAGAAAAATGTGAGGGAATGTACTTGTGGAAGATTAACAAGTCAAAAGGATTACACTATGAATGGTAGGACGTTGGAAAGTAGCAGGACAGGTAGTTAAGAAGGCATACGGGATACTTGCCTGTTAGTTGAGACATAGAATGCAAGAGCAGGGTGGCTATGGTGGCTGGTCAAGCCACACCTGAAGTGATGGTCTTGTGGTAGTATTACTATTAATCCAGAGACCCTGGAAGATGTACCTCGAGACAGATGATTGTCCTTGGGGAATCAGGTGTGTTATTTGCTGTAGAATTGCCAGCCTCAGATTTGCTCATGGAGCATAGTTGTCAGGTAGACAGCAAGGATCGAATGAATGCCCAGAAGAGTATAAAGAAAGTATACTGAGGAGGGAAAAAGGAGTCATGAGATAGCTTTGGCAAATAGGGTTAAGGAGAATCCAAAGAGATTAAGGACAAAAGAGTAACAAGGGAAAGAATATGGCCTCTTTAAAATTTAGCAAAGCCATCTATGTGTGAAATTGCAGATGGTGGGGGAGATAATAAACAAATATTTTACATCACTGTTTACTGTGGGGAAGGATACAGAAAATCAAGAACATGAAGAAATAAATAGCACCATCTTAAAACTTCCATATTACAGAGGAGGAGATGCTGGACAACTTAACATGCATAAAGGTGGATACATCCTCGGCACCTGATCACACATAGGCACATGCGTGACTTCTATTCTGTAATATTTGATCTTTCGTCTTTGAACATTTTCAAGTATATTCAACAGTTTCTTCGAACTTGCTCATTTCTTTGTGAAACATTGCTTGTTCCACATATTTATACAACCAATTCATTACCAATTAACCCTTAATTAATATATTTATCTCCTGTTCACTCTTTCCAATCTGTTTCAGGTATTTCTTCTGACTACGTTATGTGATAAGATTCCCTTATTAATGTAAAATAAACCAATAAATAACTTTTAAAAATGACTTCTATTCTGTAATATTTGATCTTTCGTCTTTGAACATTTTCAAGTATATTCAACAGTTTCTTCGAACTTGCTCATTTCTTTGTGAAACATTCAGATAGCTGACATTTGCTATCCACCCATTTCAATCTAAAGATTCCTCCATTGTCTATGTAAAATTGCAGTATGATCCACAGACCTTTCTCATGCATGTATTTTGTTGTTACCTAAAACAGTGAAGTATTCCATAGATTCATTACCCTCTGAGAGGAAAAACTCTCATAATTGGGCAGTCCTTTATTCTGAGATTATGCCCTCTGGTCCTTGACTGTCTGTTTAATGTGATACCCACATTCCACGAGTGAATAAAAACCTTCAGCCAACTCTACACTCATCCCTATGTAATTGGTCTTACTTAAGTTTAGCACAGTTGTTTCCAATCAAAGTTTCTCACTTTAAAGCTGAAAGCTAAATACTATGATAGTGGTGCTACCGAGTCACTCTTGGGCATGGATGTTGAAGTTCTGCTCCGAATGTACATTCTGTGCTCTTGCCAATCTTTGTGCTTTTTCCACGTAATATTTGACATCGGTGTGTATTGTTCCACAGCTGAGGAGAGGGAATGTGGTAGGTGTTAATTAACAGGTTTCCTTCTGCATGTGCGACCAATTAATATTAGTATTTTGGGCAATATTGTCGAACAGAGACCTTGAGATTCAGGTGCATATTTTCTTCAAAGTGGCATCACAGATAGAAAGGATGGGAAAGAAGTTTTGCACGCTTGCCTTTGTTGATCAGAGCATTGAGCACAGAAGTTGGGATGTCACATTGCAGCTGTACAGGACATTGGTGAGGCCATTTTTGGAGTACTGTGTGTAATTCTGATCACCCTGCTACAGGAAAGATATTATTAAATTGGAAAGGTTGCAGAAAAGATTTACAAGGATATTACCAGGACTGGAGGGTTTGCATTATCAGGGGAGACTGGATAGGCAGAGAAAATCTTTCCCTGGAGTGTAGGAGGTTGAGGGATGACTTGTCAGAGGTTTATAAAATCATGAGGGGCATAGATAAGTAACGGTCTTTTCCCAAGGGTAGGGGATTTCAAAACTAGAGGGCAAAAATTTAAAAGGGATCTGAGGAGCAACATTTCATGTGGAACGAACTGCCAGAGGAAGTGATAGATGTAGGTACAGTTACAACATTTAAAAGACACTCGGACAGGTACGTAAAAAGGAAAGGTTTAAAGGGATATGGGCCAACTGCAGGTAAACAGAACTAGTTTGCTTCAGAAAACCTAGTTGGCATTAACGAGTTGGACTGCGGAATCTATTTCCATGCTGTATGACTCTATGATGCCATGAACCCAAAGAGTCTGGGGTCCATGTTGACAACTACCATACACCACTGTGCCACCTCTGATAATTCTGCCCTGTCATTGGGGTAGGATATACTAACATATGAAATAGGAGCAGAAGTAGGTTATTTTGGTCCCTTGAGCTTTTCTGCCATTCAGTCATATTATGGCTTGTCTGTCTGTGTTTTGAATTCCTCATTTTCATTTATCCCTAAACTTCTGATTCCCAAACCAAACATGGGTCTATTTGCCTGTGCCTTAAAAATATTTAATGACCCCAAGCCCTGCAAATTGAGCAGAGAGTTCCAAAGTTCCACAACTCTCTGAGAAAACATTGGTGACATTCCCACTGTACCATTGCCTTTCCTTAAGTGTGTCAAAGCATCAAAAGAAGAAAGCAAATGGCTATTAAAAGGTCCATGTAACTACAGCTTTTCAGTATTACGCTTCCGTATGTGCATCACTAAGTATTGTTTTGGTCAAGAAATCCCATTCATTAACTACCTCTCCAGCAAACTAATCTGAAATAAAATATCCAGTTTCATACATTTAATGAAGACACCAGCTCAACCTCACAACCATCACTATTCTCCCTTTCACAGTGTCTGATTTGTCATGCTGTTTATCCAAGTCATAGATGAATAGAGATGTTGTCTAAATAACTAAATCTATCATCCTCTGTTCCCGTTGCAAACACTGTTCTGCACCTCATGACTTCATCCCTCTACCTGATTGCATATTGCAATTTAACCAGACTGCTTGCAACTTCAACATCCTGTTTAACAATAAGATTACTTTTGACTGCACCATCAACAAGGATGACCATTTCTACCTTCCTAACGTCACCGAACCTAGCCCTTGTCCTAGCCCTCACCTTGACCTCCCTCCACCTATCGCATTTCCAACGCCCCTCCCCCAAGTCCCTCCTCCCTATCTTTTATCTTAGCCTGCTGGACACCCTTTCCTCAAACCTGAAGAAGGGCTTATGCCCGAAACGTCGATTCTCCTGTTCCTTGGATGCTGCCTGACCTGCTGCGCTTTTCCAGCAGCACATTTTCAGCTCTGATCTCCAGCATCTGCAGCCCTCACTTTCTCCTTGTCTTAGTATATGCTGCTGAAACTTACTTTACTATTTTCTACATGTATCAGTGTGTACATGTATACATTGGGGTGACACGATTGCTCAGCAGTTAGCACTGCTGCCTCACAGTGCCAGGGATCTGGGCTTGATTCCCACCTCACATGACTGTGCAAACTCCACACAGACAGACATTCTCCCTGTAGCTGTGTGGGTTTGCTCCCGTTTCCTCCCACAATCCAAAGATGTGCAGGTCAGGTGAATTGGCCATTCTAAATTGCCCATAGTGCTAGGTGCATTAGTCAGGGGTCTTGTTGGGCTGAAGGGCCTGTTTCCATACTGAAATGAATCTAATTAAATCTGGCCTCCTGGTAAGTCCCCTAACTCTGTTCTACATCAGTTTAAACTCATTCAAACACATTGAGTCTTAGTCTGGCAATACCTTGATTTTAACTTGCATCCTTATTCACAGATCTCTCTAAGCTCTCAACACTCCTCAATCTTCTCAAGACTTACCGGCCTCTGCAATCTCTGCTGTCCTCCAATTTTGACTTCTTGAGTTTCCCTGATTTTAATCACCCCACCATTGATGATATCTCTTCAGCAGTCTACGCCCTTAGCCCTGGAAATCTGTCTTCTTTAGCAATGATGTGGAGCAGCTCTCCGAAAGCTAGTGCTTCCAAATAAACCTGTTGGACTATAACCTGGTGTTGTGTGATTTTTAACTCTCTTCTTTCGATCTTTTGTCTTCTTTAAGTCTTTCCTTAAAACCTTACTCTTTGACTAAGCTTTTGGTTACCTGCCTCCTTATGTGGTCTTGCTGAGAAATTTTGTTTCTCTATTTGTTAATGGATTTGTTCATTGATCATGGAATATTTTATGCTTTAAGGGTGTTATGAATACAAATTGTTGTTGTCATCGAAAAAGACCTGCAGATTTCTGTTTTTGATTCTGACAGTGAATAATTTTACACACTGCAGGAAATAAGTCTAGTTCCATTGATTGTTTCAATGAGAGGGCTTGCAGTTGGCAAAATTTGAAATAAATTAGTGTGTGAACAATCAACTAAAACAATGATTATTGCCTAATTTGTATCTTGTGTAGATGTTATTAACTGTCTTTATGTTAGAACAAACTGTACCCAAAGCAATAATCTTTGTTCTGTCTACACTGCTATCTTGGCTAAGTAGGAATTTTAACACAGTTACAAAAGAATTATCATTATTGAACAAGGCTGCACTGGGGAGTGGGGTAGAGGACATTTTTCAAGGTAAAGTTTTTCTGATCTGCTCTACATTAGCAGTGCAGAGGGGACAGTGGTTGAGTCCCATAATTGGTCTATATGCCCCTGGGTTAGAGGGATTAAAAGTTGAGCCAGCATTCCCACTGCTGATGATTTTACTATAAAGTGCATGAATGGACACTCAGATGTCCACAGACAAAAGACAATCCAGACTCCAATTACTTGCTGATTCAAGCTGCAGTCCATGGCGGGGTGGGTGGCACAGGGAGGTGGCTAAGTACTAGAGGGCCTAAAAGCTTCTAAAAGGTTCCAGAGAGCCAACTTTAGACCTTCTAACTAGAACACTTTCCACTCCAGTGGCCACCTCGGACCTGTTTCCGGAATTGGCAGACCCCAACTCAATTCTCTCTTCTATCCCATCCAAGGAATTAAAATTGGATCAAACATGGTCCTCTTAAACTGAGGTGGGTCTACCAATTTGGTAAGTTTCCCAATTTGAGCTACCCATCTCAGAAGTGAAAATCTGATTAAGTGTTGATCTTTTTCACATGCTGCAAGACCAGCTGAGTATTTGAAGTAATTTTTGAATTTTTTTTTGTTTGTTAGAGATTTAACAGTTTCTAACCTAGTACAGTTGTATGGAAAGGATGCAGCGAGTGGAAAGAGAAGGTATATCTGTCAATATTATTAAGTTACAAAATGAATGATATGATCCAAGGCATAAAGTGTGGTAATGGTACAAGAATCAGAAGATGCTTTATAAAACTTTGGTTAGACTGCACTTAGAGTATTGCATTAATTTCTGGTCACCATCTTACAGAAAGGATGTGGACGTTTTGGAGACACTGCAGAAGAGGTTTACCAGGATGCTGCCTGGGTTACAGGATATGAGCAATACAGAGAGGCTGGACAAACTTGGGTTATTTCCCTGGTGTGGTGAAGGCTGAAGGGAGGCCTGTTAGACATCTGTAAAATTATGAGGCATATATAGAGTTGACAGTCAGAATCTTTTCTGAGTTGAAGCATCTAATACTAGAGGGCATTCATTTCAGGTAAGAGGGGAAAGATTTTTTACACTGAGTGGTAGGCGCCTGGAATGCACTACCAGGGGTAGTGCTGGAGACAGATATGATAGGAGCATTTAAGGGTTTTTAAATAGGCATATGAAAAAGCAACAAATGGAAGAAAATGGACCATGACAGGCAGAAGGGATTAGTTTAATTTACCATAATGTTCAGCACAACATTGTAGGTTGAAGGGCCTGTTCCTGTGCTGCGTTATACTGTTCTATGTTCTGTGGGCATAGGGGAGATGCAGATGGCAACAGAAATATTGGCGTGTGTCCAAAACTCATACAAGCAGTGGTTATGATCTGAAAGTGTTGAAGTTCATACTGAGTCTTTAAGATTGCAATATGGATTGCATAAGACAAATAGTTCATAATTCCTTGAAAGTAGAGTCACAGGTAGACAGGATAGTGGAAAAGACGTTTGGTATGCTTGCCTTTTTGGTCAGTGCATTGAGCATAGGGGTTGGGACATCATGTTGTAGCTATACAGGACATTGGTTAGGCCACTTTTGAAATACTGTGTGCAGTTCTGGTCTCCCTGCTATAGGAAGGATGTTGTGAAACTTGAAAGGGTTCAGAAAAGATTTACAAGGATTTGAGCTATAGGGAGAGGTTGAATAGGCTGGGTCTATCTTCCCTGGGGTGTTGGCAACTTAGGGGTGACCTTTTCTAGAGGTTTATAAAGTAATGAGGGGCATGGATAGTGTGAATAGACAAGGTCTTTCCCTGGGATGGGGAAGTCCAAAACTAGAGGACATTTGTTGAAAGTGAGAGGGGAAAGATTTAAAAGGGATCTCAGGGGAAACTCTTTCAGTTGGTGGTGTGTGTATTGAATGAGCTGCCAGAGGAAGTGGAGACTGGTACAATTACAACATGCGAAAGGCAACTGGATGGGTGTATAAATAGGAAGGGTTTAGAGGGATATAGGCCAAGTGTTGGCAAATGGGACTAGATTAATTTAGGATATCTGGTCAGCATGGACAATTTGGATCAAAGAGTCTGTTTCCATGCTTAACAGCTCTATGACTCTACATAGTATAAAACGGAGCTAATTGGTCCAATCAAAGTTGCCCTTTGAACTTCCTTACATTTTTTCCTCTTCTAAATCTACCATTGTAATTTTCTCCTTCATATGCATCTCTAGTTCGTCCCTAAATACATTTAGACTCTTCACCTTAACCACTTCCTGTGGCAAACCTTTGATCAAAGAAAGAGTAGGGCCGATCAGGGATAGCATAGGGAACTTGTGTATAGAGTCTGAGGAGGTAGGGGAAGCCCTAAATGAGATTTTTGCTTCTGTCTTTACTAAAGAAAAGGACCTTGTCGTGAATGAAACCATTGAGGAGCAGGTAAGCATTCTGGAATGGATAGAGATTGAGGAAGCTGATGTGCTGAAAATTTTGACAAACATTAAGATTGACAAGTCGCCAGGGCCAGACCAGATTTGTCCTCGGCTGCTTTGGGAAGCGAGAAATGTGATTGCTTCGCCGCTTGCGAAGATCTTTGCATCCTCGCTCTCCACCGGAGTCGTACCTGAGGACTGGAGGGAGGCAAATGTAATTCCTCTCTTCAAGAAAGGAAATCGGGAAATCCCCAGCAATTACAGATTCTGAGGGATAGGATTTATGACCATCTGGAAGAGCATGGCTTGATTAACTGCAGTCAGCACGGCTTTGTGAGGGGCAGGTCATGCCTACAAATCTTACTGAGTTCTTTGAGGATGTTACTAGATAAGTTGATGAGGGTTGAGCGGTGGATGTGGTGTATATGGACTTCAGCAAGGCATTTGATAAGGTTCCCCATGGTAGGCTCGTTCAGAAGGTCAGGAGGAATGGGATACAGGGAAATTTAGCTGTCTGGATACAGAATTGGCTGGTTGACAGAAGACAGCGAGTGGTAGTATTCTGCTTGGAAGTCAGTGGTGAGTGGTGTTCCACAGGGCTCTGTTCTTGGGCCTCTACTCTTTGTAATTTTTATTAATGACTTGGATTACGAGATTGAAGGATGGGTTAGCAAGTTTGCAGATGACACACAGGTTGTAGGTGTCATTGACACTATAGAGGGCTGTTGTAGGCTGCAGCAGGACATTGACAGGATGCAGAGATGGGCTGAGAGGTGGCAGATGGAGTTCAACCTGATTAAATGCGAAGTGATGCATTTTGGAAGGTCGAACTTGAAAGTTGAGTACAGGAGTAAAGACAGGATTCTTGGCAGTGTGGAGGAACAGTGGGCTCTTGGTGTGTAGGTACATAGATCCCTTAAAATTGCCACCCAAGTGGACAGGGTTGTTAAGAAAGAATATGGTGTTTTGGCTTTCATTAACAGGGGGATTGAGTTTAAGAGCCGTGAGGTCTTGTTGCAGCTCTATTAAACTTTGGTTAGACCGCACTTGGAATACTGTGTCCAGTTCTGGTCGCCCTATTATAGGAACGATGTGAATGCTTTGGAGAGGGTTCAGAGGAGGTTTACCAGGGTGCTGCCTGGAATGAAGGGCTTATCTAACGAAGAGAGGTTGACTGAGCTCGTACTTTTTTCATTGGAAAAAAGAAGGAAGAGAGGGGACCTAATTGAGGTGTACAAGATAATGAGAGGCATAGGTAGAGTTGATAGCCAAGAGACTTTTTCCCAGGGCAGAAATTGTTAACACGAGAAGTCATAGTTTTAAGCTGTTTGGCGGAAAGTATAGAGGGGAGGCCAGAGGTGGGTTCTTTACACAGAGAGTTGTGGAGCATAGCATGCGTTGCCAGCAGCAGTTGTGAAAGCGAGGTCATTGGGGATATTTAAGAGACTGCTGGACATGCATATGGTCACCGAAGTTTGAGGGATCACACATTAGGCTTGCCTTGCATGAGGATCAATGGTCAGCACAACATCGTGGGCTGAAGGGCCTGTTCTGTGCTGTACTGTTCTATGTTCTAAAATGTTAACAAAATGTTCTTAAAACATTCAGTAATAAAAACAATGCTAGAGAAACTCAGCAGGTCTGGCAGCATCTGTAGAAGAGAAGCAAAGTTTCAAGTCTGATTGACTTCCTTCTGATATCTCTTGAGCTAAAACCTAGAATTCTATTTTCATTTTTATAGTCTAATTAATTGTACCTTGTGCAGGCCATAACATCATGCAGTAAGTTGCTAACTATGTTGTGTGAGCTTTTATTTGAGCTGTTTATTTATAACTGACTGTACTCCACAGGATCCAGTGCAGCAAAGGTTAATAGTTACTGCTTTTAAAATAGTTGAAAATTTGTAATATTCTTTATGCCAATAAAATTGTTTCTTCAGCTTCAGGCCATCCACATTCTTTTTACTGCCACCTTGAACTGGGATCTGACCGGGAGGTGCCTGTTAGTTTTGCCCACTATGTGGATGTGGAATTTGACATGCCCAGTACTTCAGCATCCAAAGCAGCAGTTAGATCGATTGGAGTGGCTAATAAGAGTGATGTGAGAAAATGGGTTGTTTACAAAGCTCACTACAGTTATCAGGTACACTTTTTATTTTGTATTCACTATATGGGACGTTACTACAGATCGTTCTGATATAACAGACCTCTTGTTAACACAAAGTGGCTATAACGCGATTGACGAATCATGGTTGCTGTTTGAATAATGCAAATATTCTACTGAATGGGCATAGCGATTTTTTTTAAAATGTAACAATCTTCTACAGTGTAATTTTCCATAGCAGTTTTCCATAGTGTAATTTTCAATAGCAACCATCATGTTATAGCAGAACAACCTGTATTTCATTTACTTTCTTTTAAAAAATGAACACTTTGTACAAAAGAACCAATATCTTAAGTTGCAAAAAGCTCAAACCTATATATCCCTCACATCCACTTCTATCCCTGAGGCTTTTTTAAAGATTAATTTGAGATGTGGGCTATGATGACTAGGCCAGCATTTATTGCCCTTCCCTAATTACTCAGAAGGCTGTTAAGAGTCAAACACATTGGTGTGTGTCTGGAGTCGCACGTAGAAAAGATTAGATAAAGAGAACAGTTTACTTTCCTAAAGGACATTAGTGAACCAGATGGTTTTTTGACAATTGGCAATGATTTCATGGTCATCATCTGGTTTCTTTTATGACCTGGGTCACTGGATTAATAATCTAGAGATAAACCCCTAGTCCCAAAAGTAGAGACTGCTGGAAAAGCTCAGCATCTGTGGAGAGAAATCAAGTTAACATTTCGAGTTGAGTGACCCTTCCTTGTAACTGAGGAAGTTCTGACTTCTAGGCCATTGCTTCTTCCCCCACTAAAATTTATTGCTGAATTGCTCATGCCATATAAATTCCTATCAAAGGTTCCTATACCATAAATCAATAAACCAAACTACAAGGAAAATACAAAAGAATAGGATAACCCAATCTTCTTCTGCTGTAAATATTTCTATTCATTCATAGGATCTGGGTATTGCTGGCAAAACCAGCACTCATTGCCCATCCCTAGTTGCCCTTTTTGTGTTAGCCACTGGAATATCCTTTGTCTTGCAGTGTTCTTATATTTTCAAACCACAATCTTGCAACAAATGGGAATAGTTACAAAATAAGTTAAATTAGATTACTTACAGTGTGGAAACAGGCCCTCCGGCCCAACAAGTCCACACCGACCCATCGAAGCGCAACCCACCCATTCCCCTACATTTACCCCTTTACCTAACACTACGGGCAATTTAGCATGGCCAATTCACCTGACCTGCACATCTTTGGACTGTGGGAGGAAACCGGAGCATCCGGAGGAAACCCACGCAGACACGGGGAGAATGTGCAAACTCCACACAGTCAGTCGCCTGAGTCAGGAATTGAACCCGGGTCTCTAGCGCTGTGAGGCAGCAGTGCTAACCACTGTACCATCGTGCCACCCACATTCATGAAAATACCACCTTTTCCAGAGCATTACAGAATCACAAAATTGTTACAACACAGAAGAAAGCAATTTGCCCAGCTTGTCTGCTTCAGTTCTCCAAATGAACAGTGCACTTTTCCAGCTTCTCTTTGTAACTCTGCATACTCTTCCTTTGCAGATAGTTTCAGTTGAGATATTCAAGATGGAATTAAATTATCTCCACCACACTGTCATGCAGCAAATACCAGATCTTAACCCAGTTGCTGTGTGAAAACTTTTATCCTCATGTCTTCATTACTTTTGTTGCTAATTACCTTAAACCTGTGCCCTCTCATTCTCAATACTTCCAATAGTGGGACCAGTTTCTTCATCTCTGCCCTATGCAGACTCCTGATATTTGAATACCTTCAATAAATCTATCTTCAACACTCTCTCTGTTACAAGGAAGACAGTACCAAATTCTCCAATCCATCCATATTACTGAAGTTCCTCATCCCTGGAACATGCTTTATGATTCTTTTCTGCACTCTAATGCCTTTACATCTTTCCTTAAGTGTAATGCCCCGATTGGAAGCAATTCCAGTTGAGACCAAACTTCTTCACAAGTTCAACATAACCTACTTGCTCTTGTACTCTGTCCATATTGATAAAACCTAGGATCCTCATATGGTTTATTAACTGCATTCTCAACCTGACCTTTCAATAACTTCCACACATACACCCAGATCCCTCTCCACATACATCCATCCACATTAGAATTATTGATTTTAAAACTGGTATGTTTTGTTTTCTTATTTGGCAAAGATAGAAGTCATCATGTTATTCTTTTACTATGGCAGTTGTGCAATGTGATTTTATTCTGGAATAATTTTAAAAGCAGCACTAATGTCATCTGCATTGATACTTCTATTTCAATTTTGTTCAGGTGGAAATGGAACAGAAAAAAATTCAGGCTGCAAATGTGGACGGTATGGAAACTGATCATCCAAATGAGTGTGTTCAGCAATGAAACTCTCTAAATTCAGAAGCAAGATAATCGACTTAGTACTTTTACGATGGAAATTCAACCCGTCTATATATCAAATAGCACAATGCTGCTATTATACAAGTTTCAAGCACTGAAGAGAACAAAAGAGAATTTTGAATTCAGTATTTTATGAATTTGATTGGGCCAAGATACCGTGACAGGAGCAGTTAAGAACCTGGATGACAGAACAAGTGTGGATTAAATTCCTCTGTACAGATTTTACGGTCATTCTCACTAAATAATGCATAACTGATATTATTTTTAATCTTGTGCATACTCAGAAACTTAAGCAAAGTTGAGAAATGTGGGGAATACAAGTCATATTTTAGGGTAAATATTGATCTTTTATTTTGTTGTTGTTTTCCCATTTCTTTGGGGGTAGAAGACAAGAATCCTCTCACATTTGCATTCAGGAGCCCTCTTTGCCCTTGCCTTCCTGTTCAGTGTGTATCTGAGATTGAGGTTTGTTAACGGATACTTTTTCAAATGGCTCTGAAATGAAAATGTTGAAATTTAAAGATGCACTGGTTCATTCCTTTGATCTGCTGAGAGATGATAGTTTTCAAACTCCATGATTGTCTATTTTTAAAAAAATGAATAGCCTTTGGAACAATGAGGTCTTGTACTTGAAAATTAAATGTTTTGCAGAGCTGCAAACAATTATTTTATTGCTAATATTCTATTTCAGTTCAACACTGATTTCTTAGTTAGATAGACATTCTGACTGTCATACTGACTAGGAGTACAGATTCAAGCCCCAGCCTGAGGTGAATTTGCTGATCTCACTTCTGGCATCAATGCTATAATTAGCCTCAGAATCTTTGGCACAGCAAAGAAAAGAATCAGCTCAAATTTGCGTCATTTGTGAAATTCAGTATGAACCACTCGGTATCCTAACTCATAAATTATGCAAGTCTAGAAGGTTGCCAGTTTCTGTGGAAAACACAATCAATCAATAATATCAACAGGAAACAATTACATAAGGACTTTGTCGATTATCGCTAAATCTCCATAACTTCCGCAATTATGATATCTTTGGACAAAAATTGAATCTTTATCATTCTATTAAATTTTAAAAATCAAATTATAATACATAGCTCAGTACTAGGATGTGAGATAAACATTTATATAATAGAGCAGAAAGGGGAGATAATTATGGATCTAAACTGTAAATTAGTATGCCTAGGCTGGAAGGTGAATTGTACAAGAATGCAAAGGTGAAGATAGTACAAGGGCAAGAAGGAGGAAAATGGAACAGAAGTTTGTATCTAATATTTCTGTATTGGGTACAGATTCCTTAGATTAGACATTGCTGCAAGTGTCACAGCAGGCATCATCAGATAGCTCGACAAAAATAATGTTGCTGAACAAGTATTGGTAATGTTAACAAAATACTAATATTGCAAAACTTTTCTATTTGAATTGCACAAAGAATTGGAGGAAGGATATTAAATCTTTTAGTTCGTGCAAGGGAGATTTATTAGAAAAAAACCAGGAAGTTGAAACGTCAATTATGTGTAGAGGCTAGAAAAACGTGTATTGTTCTTTTGAGCAGAGAAGGTTAATAGGAGGTTGAAGAGAGGTTTGATTTTGGTAGATAATGTTTCCACTGGCAGCAGACCAGGTGACCAGAGGATGCAGATTTATGAAAATTAGCCAAAGAACCAGAGAAAATGTCTTGTCTTTCCACAGAGAATTATGATCTGGAATAGATTGTGGAATCTGATGCGCTCTAACTTTCAAAAGGAATTAGATATATTTGAAAAAGAGAAATGTGTTTGGATGTGGGATTTGGTTACTGGGATTGATTGGATAGATCATAAAATCAGCTTAACTAGGCTATTCAGCCCACTGAAGCTGCTGCGGCATTTAGTGAAATAATGGCTGATCTGATGATCCTCGGCTTCATTTCTTCCCTTTCCTCAGTAACCCTTGATTCCCTTATTGATCAAAAATGTGTCTATTATATAGATAAAGATAACTCTCACAATACATCAACACAGATATCTGAGCCAAGTGGCTTCTGAGTCCTGTGATGTGATACCTTTGTAACAATAGGGCATAATTGACAGGATGTTAAGTATGCAAGACCTAAAGGAAACTTTTAACATATCATAGTTTGTTTATACTTTTTTCATGATTATAGTTTGTATATTCTGAAAACTGGAAGGACATTGAGATACCAAGGGCATGCATTTATTCAAGAAGAAATGCTGGGATTAGTATGAGTGCAAAGCCAGAATGTTTAAAATTAAATTTTTTTTTGAGTCTTGAAACAAAATGTATTATATGCGCAGGCATCAGAAATAAATATATGCACTTAATATAGCATTTTATCCCTTTGCAAATATTTTTATTTTTAAGTATAGTGTTGCTGAGTGAGACCAAACTGGTTGTGTGCATTATTTAGTGGAAGTGATTCGCAACTCAACAGTTTCATTGTCAAAACATAATGAGCTGCAGACTGTTACCTAAAAGCATTATCTGTACTTTAGGCTATTATGAGATAGTAATCCTTAATCAGAAGCAGAAGAAAGATTTATAGTCATAGAAAAATTATGGCAAAGAAAGAGGTTACTCAGTTCATCAAGTCATCTAGCTGAAATTTACCTCACTGCCCATTCTTATCGCACCTTTAGAACCTGGTACATATCCTTGCAAGTTACACTTCAGGTACAGATCGTAGGCGGCACGGTGGCACTGTGGTTAGCACTGTTGCCTCACAGCGCCAGAGACCTGGGTTCAATTCCCACCTCAGGTGACTGACTGTGTGGAGTTTGCACATTCTCCCCGTGTCTGCGTGGGTTTCCTCCGGGTGCTCCGGTTTCCTCCCAAAAATGTCCAGGTCAGGTAAATTGGCCATGCTAAATTGCCCATAGTGTTAGCTGCAGGGGAATGGGTCTGGGTGGGTTGTGCTTTGGCGAGTCGGTGTGGACTTGTTGGGCCGAAGGGCCTGTTTCCACACTGTAAGTAATTTAATCTAAAGATCCAGATTCCTTTTTAAACAAGCCGTAGGTTTTTGCCTCCCATCACCAAGCCATTAGATAAGCATAACTAGGCCATTCAGCCTATTGAATCTGCTGTGCCAAATTCCAGCCACCAACCACGCTCTGGATGAAAAGGATTTTCCTTGTTTCCCCTCTATTTCTATCAATTGCCTTAAATCCATCAAAAAACTGAATTGCAGATGCTGGAAATCAGAAACAAAATCAAAACTGAAATTTCTGGAAAAGCTGAGTAGGTCTGGCAGCATCTGTGGAGAGAAATCAGGGTTAATGTTTCAGGTCGAGTGACCCTTTTTCAGAACTGATGGTAATTATACAGAAGATAGGGTGGGGAGAATAAACGAAAGGGAGAGATACGAGTCCAAAGAGAGAGCTGAACAGTTGGACAAACAAATGAGTGGTGAAAGATCACTGTGGGGATTGAATAGCTGCTAAATCCACCCTTTGAGAAACCATTCAGAGGAGCAGGACTTTCCTGACTGCTCTATCAAGGCCCCCTATTTAATACACTTCATTTAACTCACCCCTCCGCCTCCTGTATGCTAAGATAAATAACCTTAGCATATCCAATATTTCCACAAGCCTTGGTAATTCTTGTAAATCTCCTCTGTACTCTTCCCACAACAATTATGCCTTCCTGTTATGGCCTGAACTGTATGCAGAATTCCAGCTGTGCCTTAACCAATATATTTATACAGTTCCAGCATGACATCTGCTTTTGTATTCTATACTTTCATCAAATAAAGTAAAACATTCCATCTATTACAATCTTGATTGGCAAATGGAACTAGTTCAGTTCAGGAAAACTGGTCAGCATGGATGGGTTAGGCTGAAGAGTATGTTTACATGCTGTATGACTCTGTGACTCTCTCACTTCCTCTACTCCTCTCAATATCCTTTTGTTTTGTGTATTTCCTTGGTTTGTTTGCTTTCCCCACATGCATTAATTCACATTCCTGCAGCTTTAAATTTATTTGTCAAAACATGAACAAAGGAGCTAAATTCCAGACGTGAGACGAGAGTCCTTAACGTTAAAGCTGCATTTGACCCGAGTGCGGCATCAAGGACCCCTAGCAAAACTGGAATACATGTGTATTGGGGCAAATTATCCTCTCTGATTTTGGTTATTGGAGGTCAGTCATCTCAGCTCCACGACATCTCTGCAGAAGTTCCTCAGGATAGTGTCCAAGGCGCAACCATCTTCAGCTGCTTTATCAATCAATCCATCATAAGGTCAGGAGTGGGGATGTTCACTGATGATTACAAAATGTGCAGCACTCCTCAGATACTGATCCATGTTCAAATGCAACAAGATCTAGACAACAATATCTACTTTGAATTAGCAAGTGGCAAATAACATTTGTCTCACACAAATGCCAGGTAATGACCATCTCTAATAAAAGACAGTCTAATTACTGTCCCTTGACATTCAATGGTGTTACCATTGACCCACTATCAACATCCTTAGTGTTACCATTGACCAGAAACTTAACTGGACTCACCACATAAACACAGTGGCTCCAAGAGCAAGTCAGAGGCTAGGAATAACTCACTTCCTGACTTCCCTAAGCCTATGCATCATCTACAAGTCACAAGTCAAGAGTGTGATGGCATACACCCCACTTGACTATATGGTTGCAGCTCCAACGATATTCAAGAAGTTTGATGTCAACCAGGGCAAAGCAGCCCAAATGACTGGCATTGCATCCACAAGCATCTATTCCCTCCATCATCGATGCTCAATAATATTGTGTATAATTACAAGATACCAAAGTTCCTTAGCATCTTCCAAACTCACCATCACTTCCATCTAGAAGCACAACAGCAGCAGATGCATGGGAACACCATCCGCTGCAAGTTTATATCGCTGTTCCTTCGCTGTTGTTGGGTCGAAGTCTGGGAATTCCCTTCCCAAAGGCATTGTGGGTCAACCTACAGCACATACATTTGCAGCGGTTTAAAAAGGTAGCTCACCGCCTCATTCTCAAGGGCACCTAGGGATGAGTAATAAATGCCAGCCAGTGACATCCACATCCCACAAGTTAATAAAAATAACTATCCTCTTGACTATCAACTACACATCCAATTTTTGTCTAATGTGCAAATTTTCCAATTATACCTCAACATTTAAATCCAAATTATTAATATGTGCAACAGCCAGCAAGGGACCCAACACTGAACCCTGTAGACAGTCACTGGAGGACATTTTCCATTCTGCCTATTTTGTTTTCTTTATTATCACCCTTGAGTCATAAAATTAGTATTTAACTAATGAAACCATAATGCAAATGCCTTGTGTTGCTGCTTCACGTAAGTCGAGGATAATATTTTTGGAATTTGGAAAGAGGGAATTTTTTTAGACTGGAGTACCACAGTGAAACAAGTTTAAAAGGTACAGAGTGAAGAGCATTTCTATTTGAGAAAACCAACAACCAAATCCATTCTGAAAGAAGTGCCTGCATTTTTTTGCTGAACCTTTATTCTATTTCATCCTATATGATAAAGCCCAAAGCTGCTAATCATTGTGAATGAAATGCCTTTTCTATAAAATGTTTCATGAAGTAGTCGAATCTATTCAGTTAAAGAAAGGAGCCCTTCACCTAAGCTGCTCTACCTAGACTCTTTCCGGACATTTTTCAAATTAAATTTGAAATCCCTCTCAACTTGGGGGAATCTTATGATTTACCTGATTTTGTTTTAAAATTTTACTTTTTCTCATTTTACATTGAACATTTTATTTCAAACCTAGAACTCCCTGGATCTTGGTTCCTCCAAATATGGCCACTTGTCAATCCACAAATTCCTTTGCTCCGCCATTCATAAGTATGCCAGGGATCGGTTTAGCTCAGTTGGCTAGATTGTTGGTGTGTACAGCCAACAGTGTGGGTTCAATTCCCATCACTGCTTTGAGGTTACCATGAAGGACTCTCCTTCTCAACTTCTTTCTTCACCTGAGGTCTGGTTGCCCTCAGGTTAAATCACCACCAGATACATCTTTCTGTAATGAGAGAGCAGCCCCCTATGGTCTGGTGAGATGATGGTGACTCAGTAAGTATGTCTTTTGACCATCTAGGCCCTAAACTCTGAAATTCCCTCCTGAAACCCACTAGCCCTCTATCTTACTTCTTCCTGTCTGTTTTTAAGCTACTCCTTAATAACCAGCTTTGCCATTAGGATTTAACATCTCTTTGCCTGTCCGGGTTTGAAATTTTGCCAGTTCACATTCCCTTGAAGCACCTGGCGATATTTACTACATTAAAAAGCGTGATATAAATACGAGTTTTTGTTTGATCACATTAGTTTTTTCAATCTTAAAAATACCAAAGTTAGGCTGTCCAATAGAATATGTGCACTGAGACATTTGCACTTTTACCTGCTTGAAGTGTTTCATGTTGTAGCTTTCACATAATATGGTACTTGTTTATATTTTTAAATAAATATTTGGATATTCTAGCATTTAGTTTGGGCTGCAGCATGCATGCTTCACTCTGAACAGCTTTTTCTTTAGTAGATAATGCAATCAAAGCAACCTTTGTTAGAAGGTCATCAGCAAACTGAAGGTCTTGTTCAGAAAGACAAAATATTCACCATCTTTGATTTGTGTTGTATTCAGTATACATAAAAGGTAATGTGTATACTTCTGGGATTATGGTGTTTGTGAAATGCCAACACTTTTATTAAAGAGCAAAGATCAATTGTTTATTTAGATTACTTACAGTATGGAAACAGGCACTTTGGCCCAACAAGTCCACACTGACCCGCCGAAGAGCAACCCACCCAGACCCATTCCCCTACATTTACCCCTTCACCTAACACTATGGGCAATTTAGCATAGCCAATTCACTTAATCTGCACATTTTTGGACTGTGGGAGGAAACAAAAGAATTGTTCATTCAACCATCAGACTATTTCTGACAGAAATCAGATACAATCTTAAATAATAATAACAGCAAATGCTGAAAACACTCAGTAAGTTTCGCAGCATCTGTGGAGAAGGAAACAGCTAACATTTCAGGTCAGTGAGCTATCAGTTTTACCTCATCACTGAATACAGGTTAGTACTGAACCAGCTAATAATAATCAAAAACCATCTGTGGTGAATTGTTTCAGAAATTAGTTCAGGTTCAGAAGCATTAAAGGTGAAGTGTTGCATCCTAAATGGAGAAAAACCTGATGTTATCTGGGACTCCATTCAAAGACCAGCATTCATATCACATTTCCTATTAATTGAAACATATACTTGTGTGCTAAATATCTATTACTTGAGACCAAACAATGAACTCTTGTTGGAAGATAGAATCATAAAATCTCTACCATTCAGATAGAAACCATTTGGCCCATCAAGTCTGCACCGACCCTCCAAAGACCATCCCACCCAGACCCACACCCTATCCCCATAACCCCACATTTTCCATAGCTAACTCACCTAGACTGCATACCCCAGGATACTACGGGGCAATTTAATTTGGCCAATCCACCTAACCTGCACATCTTTGACTGTGGGAGGAAACTGGTGGAAACCCATAAAGAAATAGCGGCACGGTGGCTCAGTGGTTAGCATTGCTGTCTCACAGCAACAGGGTCCCAGGTTCAATTCCAGTCTCGGGTGATTGTGTGGAATTTGCACATTCTCCCCGTGTCTGTGTGGGTTTCCTCCGGGTGCTCCGGTTTCCTCCCACAATCCAAAGATGTGCAGGCCAGGTGAATTGGCTATGCTAAATTGTCCATAGTGTTAGATGCATTAGTCAGAGGGAAATAGCTCTGGGTGGGTTACTCTTCGGAGGGTCAGTGTGGACTTGTTGGGCCAACGGGCCTGTTTCCACACTGTAGGGAATCTTAAAAAAAAACAGGAAGAGCATGCAAACTCCACACAGACAGTCGCCCAAAGCTGGATTCAAGCCTGAGTGCCTGGCACTATGAGGCAGCTGTCCTATCATTGTGCCACCATAGTTAAAACAAAAACTTAAAATTATACGATTTATTTACTGTGTACTTTCCGAAAGCCCAAGCTTGTTGTAGTCACTGAAGACCGGCAGCTGCTTGAATTGTGTACATGCAGTATGTCAGTACAAAAGCCAAGCAGTTCTCTTCAGGAACCTCCATTCATCAGTCAGTGATTAAAAAGCCTCAAGTGGAAAATGAAACTGTGGAATCTTTTGAAATGTTTTGTCAAAGAGACTGGCAGGAGGGTGGTAACTATTGGCAATGGTATCTTCCATCTCACAAAGCAAAGGCTGAGACTGTGGTGCTCAACTCATCTATGTATTAAGCATCAACTAGGAGAATCAGAGTCGATAGTGTGGTGCTGGAAAAGCTCAGCAGGTCAGGCAGCATCCGAGGAGCAGGAGAGTCATTTCCAGCACCCCACTTATCGACTATATATTAAGCATCACCTGGCGTGGCATGGCTGCTCTACTTTGTAGAAGATGGTCGGCTGACAAGGTGTAGAATTTTCTGGCCTTTGTTTTCTCTGGGCATTCTCTTGATTAGCTGAGCTTTTAGTTTCTGATAAATGTGAAAACCAATAATTGCCAAAAGAACCAGAGAGAAGATGAGATTTTCCTTTTCAGTAGCAACTTCTGATCTTGTATGAACTGTATGAAAGAAGATTCAATAGTAACTTTCATGAGGGAATTTTGAAAAATGTTCATAGCTAGCAATGGATTGTAGGTTCCAAGATGCAGGAGGATCAATGTTTGGTGAAATGTGTTGGTGAAGTTGATGAATTGTTCAATCTCCTCATGGGAGTATGAGGTGGTGTCGATGCAGTCATCAATGTCATGGAGGAAGAGGCGGGAAGTGGTGCCGGTGTAACTCTGGAAGATGGACTGCTCTACGTAGCCGACAAAGAGACAGGCATAGCTGGGGCCCATGCGGGTGCCCATGACTGCCCCTTTTGTCCTGAGGAAGTGGGGGGATTGGAAGGAGAAATTGTTGTGGGTGAGGACCATTTCAGCCAAATGGATAAGAGTGTCAATGGAAGGGTACTGGTGGGGACGTCGGGAGAGGAAGAAACAGAGGGCTTGGAGGCCCTGGTCAAGGCAGATGGCGGTGTAGAGGGACTGGATGTCCATGGTGAAGTTGAGGCGTTGGGGGCTGGTGAAACGGAAGCCTTGGAGCAGGTGGATGGTGTGGGTAGTGTCCCGAACGTATGTGGGAAGTTCCTGGATGAAGGGATATAGGACAGTATTGAGGTAGGTGGAGATGAGTTCGGTGGGGCAGAAGCAGGCTTAGACAATGGGTTGGCTGGGGTAGTCAGACTCTTGGATCTAGGGTAGGAGATAGAATCGGGCAGTGCAGGGTTCCTAAACTATGAGGTTGGAAACTGTGGTGGGAAATCCCCTGAGGTGATGAGGTTGTGTATGGTCTGGGAGATGATGGTTTGGTGATGGGGGGGTGAGGTCATGGTCAAAGGGGTGATAGGAGGAGGTGACATTGAGTTGGCACCAGGCTTCAGCAGTGTAGAGGTCTGTGCACCAAACTATCACTGTACCCCCTTTATCCGCTGGTTTGATGGTGAGGTTGGGATTGGAGCAGAGGGAGTGGAGGGCTGTGCGTTGTGAGAGCAAGAGGTTGGAGTTGGGGGTGTGTGTGGACAGGTTGAGGCAGTTGATGTCACGGTGGCAGTTGGAAATGAAGAGGTCAAGGGCAGGTAGCAGACCAGCACGGGATGCCAGGGTGGATGGGGTGTGTTGGAGGTGGGAGAAGGGGTCCTCAGTGGGAGGGCAGGAGTCTTGGTTGTAAAAGTAGGCATGGAGGCGGAGGCGGCGGAAGAAACGTTCAAGGTCGCAGCGTGTGTCGAACTCATTAATCTGGGACCATAGAGGGATAAAGGTGAGGCCTTCATTTTGGACTAAACGTTTGTCCTCAGTGAGGGGAGGTCTGGGGGAATGGTGAAGACATGGCAGGGATGGGAGCGAGGACCTGGAGTGGGGCTAGAGTTGGAGGTGGGATGGGGGCTAGGACCTGGCGTGGGGCTGGAGTTTGCAATGGGGGCGGAGATAGTGGCTTGAGTGGGCGTGGTTTGGGGTCAATAGTGATGTCACCAAAGGAGGGGCTTACAAAGGGGACAACAGTGGTGCTTATGGTTAAGTTAATGGGAGTGGACGTGACATCATGGGTGGGGAGGGTAACGTTATTGTTGGGTACTCGAGGCTCCAGTCCCCATCTCTTCCTCTGCTACATTGATGACTATATCAACGCCACCTCGTGCTCCCATGAGGAGATTGAACAGTTCATCAACTTCACCAACGCATTCCACCCCCACCTTAAATTCACTGGACCATCTCTGACACCTCCCTCCCCTCCCCTTGACCTCTCCATCTCCATCCAAGAGAACCGACTCAGCACTGACATTTTTTACAAACCCACCGACTCCCACATCTACCTGGATTACACCTCCTCCCACCATACCTCCTGCAAAAATGCCATCCCGTATTCCCAATTCCTCTGCCTCTGCCGCATCTGCTCAGGGGAGGACCAGTTCGCACCAGATGGCCTCCTACTTTAAAGACCAAAATTCCCCCTCCCATGTGGTTGAAGATGCCCTCCAATGCATCTCATCCACATCCCACACCTCCGCCCTCGAACCCCACCCCTCTAACTGCAACAAGGACAGAACTCCCCTGGTCCTCACCTTCCACCCCACCAACCTCTGCATAAATCGCATCATCTGCCAACATTTCCATCACCTACAAATGGACCCCACCACCAGGGATAAATTTCCCTCCCCATCCCTATCCACTTTCCACAAAGACCGTTCCCTCCGTGACTCCCCCATTCAGGTCCACGCCCCCTAACCTCCTCTCCTGGCAACTTCCACTGCCACCACAGGAATTGTAAAACCTGCGCCCACAACACTCCCTTACCTCTGTCCAAGGCCCCAAAGGAGCCTTCCACATCCATCAAAGTTTCACCTGCACTTCCACACATGTCATTTATTGTATCCGTTGCTCCCGATGCAGTCTCCTCTATATTGGGGAGACTGGATGCCTTCTCACAGAGCGCTTCAGGGAACATCTCTGGGACACCCACACCAATCAACCCCACCGACCCGTGGCCAAACATTTCAATGCCCCTTCCAACTCTGCCAAGGACATGCAGGTCCTGGGCCTCCTCCATCGCCACTCCCTCACCACCCGACGTCTGGAAGAAGAACACCTTATCTTCCACCTCGGGACCCTTCAACTCTAGGGCATCAATGTGGACTTCACCAGTTTCCTCATTTCCCCTCCCCCCACCTTATCCCAGTTCCAACCTTCCAGCTCAGCACCGCCCTCATGACCTGTCCCACCCGTCCCACCCGTCAATCTTCCTTCCCACCCGTCAATCTTCCTTCCCACCTATCCGCTTAATCCTCCCCTCTGACCTATCACCTTTACCCCCACCTCCATCCACCTATTGCATTCTCAGCTACCTTCTCCCCAGCCCCACCCCTTCCTATTTATCTCTCCACCCCCGAGGCTTCCAGCCTCATTCCCGATGAAGGGCCCCAGCCCAAAACGTCGATTTTCCTGCTTCTCGGATGCTGCCTGACCTGCTGTGCTTTTCCAGCACCACACTCTCAACTCTGATATGGTCTAGCAAGCCCCTCAATCCCAGAGCAAATTATGGGTGGTAAGTTATTTCAGGCTTAGCAGTGATGCTCACATGCCTAAAAATAATTTTAAAAACCAACATCGTTAAAACAGGTTATTTAATTCCCCAGCTGACTGTTAGCTCTTTGTATGGGACCTTGCTGTATGAAGCTTGTCACCATGTTTCCTACATCACCATAATGACTGAAGTCACCTACTAGTACAGAATGTACACTGCACTATTGTACTCATCAGGACAGATTCAGAAGGATACCACATTTCAAAGGAAACAGCAATTCCTGCAGCCTGAGGGACAGTGGGCTGATTGATTGGTTGAGGGACAGTGGGCTGATTGATTGGTTGGTTGAGGGACAGTGGGCTGATTGATTGGTTGGTTGAGGGACAGTGGGCTGATTGGTTGGTTGAGGGACAGTGGGCTGATTGATTGGTTGGTTGAGGGACAGTGGGCTGATTGATTGGTTGGTTGAGGGACAGTGGGCTGATTGATTGGTTGGTTGAGGGACAGTGGGCTGATTGATTGGTTGGTTGAGGGACAGTGGGCTGATTGATTGGTTGGTTGAGGGACAGTGGGCTGATTGATTGGTTGGTTGAGGGACAGTGGGCTGATTGATTGGTTGGTTGAGGGACAGTGGGCTGATTGGTTGGTTGAGGGACAGTGGGCTGATTGATTGGTTGGTTGAGGGACAGTGGGCTGATTGATTGGTTGGTTGAGGGACAGTGGGCTGATTGATTGGTTGGTTGAGGGACAGTGGGCTGATTGATTGGTTGGTTGAGGGACAGTGGGCTGATTGATTGGTTGGTTGAGGGACAGTGGGCTGATTGATTGGTTGGTTGAGGGACAGTGGGCTGATTGATTGGTTGGTTGAGGGACAGTGGGCTGATTGGTTGGTTGAGGGACAGTGGGCTGATTGGTTGGTTGAGGGACAGTGGGCTGATTGGTTGGTTGAGGGACAGTGGGCTGATTGGTTGGTTGAGGGACAGTGGGCTGATTGATTGGTTGGTTGAGGGACAGTGGGCTGATTGATTGGTTGGTTGAGGGACAGTGGGTTGATTGGTTGGTTGAGGGACAGTGGGTTGATTGGTTGGTTGAGGGACAGTGGGCTGATTGGTTGGTTGAGGGACAGTGGGCTGATTGGTTGGTTGAGGGACAGTGGGCTGATTGATTGGTTGGTTGAGGGACAGTGGGCTGATTGATTGGTTGGTTGAGGGACAGTGGGCTGATTGATTGGTTGGTTGAGGGACAGTGGGCTGATTGATTGGTTGGTTGAGGGACAGTGGGCTGATTGGTTGGTTGAGGGACAGTGGGCTGATTGGTTGGTTGAGGGACAGTGGGCTGATTGGTTGGTTGAGGGACAGTGGGCTGATTGGTTGGTTGAGGGACAGTGGGCTGATTGGTTGGTTGAGGGACAGTGGGTTGATTGGTTGGTTGAGGGACAGTGGGCTGATTGGTTGGTTGAGGGACAGTGGGCTGATTGATTGGTTGAGGGACAGTGGGCTGATTGATTGGTTGAAGGAACACAAAGGAACAGTTATTGGTTAAATTGAAAACAAGTCGACTCTGATTGAGATGTGCCATCAGCCAAACCACAGGTTTCTGTTTAATTAAAAAAGTGCAAAACAAAAAAATTCAACAGTTAATCTTTTTTTCGACAGCAATATTTTAAATACAATTAATGAAGCTGGAATTGTTTTGAGACATCTTGATGATCTGAAGAATAGCTGTGTAACAGTTTTATTTCTTTATTGTTGCCTGGTTAATTTTCTGTCTGAACCCGTCTACAGAACTGCAATGATAATTCTTCAAACCTATACTCTTTGTCCAAAGGCAATTTTTTATCAGCAACTCTTCATTTTTAACCTAAATGCCCCATTCAGCCTTGAAGCTATCTGCTATATTAATATCTGTTGAAATCTGGAAGTGCCATTGTTCAAAATTGAGTTGTTTCACTCATCTTTCCTGGGAAGAAAGTGATTACAGGAGTAACAATGACAGAGTTTAAGATTCTGAAGAAGGGCTCATGCCCGAAACGTCGATTCTCCTGCTCCTTGGATGCTGCCTGACCTGCTGCGCTTTTCCAGCAACACATTTTCAGAGTTTAAGATTAGCACAGCAGGTCAGGCAGCATCGAGGGAGCAGGAAAATCGACGTTTCGGACAAAAGTCTTTCATCAGGAGTGACCCCTGATGAAGGGCTTTTGCCTGAAACTCGATTTTCCTGCTCCCCGGATGCTGCCTGACCGGCTGTGCTTTTCCAACATCACACCCTTGACACTAATCTCCAGCATCTGCAGTCCTCACATTTGCCAGAGTTTAAGATTAACTAACACAGCATTGACGAGCATCAAATCAGAACTGTACAGTTCAGAACCACACTCCATTCTTAAAATATGACTCAGCAGGTGGATTTATTTTTCTCTCAATTCTGTATTTGCAGAATATTCACACTGGTTTATGTGCTGACTGGATAATTGTATAAAGCATGCATGTTTTTTGTGGAATCATTCATTAGAACCTAGAGTCTGTTGCTTTGCTTATCCATATAATGTGCAGCATTTGTTTTCGTTGAGAGGATTAGAATGTATTGTTTTCCAGAAGATATTACTTCATTATAACCTTGGTCCAAAAAGGGACATGAACTCCTGAGATAAGGTGAGTGTGACTGATCTTTACATCCATGTCGCATTTGGCCAAGGAATCCCTGTAAAACTGGAGCGAGTCTGCTGGTTGTAGTCATACCCCGATAAAATAAGATGGTTGTGGTTGTGGTTGTTGGAGATCATTCAGCTTAACACCAGGGTATCTCTGCAGGGGTTCCTCACAGCCATCTTCAGCTGCTTCATCAATTTCTAAGCTTTCTTCCATCATGGGGTTGAGAAGCGGGGACGATCGCTGATGATTGCAACTATTCAGCACCATTTATTACTCCTTAGTTACTAAAGCAATCCATTTCCATATGCAGCAAAACCTGGACAACATCCAGGCTTGAGCTGATAATTGACAAGTTACATTCCGACTATGCAAATGCCAGGCAATAATCATCTCCACCAACAGAGAATTGCCATTTGGCATTCAATAATACTACCGTTGCTGAATCCCCCACTATTGACAACCTGAGGGTTTTCTCATTAACCAGAGGATAAACTGGACCAGCCAAATAAAGAACATAAGAGCTAGGAACAGGAATAGATCATTCAGGCCATGTTTACTCCACCATTTAATACGATCACGGCTGATCTCATCTTGGCTTCAACTCCACTTTCCTGCCCACTCTCCATTACCTTTCAACCCCTTACTGTTTAAAAATCTGTCTATTTCCTCTTTAAATTTACTCAATGTCCCAGCACCCACTGCAGTCTCAGGCAGTGAATTCCACAGATTCACAATACTTTTAGAAGTAATTCCTCTTTATCTCTGTTTGAAACCTGCTACCCTTTAACCTAAAACAATGACCGATATAAGTTCCATAACAAATGGAAACAGAGTTAACGTTTTGAGTCAAGTGACCTTTCTTCAGGGATCTGAAAACATATTTGTGCTGATGATGGGGAATGAGAAGGAAAATGAGTGAGTAGATAGATGATGATGAAGCCTAGAGATAGATAAATAGAGAGGGAGAGAGAGATAGAGAGTAGGAGAGAGAGAGAAAGAAAAAAGGGCAGGCAGACAAAGGGATTGTTGATAGTAATCCAGGGAAGAAGAAGAAAAGGTGGATAGATGATCATGGGGGCTATGAGCAATTGAAAGTGAGTTGGTTGTACTGAAAGCAGCCCGTTTCATGACATGACTTAGGATTGTGAGTTGTGTAATAGACAAGGAAAGAGGTTTTCATGCGCTGAAATTGTTAAAGTTGACATTAAGTGCTGAACGCTGTAATGTACCTACACAGAAGACGAGGGGTTGTTCTTCCAGCTTACATTGAGCTTTGTTGGAGCACTGCAGCAGGTCTGAGGCAGAAATATAGGTCAGGGAGCAGGGTGCATTGGAGTGGCAGGTAACTGGAAGCTCAGGGTCATTATTACAGACAGAACATAGGCTTTCTGCAAAGTGGTTACCCAGTCTGTGCTTTGTGTCCCCAGTGTAGCAGTGAATACAGTGAGCAGTGAATACAGTGGACTAGATTGAGTGAAGTGCAGATATATCGCGGCTTCACCATGAAGGTAGGTCTGGCCTTCAAGAATTGAAGAGGGAGGAAGTAATTAGGTAGGGGCTACACCTTCTGCAATTACACAGCAAGGTGCCATGGAGCTGCGGGAAGTTCTTGGGAATCGAGAAGTGGTCCAGGGTGTTTCAGGGGTCACTGTGGAAGGCCGACAAGGGAGGGGAGGGGAATATGTGTCTGTTGGTGGCATCTAGCAGGAAGTGGAAAATGGCAGTTCATCATCATTTGGATGTGAACGCTGGTGGGGTGGTGGACCAGGGGGACCTGTTGATGTTATGGGAGGGAAGAGGAAGGGTGAGGACTGAAGAGTGGGAAATGTGTCAGACGCGGCTGAGGGCCCATGTGGAGAATCCTCAGTTGAGGAAAAAGACATATCTGAGCCCCCACCTTTTGCGGAAAGGTGGTATCATCAGGAACAGATACAACAGATATGGAAAAACTGGGAAAATGGAATGGAGTCCTTGCAGAAAGCTGAACGTGAGGATCTATAATCTAGTTAACTGTGGGAGTTGGGTTTGTAATGGATATTGGTGGACAGCCTATCCCAGAAATACTTTGTCTGTAAGAATGGATCAGAGAGAATTCTGTGTACCATTTCCCATCACACACCGTCCTGACTTAGAAATATATCACTGTTCCTTCACGGTCACTGAGTCAAAATCCATGACCTTCCTTCTTAACAGCACTTTTGTACCCTACACTTTAAGGGCCACAGCAGGTCAAGAAGACAACTCTGCAGTGATTTTTATAAGGCTAGCCGACTCAGCCTCATAGAATATGAGTTCCCTGACTGGGGCTGTGAATCTGGTCCAATCAAGGAGCCCTGGCTGACAGATTTAAAAAAGGAGCATCAGATGTTGTGGCAGTCTGAGAGCTGGCTCTGAACAGGCAGTACTAAAGTCAAGGACTATTCATATGTAAATGAAGAGTGACTAGGCGAAGGGATACCAGCCTCTATGGAGTTATTTCAGTGGTGACAAGAGTAAAGCACACTTCTGAAGAAACTCACTCCCAACAGTCTTTGAGTTGGGGTCAGCATTTCTTACACCATGTTTGACTTGTTCAGTTCTGCTGTCAAGGATTTGGACCAGTACGTGGAAAAAAAGCATTATTTTTTCCGGACAAATGACATTGTAGCACTCAAAAAGCAATGAGTACTTTTCCTGACAACCTGTGGACCCACAGCTTTTTCTGTAATTAGGAACCTAACTTTCCCTGAGGCACCAGATATTAAAACTTTTCAAGAATTGACGGACATGGTTAGGAATATTATGACCCTCAAGCAATCTCTAATTCTGAGAGTCTATTGGTTTTACTTGACAATTCAAGAATCCATACTGGGATTTTTTATTAGGTTAAAATGACTGGCAGAAGCATGTGACTTTGATTTAACCCTTAGTGAGATGCTGAGAGACCTTTTGGTATGAGAGATTCACGCTGTAATTATACAAAAACACTTACAGTCAGTTCTGATATGATGTGATGGTTTCAGTCTCGTGTGATCTTGTGTTATAAGTAAGTCGCTAAACAGCCACATCATTTAAACCAATGGGGCCTGAATCATGTTATAGCCAATACAGGTAAGAAACGTTCGCATTCTACACATAATGGTCTAAATTCTTCAATCATGTTAAAGCCAATTCGTGTTGAAGAATTGCTTGTTATAGCAGAACTGACTGTACTCGCTGAAGCCCAACTGGACTTCAAACAGGCACTATAACTGGCTTTATCATTGGAAAATGTGGTAAATGGAGCACATGAATTGCAGGGTATTCTAATGGAAGTGAACACTCTCGTTAGTCCAACTGAGCTTGGGAACATATCAGCAATTGCATAGCCTCTTTTAGGACATATCCTGATCAGAGGGACTCTAGGTCAGCCCACAGCAAAAGCCCAAAACAAAGCCAAGCCTTGGCCAAACGGTTAAAATTTTCTTCAGGAATGGTCCGGCAAGCCATTGTAATTGCTGCCAGTATGTGGACTCGGGACAGCAAAAGAGTCCAACTGGACCTGAATTGAGTAAGAGTACACACCCTGGAAAGCCTAGCTACATTTGGTTTGGAACAGTTACATTGCTTCGAATATCAAAATCAGAACCAATCAAAATAAACATTTGGTTAATTGGTTATTTGGTTCTAATGGCGGTCAATACTGGCATGGTGATCACAGACCGGTTTTCACAAAATTTGCTCTGGGCACCTCAAGTTTACAGAAGATCTTGATTGGACTGAGCCCCTATACCGGGGAACCTTTACAGATTGAGGGTACAACTTCAGTTCCGGTCTCTTGTGAATAGCAGCTGGTTCTGGTACCACTTATTGTAGTAAAAGCCTCAGGCCCAGGCTTGATGGGGCAAAATTGGTTGTGAGAGATTCACCTAGGTTAGCTCAATATTTTTCCATTAGGAAGTGTCTGCCTAACTGAAATCCTAATGAAATACCTGGAAGTCTTCCAGAAAGGTCTAAGGACGGTAAGAGGAGCCAAGGCCACCTTGCATGTTAACCAGGAAGCAACTCTATGATTCTGCAGGGCCCATCCAATGCCAGTGCAGAAATCAGGAGGCTGGAAAATGAAGGAATTGTCAAACCAGTCCAATTTGCAGAATGGGCAGCAGCAGTCATTCAGATTTTGAAGTCTGACCTTTGTGGGGATTTTAAACAAATGGTAAACCATTTCTCACAGCTGGATAAATACCCAATCCCTCACAGAGAGTTTATGCACAAAGCTGGCAGAGGGAGGCTGTCCTTCATGAAGCTGGACATGAGCCATGAGTACCTGTGATTGTGTTTAGACAAGGATTCACAGACGTATGTTACAATTAATACTTGTAAGGGCATGTACTAATGCGTGAGACTGCCAACTGGGATATCGTCAGCCTGTTCAAGATTTCAGCAGATGATAGAGAACATTTTGCAAGGTCTACCTCAGGTCGCCATTTGTCTAAATGATTTGCTAATAATAGGGAAAACTAATAAAGAACACTTAGAGAACTTGGATATAGCCCTGTGCCATTTTTCCAAGATGGGCATATACTTTAGAAGGGAAATCTGTGTGTTCCAGACACCCCAAGTGACCTAATTGGGTTACAGAGTCGACAAGGCCAGGTTACACCCTTTGGAAGATAAAGTGAGGGTGATCAAACGTGCCCTTGGCTCCCACGTCTGTACCAGAACTTAGGTCTTTCCTTGGGGGCAAGTATTAAGGAAAGTGTATATATAACCTAGTCTCCATCCTGACATCTTTGCAACAACTCCTGAAAAAGAATCGCCCTTCGAAATTGTCACATAGATAAGCCATAACTTTCAGTGAAGTAAAGGAAGAGCTATCATCCTCTAAGGTGATGGCACTCTATGGTCCCAAGTGAGATCTGGTATTGACATTTGATGCCTCCCCATATGGCACTAAGGTAAGTATTAGCTCACAAGTGGCACAATGAGAGGAATGCCCAATAGTGTATGCATCTAGGACTTAAGACCATAAGACCATGAGATATAGGAGTGGAAGTAAGGGCATTCGGCCCATCAAGTCCACTCCGCCATTTAATCATGGCTGATGGGCATTTCAACTCCACTCACTCTCCCCGTAGCCCTTAATTCCTTGCAAGATCAAGAATTTATCAATCTCTGCCTTGAAGACATTTAACGTCCCGGCCTGCACTGCACTCTGTGGCAATGAATTCCACAGGCCCACCACTCTCTGGCTGAAGAAATGTCTCCTCATTTCCGTTCTAAATTGATCCCCTCTATTTCTAAGACTTTGGGTAATGCAGAGATTAAATATGCTCAGATAGAGAAAGAAGGTTTGGTGATCATATTTGGAGCCAGGCAGTTCTACCAATACTTTTATAGATGAAGATATGTGATAATCACGGACCACAGATCTTTACTTGTTCTGCTGAAAGTGGACAAGGCTGTGCTGCCCATAGCTTTGGGCTGCATTCAGTGGTGGACTCTAATACTAAGTGCTTATAATTACACATTAGAACACCGTCTGGGAGGCCGGGTAGCGAATGCAGATGCATTGAACCACCTCCCGATAGCAGATACACCAATGGGGGTATCCCCAATGGCAGAGACGTTGTCACAGCTGACAATATCAGACACTGGACTTTGGCAGGAAGATCCGGTCTTTTCAACATTGAAACATCTGGTTGTGATGGGGGAAACCAAAGGACCGTCACAACTAGAATTGAAACCTTATTGGACCCGGAGAGACCAGCTCACAGTAGGGAATGGCATATTGTTATGGGGTGCAAGAGTGATTGTCCCGAGCAAAGGTCACTGCCACATGCTGGCAGAACTCCACCTGGGTCATCCAGGGATCTCCAAAATGAAAATGTTGGTGAGAGGTTAGGTCGACGATGTTCTTAGTCATTGTAGATGGCCACTCAAAGTGGCTGAATGTGCATAGAGTTCATTTGTCAAACCCATCTGACCAAGCTATCTATCTCTTCCTGCAATCGATAACCGTCTTCTTCACTATTAACCACTCTATCGATCTTGGTGTCATGTGCAAACTTGCTTAACATTCTCTCCAGGAATATATATGTATATAATGACCAATACGTACTGATCTTTGTGGTATATTGCTGGACACTGTCTTCCAATCACTCAAACAGCCTTCTACCACTACCCTTTGTGTCCTGTTACTAAGCTAGTTTCTGATCCATCTTGCTAGGTTTCCTTAAATTCCATGTGCTTTAACCTTCTCAGTCAGTCTCCTATGTGGGACCTTGTCAAAAACTTTGCTAAAATCCATGTGACCTACATCAAGTGAACTTCCCTCATTTTGATCACATTTTAGAAAGATTCTCACAGATTTGTAAGGCATTACCTCCCTCTTACCAATCTATGCTGACTATTCTTAATTAACCCATGACTTTCCAAGTGGATATTAATTATTTCCTTTAGAATTTTCTTCAATAGTTTCTCTATCACTGACATGAGACTCAGTGGTCTGTAATTTTCTGTTCATCTCTAACCTCCTTCTTGAAAAGTGGAACCATATTAGCTGTCCTCCAGTCCTTTGGCACTTGCCCCATGGCCAGAGAGGAATCTATTCTCCTGCCTTCTCCCAGTAAACAATGATACCTTTACTAATCAAGAATCTATTTATCTCTGTCTTAAATACACTCAATGACTTTGCCTCCACAGCCTTCTGCAACAATAAGTTCTACAGATTCACCACTGTCTGGCTGAAGAGGGGAAAAATGTTTGACTTTGTTGCTTGAAACTTAGACTGTGTTTGTATCTCTAGCTTGTTGTTAATGCGTGACATACGTATGATGACTTCAGTTAGCGCTGTCATTTAGCTTTTCAACAGACTCAAGCTAAAACTAATTATGGTTCCGATGCTGATTTTAGACGGTGACATTTCATGCCAACTTGCCAGTTCTTAAAACAAAATGCAACCATTAAAAATGAAAATGCTCGATGAAATTATTGGAAAAACTTGCTTTGTCAGGAGTTTTGTAATTCAAGAAATGCCCTGACGGGTGAACAGCCCTTGCTGTGGGATGCTGATTTATTAGCACACCTGTGTTTGGTGTTACAGGTTCAGTTCCCGTCCATTCGGATTCCAATCTGAGACTGAGTAAGCTTGGGCGTTGGTGTTAAATGAAAGGTCGCAGTGACCTCTGGGTAAATGAGAGGCATGAGTCACATTTTGCAATCCAAAATGCTGTCAGGAAACACTGGTGGCAGCTGAGATATATAATTAGGTAGCTTTCCTGTTTGGCTGCAGCCAGTCGTGGTTCAACCAAACTTTCACCTGAAAATGTTCTGCTTTCGAAACCACGGAGCTTCAGACAGGGTTTTCCCTCAGACTTTAGAACCCTAATATCAGGAAAGAATCATAGAATTTTAGAGTGCAGAAGGAGGCCATTTGACACATAATGTCTGTACTGAGTCTGAAAGATGTAATTGGGGACCTGAGCCAGGTTCCAGACTGGGGTGAGGGGTGGTGGGGAGGTAGTGGGGGGGCTTCTTGACCTGCTGTCTCTAAATTCCCAATGTCTACACCCAATTGGAAGGCTGCAACTCCTTACAATATAGAGGTAGCATTGGTAGAGGTGGGATGATAGATTTAGAAGTCAAGATTAGAGTGGAAACCTAATATCAGGAAAGCACAGCAGGTCAGGCAGCATCCCAGGAGCAGGAAAATCAATGGTTTCGGGCAAAAGCCCTTCATCAGGAATGAGGGCTTCCACCTGATAGATTTAGAGTTCAATCTGAGAGATGTCAAGCAGTTAATTGTAAGGGTGTCTTGGAGATAAATAATAAGAGGAGCTCAATCCATTTTATTCACAGATTAGTTTGGCCAAATCATATGTTTACATCTTATATCAAACTCCGGAAGTTAAAAAAAAAATTCATTATTATAATTGCAAAGACTAAATGCAGCCAGTTATTGTGTTTTATTTAAGATGACAGCAGCTACAAATTGGCCAAAGTGAACATAAGGAGTAAGATTGATGGTTTAATCTGTTGTCTGTTACCATTGCTTCTCGTAGCTACTTCTGCTGAGAGATCTGCTGTCACATTCCCTGTTCTTTGAAAACCTTTCATTTGTGATTTGTTTGCTTCTTGTATTGATGAGCAGCAACTGTTATGTCTGTGGTTTTGCATCCTATAATGAATCGCAGCATTGTGCAGAAAGTCTAACCTTTCTGACGGACTCTTGTGACCCCATTGGGGCATTCAACTCAACAGTTCTTTGTTAACAGAAAGGCTTGCTGTCTTTCTGTGGTGATCCTGCAGTGATTTTCTAATATTGCAGCAGGAGGTGCATCAGAATTTTGTTCCCCTTTCCCAGTCTGTTGATGAACAATTAGTAGAGTGGTGGTGAAGAAGGCGTTTGATACGCTTGCCTTCATTTGTCAAAGCATTAAGTATAGGAGTTAGGAGGTCATGTTGCAGCTGGACAGGGCATTGTGAGGCCACTTTTAGAATCCTGCATACAATTCTGGTCACCCTTCTATAGAAAGAATGTTGTTAAACTTGAAGAGATTTACAAGTATGTTGCTGAGACTGGAGGGTTTGAGCTATAGAGACAGGCTGATTAGGCTGGGGCTGTTTTCCCTGGAGTGTCAGAGGCTAAGAGGTGACCTTTTACAGGTTTATAAAATCATGATGAGCATGGGTAGGCCTTTTTCCCAGGGTAGGGGAGTCCAAAAACAGAGGGCGTGGCTTTAAAGTGAGGTTGGAAAGATTTAAAAAACACCTGAGGGGCATGGATGAGTTGGACCAAAGGGTCTGTTTCCGTGCTGAAATACTCTGTGTCTCCATGGCGCCATCTCGAAGGCAATCTGTTTTATCAATGTGACTAGTGGCTAAAAATATTAGCTATATTTACCCACAAAATTAACTTTTTCCATCATAAATTATTGGATAAATCCTTCTATAATTCTGCTTTACTTGAAATAATTTTAAAACTTATGCATGAAGGCATTTTCCAAGATATTAACATATGAAATGAGGAATGTAGAACATAGAACATAGAACATTACAGTGCAGTATAGGCCCTTCGGCCTTTCATGTTGCGCCAACCTGTGGAACTGATCTGAAGCCCATCTAACCTACACTATTCCATTTTCATCCATATTTTTATCCAATGACGATTTAAATGCCCTTAAAGTTGGCGAGTCTATTACGTTGCAGGCAGGACATTCTACACCCTTACTACTCTTGTAGTAAAGATCCTACCTCTGACATCTGTCCTATATCTATCACCCTTCAATTTAAAGCTATGTCCCCTCGTGCTAGCTATCACCATCTGAGGAAAAAAGGTTTTCACTGTCCACCCTATCTGATCCTCTGATCATCTTATATGTCTCAATTAAGTCACCTCTCAACCTTCTTCCCCCTCACGAAAACAGCCTTAGGTTCCTCAGCCTTTCCTCATAAGACCTTCCCTCCATACCAGGCAACATCCTAGTAAGTCTCCTCTGAACCCTTTCCAAAGCTTCCACATCCTTCCTATAATGCGATGACCAGAATTGTACCCAATATTCCAAGTGCAGCCGCACCAGAGTTTTGTATAGCTGCAAAACTGGCTCCGAAACTCAATCTCTCTACCAATAAAAGCTAACACACCATATGCCTTCTTAACAACCCTATCAACCTGGGTGGCAACTTTGAGGGATCTATGGACATGGACATCGAGATCTCTCTGCTCATCCACACTACCAACAATTTTACCATTAGCCCAGTACTCTGTATTTCTGTTACTCCTTCCAAAGTGGATCTCCTCACACTTTCCTGATTAAACTCCATTTGCTACCACTCAGCCCAGCTCTGCAACATATCTATGTCCCTCTGTAACCTGTAACATCCTTTGGCACTATCCACAACTCCACCGACCTTAGTGTCATCCACAAATATGCTATTCCATCCTTCTATGCCCCCATCCAGGTCATTTATATAAATGACAAACACCAGTGGCCCTAAAACAGATCCTTGCAGTACTCCACTAGTAAGTGAACTCCAGGAAGAACATTTCCCATCAACCACCACTCTCTGTCTTCTTTCAGCTAGGCGAAAGTGAGGACTGCAGATGCTGGAGATTAGAATCAAGAGTGTGGTGCTGGAAAAGCACAGCAGGTCAGGCAGCATCGAACGAGCAGGAGAAATGATGTTTCGGGCAAAAACCCTGATGAAGCTGCCTGACCTGCTGTGCTTTTCCAGCACCACACTCTCAACGTCTTTCAGCTAGCCAATTTCTGATCCAAAGCGCTAAGTCACCCTCAGACCCATGCCTCCATATTTTCTGCAATAGCCTACCATGGGGAACCTTATCAAACGCTTTACTGAAATCCATATACACCACATCAACCTCTTTACCTTCATCCAGCTGTTTGGTCATCATCTCAAAGAACTCAATAAGGTTTGTGAGGCACAACCTACCCTTCACAAAACCGTGTTGACTGTCCTTAATCAAATTATTCTTTTCTAGATGATTATAAATCCTATCTCTTATAACCTTTTCCAACACTTTACCCACAACCAAAGTAAGGCTCACTGGTCTACAGTTACCAAGGTTGTACCTACTCCCCTTCTTGAATAAGGTGATTACATTTGCTATTCTCCAGTCTTCTGGCACTATTCCTGTAGACAATGACAACATAAAGATCAAAGCCAAAGGTTCTGCAATCTCCTCCCCAGCTTCCCAGAGAATCCTCAGATAAATCCCATAAGGCCCAGGGGATTTATCTATTTAACACTTTCCAGAATTGCTAACACCTTCTCTTTATGAACCTCAATCCCGTTTAGTCTAATAGCTTGTATCTCAGTATTCTCCTTGACAACATTGTCTTTTTCCTGTGTGAATACTGACGAAAAATATTCATTTAGCACCTCTCCTATCTCCTCGGACTCCACACACAGCTTCCCACTACTGTCCTTGACTGGCCCTAATCTTACCCTAGTCATTCTTTTATTCCTGACATTCCTATAGAAAGCTTTAGGGTTTCCTTGATCCTACCTGCCAAAAACTTCTCATGTCCCCTCCTGGCTCTTCTTAGCTCTCCCTTTAGGTCCTTCCTGGCTAGCCTGTAACTCTCAAGCACCCTAACTGAGCTTTCATGTCTCATCTTTACATAAGCCTCCTTCTTCCTCTTGACAAGAGATTCAACTTCTTAAGTAAACCACAGGTCCCTTGCTCGACCACTTCCTCCCTGCCTGACCGGTACATACTTATCAAGGACACGCAGTAGCTGTTCCTTGAATAAGCTCCACATTTCAATTGTGCCATCCCTTGCAGTTTTCTTCCCCGTCCTATGCATCCTAAATCTTGTATAATCACATCATAATTGCCTTTCCCCCAGCTATAACTTTTGCTCTGTGGTATATACCCATCCCTTTCTATCACTAAAGTAAACACAGCTAAACTGTGGTTACTATCACCAAAGTGCTCACCTATCTCCAAATCTAATGAATCTGGCCTGGTTCATTACCCAGTACCACCTCTAATGTGGCCTTGCCTCTTGTTGATCTATCTACATACTGTGTCAGGAAACCCTCTTGCACATTGGACAAAAACTGACCCATCTGAAGTACTCAAACTATAGCATTTCCAGTCAATATTTGGAAAGTTAAAGTTTCCCATAACAATTACCCTGTTACTTTTGCTCCTACCCAGAATCATCTTTGCTTTCCTTTCCTCTACATCTCTGGAACTTTTCAGACGCCTATAGAAAACTTTCAACAGGGTGACCTCTCCTTTCCTGTTTCTAATCTCAGCCTACACTAACTCAGTAGATGAGCTCTAATCAAACATCCTTTCTGCCAACATAATACTGTATTTGAATAATAATGCTGCACCTCCCCCTCTTTTACCTCCTTCCCTGTTCTTACTGAAACATCTAAATCCTGGAACCTGCAATAACCATTCCTGTCCCTGCTCTATCCATGTCTCCGAAATGACCAAACATCGAAGTCCCAGGTACCAACCCATGCTGCAAGATCACCCACCTTATCTCAGATGTTCCTGGCGTTGAAGTGGACACACTTCAAACCACTCTTCCTGCCTGTCGGTAAACTCCTGTGACCTTGAAACCTTATTCATGACCTCACTACTCTCAACCTCCTGCACACTGCAGCTTCAATTCAGGTTCCCATCCCCCGCTGAATTATTTTAAACCCTCCCGAAAAGCATTAGCAAATTTCCTCCCCAGGATATTGGTACCCCTCTGGTTCAGAGGTGTAGATCATCCTGTCTGTAGAGGTCCCATCTACTCCAGAATGAGCCCCAATTATCCAGATATCCAAATCCCTCCCTCCTGCATCATCCCTGTAGCCACATGTTCGACTCCGCACTCTTCATGTTCCTCACCTCGCTAGCATGTGGCATGGGCAACAAACCAGAGACAACAACACTGTTTGTTCTAGCTCTAAGCTTCCACCCTAACCCCCTGAATTTCTGTCTTAAATCCCCATCCCTTTCCTACCTATGTGATTGGTACCTATGTGGACCACGACTTGGGGCTGCTCCCCCTCCCCCTTAAGGATCCCAAAAACACGATCCGAGAAATCACGAACCCTGGCACCTGGGAGGCAACACATCAACTGTGAGTCTCTCTCGTCCCCACAGAACCTCCTATCTGTCCCCCTAACTATGGAGTCCCCAATGACTACTGCCCTGCTCATCTTCTCCATTCCCTTCTGATCAGCAGGGACAGACTCTGTGCCAGAGACCCGTACCCCACTGCTTTCCCCTGGTAAGTCATCCCCCTCAACAGTATCCAAAACGGTATACTTGTTATTGAGGGGAATGGCCACAGGGGATCCCTGCACTATCTGCTGGTTCCCTTTCCATCCCCTGAATGTAAGCTATCTGCCTTGATGGGTAACAGTCAGGAAGACAGCATGTGAGAGATTCCTTATTCCTTTATAATCTCTCTCTGGAACTCTTGATCTTTAAATGAACACACACTTTGTAAAAGCTGCAATTGTTATTTTCAAGCTAATTTGTTTGGGATGGCATATTCATTCTTGTGATCACCAGCAAGGCTGAAATTCATTGCCCTTCCTAAAGCCCCCCTGGGATCAGATGGTATATCTGAGTAAAGGCAAAATACTACAGACACTGGAAAGCTGAAATGAACACAGAGAATGGGGAGAAATTCAGTAAGTCTGGCAGCACCTGTGGAAAGTGAGGTGGTATGTCAAGGTGGTATGTCTCTCCACTGATGCTGCCAGACCTGCTGAATTTCTCCAGCATTCTCTGTGGTATACCTGAGGGGTTGGTTAGGCCACTTTGGAGGGAGGTTTAGAGTCACCAATCTGGGACCAAACCAGATAAGGACCCAGGTTTCCTCCCTAAATCTCAGTAGTGGAATCTTGGTCTATAATGATAATCTGATAGCTTTGTGGTCCCTACAAAGAACAAAGAAAATTTACAGTCCAGGAACAGGCCCTTCAATCCTCCAAGCCTGAGCTGATCCAAATCCACTGTGTAAACCTATCACCCAATTCCTAAGGATCTGTATCCCTCTGCTTCCCACCTATTCATGCATCTGTCCAGACACACCTTAAATGAATCTACCATGCCTGCCTCTACCACCTCTGCTGGCAACGCGTTCCAGGTACCTACCACCCTCTGTGTTAAGTACTTGCTGCGTATATCCCCCTTAAACGTTTCACCTCTGACCTTGAACGTGTGACCTCTTGTTATTGAATCCTTCACCCTGGGACAAAGCTTATCTCTATCCATCCTGTCTATACCGTTCATGATTTTGTAGACCTCAAGCAGGTCCCCCCTCAATCTCCTTTTTTCTAATGAAAACAATCCTAACCTACTCAACGTCTCTTCATAGCTAGCACCTTCCATACCAGGCAACATCCTCCTAAACCTTCTCTGCACCCTCTCCAAAGCGTCCACATCCTTTTGGTAATGTGGCGGCCAGAACTGTACACAGTATTCTAAATGTGGCTGAACCAATGTCTTGTTCAATTTTAACATGACCTGCCAGCTCTTATACTCAAAATCCTGTCCGATGAAGGCAAGCATACTAAATGCCTTCTTGACCACTTTATCCACCTGTGCAGCAACCTTCAGGGTACAATGGATCTGCACTCCCAGATCTCTCTGCTCATCAACTTTACCCAAGGCTCTTCCGTTTACAGTATAGTTCACTCTAGAATTAGACTTCCCAAAATGCATCACCTCACATTCGCCCAGAGTGAACTCCATCTGCCACTTCTCCAGCCTATCTATATCCTCCTGTATTCTTTGACAGTCCCCTATGCTTTCTGCTACTCCAACAATCTTCGTGTCATTTGCAAACTTACTGATCAGACCAACAGTGCCCTCTTCCAGATCATTTATGTATATTACAAACAACAGTGGTCCCAGCACTGACCCCTGCGGAACACCTTTCTCCATTTTGAGAAACTCCTTTCAACTACTACTCTCTGTCTCCTGTTAGAACATAGAACATAGAACAATACAGCACAGAACAGGCCCTTCGGCCCACGATGTTGTGCCGAACATTTGTCCTAGCTTAAGCACCCATCCATGTACCTATCCAATTGCCGCTTAAAGGTCACCAAAGATTCTGACTCTACCACTCCCAGGCAGCGCATTCCATGCCCCCACCACTCTCTGGGTAAAGAACCCACCCCTGACATCTCCCCTATACCTTCCACCCTTCACCTTAAATTTATGTCCCCTTGTAACACTCTGTTGTACCCGGGGAAAGAGTTTCTGACTGTCTACTCTATCTATTCCTCTGATCATCTTATAAACCTCTATCAAGTCACCCCTCATCCTTCGCCGTTCCAACGAGAAAAGGCCTAGCACTCTCAACCTATCCTCGTACAATCTATTCTCCATTCCAGGCAACATCCTGGTAAATCTTCTCTGCACCCTCTCCAAAGCTTCCACACCTTTCCAAAAGTGAGGAACTGCACACAGTACTCCAAATGTGGCCTAACCAAAGTCCTGTACAGCTGCAACATCACTTCACGACTCTTGAATTCAATCCATCTGCTAATGAACGCTAATACACCATAGGCCTTCTTACAAGCTCTATCCACCTGAGTGGCAACTTTCAAAGATCTATGAACATAGACCCCAAGATCCCTCTGTTCCTCCACCTCACTAAGACCCCACCTCACTAAGACCCTACTGTATTCCGCATTCTTATTTGTGTTTCCAAAATGGACAACCTCACACTTGGCAGGGTTGAACTCCATCTGCCACTCCTCAGCCCAGCTCTGCATCATATCTAAGTCCCTTTGCAGCTGACAACAGCCCTCCTCACTATCCACAACTCCACCAATCTTCGTATCATCTGCAAATTTACTGACCCACCCTTCGACTCCCTCATCCAAGTCATTAATAAAAATTACAAACAGCAGAGGACCCAGAACTGATCCCTGCGGAACTCCACTTGTAACTGGGCTCCAGGCTGAATATTTACCATCTACCACCACTCTCTGACTTCGACCGGTTAGCCAGTTTTCTATCCAATTGGCCAAACTTCCCTCTATCCCATGCCTCCTGACTTTCCGCATAAGCCTACCATGGGGAACCTTATCAAATGCCTTACTAAAATCCATGTATACTACATCCACTGCTCTACCCTCATCCACATGCTTGGTCACCTCCTCAAAGAATTCAATAAGACTTGTAAAGCAAGACCTACCCTTCACAAATCCGTGCTGGCTGTCCCTAATCAAGCAGTGTCTTTCCAGATACTCATAAATCCTATCCCTCAGTACCCTTTCCATTACTTTGCCTACCACCGAAGTAAGACTAACTGGCCTGTAATTCCCGGGGTTATCCCTATTCCCTTTTTTGAACAGGGGCACAACATTCGCCACTCTCCAGTCCCCTGGTACCACCCCCGTTGACAGTGAAGACGAAAAGATCATTGCCAACGGTACTGCAATTTCCTCTCTTGCTTCCCACATAATCCTAGGATATATCCCGTCAGGCCCGGGGGACTTGTCTATCCTCAAGTTGTTCAAAATGTCCAACACATTTTCCTTCCTAACAAGTATCTTCTCTAGCTTACCAGTCCGTTTCACACTCTCCTCTTCAACAATACGGTCCCTCTCGTTCATAAATACTGAAGAAAAGTACTCATTCAAGACCTCTCCTATCTCTTCCGACTCAGTACACAGTTTCCCACTACTGTCCTTGATCATACCTACCCTCGTTCTCGTCATTCTCATGTTTCTCACATACGCATAAAATGCCTTTGGATTATCCTTGATCCTATCCGCCAAAGATTTTTCATGCCCTCTCTTAGCTCTCCTAATCCCTTTCTTCAGGTCCCTTCTGGCTATCCTGTATCCCTCCAATGCTCTGTCTGAACCCTGTTTCCTCAACCTTATGTAAGCCTCCTTCTTCCTCTTTACTAGACATTCAACTTCCCTCGTCAACCAAGGTTCCCTCACACGACCATTTCTTTCCTGCCTGACAGGTACATACATATCAAGGACACGTCGTATCTGTTCCTTGAAAAAGTTCCACATTTCCACGACATCCTTCCCTGACAGCCTATGCTCCCAACTTATGCTCCTCAGATCCTGTCTTACAGCATCATAATTACCCTTCCCCCAATTGAAAAACCTACCCTGTTGCACGCACCTATCTCTCTCCATAACCAAGGTGAAAGTCACAGAATTGTGGTCACCATCACCAAAATGTTCACCCACTAACAAGCCCATCACTTGTCCCAGTTCATTACCGAGTACCAAATCCAATATGGCCTCCCCTCTGGTCGGACAATCTACATACTGAGTTAGAAAAGCTTCCTGGACACACTGCGCAAACACCGCCCCATCCAATCTACTTGATCTAAAAAGCTTCCAATCAATATTTGGGAAGTTGAAATCGCCCATGACTACTACCCTGTGGCTTCTGCACCTTTCCAAAATCTGTTTCCCAATCTGTTTCTCCACATCTCTGCTGCTATTGGGGGGGCTATAGTAAACACCCAACAAGATGACTGCACCTTTCCTATTTCTGACTTCAGCCCATACTACCTCTAAAGGCAGAACCCCTCGAACTGCCTTTCTGCAGCCATTATACCATTTCTAATTAGCAACGCCACTCCCCCTCCTTTTTTACCACCCTCCCTAATCCTACTGAAACACCTGTAACCAGGAACCTCCAACAACCATTCCTGTCCCTCTTCTATCCACGTTTCCGTGATGGCCACAACATCGTAGTCCCAGGTACCGATCCACGCCTTAAGTTCACCCACCTTATTTCTGATACTCCTTGCGTTGAAGTATACGCACTTGAACCCATCTCTGTGTCCGCAAGTATTCCCTGTCAGTGTTAAACAAGTTTTTTATCCACCTAGCTAGAACACCCTGCACACCATGAGACTTCACTTTCTCTATTAGTTTACCATGGGGAACCTTATCAAACACTTTACTGAAGTCCATGTATATGACATCTACAGCCCTTCCTTCATCTATCAACTTGGTCACTTCCTCAAAGAACTCTATTAAGTTGGTAAGGCACAATCTACCCCGCACAAAACCATGTTGCCTATCACTAATAAGCCCAGTCTTTTCCAAATATAAATAATATTTATCGCTCAGTACCTTCTCTAGCAACTTACCCACCACTGACGCTCGGCTCGCTGGTCTGTAGTTACCTGGAATATCCCTACTACCCTTCTTGTACAGGGGGACAACATGAGCAACCCTCCAGTCCTCCGGCACCTCACCTGTATTTAAGGATGCCACAAAGTTATCTGTCAGGGCCCCAGCTATATCCTCTCTCGCCTCCCTCAGCAACCTGGGATAGATCCCATCTGGTCCTGGGGATTTGTCCACCTTAATAACCTCTAGCCTACCCAACACATCTTCCTTACTTATGTCAACATGAAGCAAGTAAACAAACTTCTGTCTAGAATCTCAGCATTCATCATCTCCTGTTCCTCAGTGAATGCTGATGCAAAGTAATCATTGAGAATCTATGACAGAGACTAGCTCTTCCCTTCATGATACTGTATTCTGTAGTGCACATTCTCAAACTTCAAAGCCTCTTTTGGATAGGAAATGAGAAAAACAGTGAGCATAAAGTTGTGTGTCCTTTATAATCTCTGTCTGAGACAATTGATCCTGAAATCAACACATGCATTTCACCAGCTGCAACAGACATGTTCAAACAGAGTGAAAGCCAGTTCCCTTATTGTTTCCCCCATTCTAATACATAAGGCCATGAGAAATAGGAACTGAACTAGGCTGTTGTGCCCCTGAAGCCTGCTCCACCATTCAATAGGATAGTGGTCGATGCGACATTCCCCATCTCCACTTTCCTGCCCTTTCCCTCTAACCCGTGATTCCCCAACTGATCAAGAATCTCTCTCAGCCTTAAGAACTCTGCTCCAATGGCTTTCTGTGGCAAGGAGAAGAAAGTCCTCCTCATCTCAGTCTTGGTGTCACTTAATTCTAAGTTTATTCAGTTTGGTCCTAGACTCTCCCATGAGGGGAAATATTCTCTCAGCAGTTACCCTGTCAAACTCCTTCAGAATCTGATAAATCTCACTGAGATTACCTCTGTTCATAACTGTTTACTGTCAGGAAACTCTGGTCACTGGAGACAGAGGCCACCACTGTCAATACTATGGGAAATAGCCACTCGGTTTGCCATTGATCTTTGAGCCATGTTCAGAGTTGCACGGTGACAAAATGCTTCCATGAACCTCTGCTCCTTGTCATTGGAGAACCTGGCAACTGGTGTCTCCATGTAATAATGACAAATGGATACAATGCCCCACAGAGAAACCTTGTCGATTGGATTCATCCAAGGGCACCGGTAGGTGAAGGTCAACCAACTTGTGGCATTCTTGCCTCGGAGTCAGAAACCTGTGCCTTCAAGCCCCAATCCAAAGATGTGCAGGTCAGGTGAATTGTCCATGTTAAATTGCCCACAGTGCTAGGTGCATTAGTCAGAGGGAAAATGGAACTGGGTGGGTTACTCTTTGGCGTGGTCGGTGTGGACTTGTTTGGCCGAAGGGCCTGTTTTCGCACTGTAGGGATTCTAATCTAATCTAATCCAGAGACTCAAACACAAAATTGAACCTGCTGTACTGACGGAGCACTGGGCTACCAGAGATCACATTTCAGAAGAGATGCTAAACTGGAGACCGCCGATCTCTTTAGTTGCTTTAAGGGGTCTTGTGACATTATTTTGAAAAAGACCATGAGTTGTTCTCCATGACCAACATTTACATCTCAATGAAGGCCACTAAAAAGCAGAATGCTTTGCCAGTATTTCATTGGTGTTTGCAATCCTTGCTGGGCCCAAAATGGCTACTGAGTCTCCCTCATTACAATCGTAACTAGACTTCAGAGGTGCTTTGTTGGCATAAACCACATTAGAATGTGGTGGTGACAGGTGCTAAACAAATGGCAACAAATTTTTTTAGATTAGATTACAGTGTGGAAATAGGCCCTTCGGCCCAACAAGTCCACACCGACCCACCGAAGCAACCCCTACATTTACCCTTTACCTAACACTACGGGCAATTTAGCATGGCCAATTCACCTGACCTGCACATCTTTGGACTGTGGGAGGAAACCGGAGCACCCGGAGGAAACCCACGCAGACACGGGGAGAACGTGCAAACCTCCTAACAGTGGTCAGGACCAGGGACGCAACATGTACCGGGAAATAGAGAAGGCATGTCAGAAAGGCAAGGTTACATTGATCATGGGAGACTTCAATATGCAGGTGGACTGGGTAAATAATGTTGTTAGTGGATCTAAAGAAAGGGAATTCATGGAATGCTTACAGGATGGCTTTTTGAACAGCTTGTCATGGAGCCCACAAGAGAGCAGGCTATTCTGGACCTAGTGCTTTGCAATGAACCAGACTCTATAAAAGATCTTAAAGTAAGGGAACCCTTAGGAAGTAGCGACCATAATATGATAGAGTTCAGTCTGGAGTTTGAAAGGGAGAAGGCAAAATCGGATGTAATGGTGTTACAGTTGAATAAAGGTAATTATGAGGGCATGAGAGAGGAACTGACTAAAATAGACTGGAAGCAGAGGCTAACCGGGAAGACAGTAGAGCAAAAATGGCAGGAGTTTGTAGGTATAATTGAGGACACTGTACAGAGGTTCATTCCCAAGAAAAGAAAGATTAACCGGGGAGGGATTAGACAACCTTGGCTGACAAAGTCAGGAAATGTATTAAAGAAAAAGAGAGATCCTATAAAGTGGCTAAGAACAGTGGGAAATCAGAAGATTGGGAAGGATACAAAAGCAAACAGAGGATAACAAAGACTGTAATAAGAAAGGAGAGGATCAAATATGAAGGTAGGCTAGCCAGTAATATTAGAAATAATAGTAAAAGTTTCTTTCAGTACATAAGAAACAAACGACAGGCAAAAGTAGACATTGGGCCACTTCAAACTGATGCAGGAAGCCTAGTGATGGGAGATAAGGAAATAGCAGGAGAACTTAACAAGTACTTTGCGTCAGTCTTCACAGTGGAAGACATGAGTAATATCCCAAAAATTAAAGGGTGTCACGGGGCTGAGTTGAGTATGGTTGCCATTACGAAAGAGATAGTGCTAGAAAAGTTAAAAAGTCTTAAAATTGATAAATCTCCTGGCCCCGATGGGATACACCCTAGAGTTCTGAGAGAGGTGGCTGAGGAAATAGCAGAGGCATTGGTTGAGATCTTTCAAGAGTCACTGGAGTCAGGAAAGGTCCCGGATGATTGGAAGATGGCTGTTGTAACCCCCTTGTTCAAGAAAGGATCAAGGCAAAAGATGGAAAATTATAGGCCAATCAGCTTAACCTCGGTTGTTGGTAAAATTCTAGAATCCATCATTAAGGATGGGGTTTCTAAATTCTTGGAAGAGCAGAGTCTGATTAGAACAAGTCAACATGGATTTAGTAAAGGGAGGTCATGCCTGACAAACCTGTTGGAATTTTTTGAAGAGGTAACAAGTAGGTTAGACCAGGGAAACCCAGTGGATGTGGTCTATCTAGACTTTCAAAAGGCCTTTGATAAGGTGCCACACGGGAGGCTGCTGAGCAAGGTGAGGGCCCATGGTGTTAGAGGTGAGCTGCTGGGATGGATTGAGGATTGGCTGTCTGACAGAAGGCAGAGAGTTGGGATAAAAGGTTCTTTTTCAGAATGGCAGCCGGTGACGAGCGGTGTCCCGCAGGGTTCGGTGCTGGGGCCACAGCTGTTCGCATTATATATTAATGATTTGGATGAGGGAACCGGGGGCATTCTAGCGAAGTTTGCCGATGATACAAAGTTAGGTGGACAGGCAGGTAGTACTGAGGAAGTGGGGAGGATACAGAAGGATCTAGACAGGTTGGGAGAGTGGTCCAGGAAATGGCTGATGGAATTTAACGTGAGCAAGTGCGAGGTCTTGCACTTTGGCAAAAAGAATAAAAGCATAGACTACTTTCTAAATGGTGAGAAAATTAATAAAGCCAAAGCACAAAGGGATCTGGGAGTGCTAGTCGAGGATTCTCTAAAGGTAAACATGCAGGTTGAGTCCGTGATTAAGAAAGCGAATGCAATGTTGTCTCTTATCTCAAGAGGGTTGGAATATAAAAGCAGAGATGTACTACTAAGACTTTATAAAGCTCTGGTTAGGCCCCATTTGGAGTACTGTGTCCAGTTTTGGTCCCCACACCTCAGGAAGGACATACTGGCACTGGAACGTGTCCAGCGGAGATTCACACGGATGATCCCTGGAATGACAGGTCTAACATATGAGGAACGGCTGAGGATACTGGGATTGTATTCGTTGGAGTTTAGAAGATTAAGGGGAGACTTAATAGAGACGTACAAAATAATACATGGCTTGGAAAAGGTGGATGCTAGGAAATTGTTTCAGTTAAACGAGGAGACTAGGACCCGTGGACACAGCCTTAGAATTAGAGGGGGTCATTTCAGAACAGAAATGCGGAGACATTTCTTCAGCCAGAGAGTGGTGGGCCTGTGGAATTCATTGCCACGGAGTGCAGTGGAAGCCGGGACGCTAAATGTCTTCAAGGCCGAGATTGATAGATTCTTGTTGTCTAGAGGAATTAAGGGTTACGAGGAGAACGCTGGTAAGTGGAGCTGAAATGCGCATCAGCCATGATTGAATGGTGGAGTGGACTCGATGGGCCGAATGGCCTTACTTCCACTCCTATGTCTTATGGTCTTATGGTCTTATGGTCAAACTCCACACAGTCAGTCGCCTGAGGCGGGAATTGAGCCCCGGTTTCTGGCGCTGTGAGGCAGCCCATAATTTCTTTCTCTGTATTCCAAGGCAGTTTGGGAATTAAGGAACCTTCAGGCCAATTATCCAAATGTTTACGGTGTTGATTGTGAGGAGAAATTCACCTAAGACCAGGGATTGATTGCAGATCTTCTTGATGCAATGATGTCCTAGACACTCTGATAAAAAGCCTGGAAATTTTAATGAATGATTTGGTTTTAAATTTGTAATTGAAGGCCATCTTGCTATGGATTGTACTCAATTCCATGCTTGGCTTTGTAAACCATTGAGCTGACTGATAGAACAACCAGAACATACTGCCTTGATCTTGTACTACAGATCGATTTCTAATGTGACCAGTTTTACGGAATGGGTCATTGATTGTGATAAGCCACCAGGATAGCAGCATCAGGTAAAACTGAACACTCTTATATCTAGAGAAGAGATTTATAGCGGGGGGGGTGACCTGAAGGTGTAACTTAACACCATGAATGGAGGCAACTGAGTAAACATAGAGAAAATGTTTCCCCTTGACAAAGAAAAATCCATAACAACCAGAGCGCATCAACATAAGATGGGCACCAATAACTCCAAGAAGGTAATTAGGAAAACCTTTTATTTCACCATGGAGCAGGAAGTGTGTGGAATTCTGTCCTGGAAAGAGGAGCTGAGGCAGGATGCTGTCAATATCTTTAAGGGGAGGCTAGAGAGGGTTAGAAGGAGATTCTGATGGAGTTGTATTAAATAAGTTGGGAGGAGGCATGTGTGCAGCATATTTTCTGATCTGGACTTGCCGCCCTATTTCTGTATGATTACCTGTTATTTACGTAATACTATGCAGGAAAACAAAGTCAGACTTACATTATATTCTTTCACTAGAGTGCCAACACCTCCCTCTTCTGCCAATCCCATGCTACTGCAATTCTCTAATTATCAAACTGAGCAAATTGTCAAGCAACGGATGCCCAAAATAGAGTCTCCCTGAAAGTCAGCAAAGCATCAAGCTTCCTTCCACACTGGCACTGGGTGACTAATTTTGCCAAGATCATCCGGTTCAGAGGAGGTGCCAAGATTTAGGTGACAATAGCAGGCCAACACGATGCCCCTTAGCAATCAAGCAGCCAAAAATAGAGACTGGGACTTCAGATCTCTTCTGAAGGTCTATCCAGTACCCACGATGGCCCCCAATTACAAACTTAAAACCAAATTATTCGTTAAAATTTCCAGACTTTTAATCAGAGTGTCTAGGACATCATTGCATCCGAGCTTTTTTTATTCATTCCTGGGATGTGGGTGTCGCTGGCTGGGCCCAGCATTTATTGCCCATCTCTAGTTGCCCCTTGAGAAGGTGGGGGTAAACTGCCTTCTTGAACCGCTGCAGTCCTTTTGTGCTGTAGGTTGACCCACAATACCCTGAGGGAGGGCCAATGAAGGAACGACGATATATTTCCAAGTCAGAAAGGTGAGTGGCTTGGAGGTGGTGTTCCCAGAGACTGCTGCCCATGCCATTTTCGTTGAAAGGTGCTGTCTGAGGATCTTTGGTGAGATTCTGCAGTGTATCTTGTGGATAGTACACACCACAGCACCTGAGCATCAGTGGTGGAGGGAGTGGATGCTTGTGGATGTGGTGCCAATCAAGCGGGCTGCTTTGCCCCGGATGGTGTCAAGCTTCTTGAGATTTGTTGGAGCTGCACCCAACCAGGGCAAGTGGGGGGGTATTCCATCACATTTCTGACTTGTATCTTCTGGTTAGTGTTCAGGCTTTAGGGAGTCAGGTCACAGTATTCCTAACCTTTGACCTCCTCTTGAAGCCAGTGTATTTATGTGATGGGTTCAGTTGAGTTTCTGGTCAATGATAAGTCCCAGGATGTTGATAGTGGGAGACTCTGTGATGGTAACACCATTGAATGTCAATCGGCAGTGGTTAGATTGTCTCTTACTGGTGATGGTCATAGCCTGGCATTTTTGTGATGTGAACGTCACTTGCTTGATTATCAGCTTTCTTTGATTGCTGTCCTGCAAACCCAACTCCTTTCGGCCTATTCCAGATTAGAAGTAGCTCCCATTTCTGAAGGTAGGTCCCCAGACTCGAAACACCAACTCTGTTTCTGTCTACACAGATGCTGCCAGACCTGCTGAGTTTCTCCAGCAAACTCTGTTTTCGACACAAAGGTACTTAATCAGGTCAAAAAAAATCCAAAGAACTGCGGATGCTCAAAATCTGAAATAAAAACTGAAAGTACTGGAGACACTCAGCAGGTCTGACAGCATGTTTGTAGAGAAAGCAAAATTAACGTTTTAGGTCCAGTGACTCCTTTTCAGAAATGGGTCAGCAAAACTGATTATTATCTTCTGAAGAAAAATTGCTAACCAAGATTATTACCTTCCTTTTGATAGCTTTGTCAATAAATAATTGCGGGAAAGATTTAAAAGGGACCTAAGGGACAATCTTATCACGCAGAGGATGGTGCACGTAGGGAATTAGCTGCCAGAGGAGGTGTGTGGAGGCTGGCACAATTACAACAATTGAAAAGCATCTGAATGGGTATATGAGTAGGGAGGGTTTAGAGGGATATGAGCCAAATGCTGGCAAATGGGACTGGACTAATTTAGGCTAACTGGTCGACATGTATGAGTTGGACCAAAGGGTCTATGTCCAAGCTGTACATTTCGATGAGTCTGTGTAATGCTGGTTTTGCAAAGGTCCCAGTGGAAGCCCATCAGTTGGTGTTTCAGCTGTGAAGAGAGTATGGAGTTGGGCTTTTTGAGTTTTGATATAGAAGACCAATTCTGGTCTCCTTCCTATTGGAAGGATGTTGTGAAACTTGAAAGGGTTCAGAAAAGGTTTACAAGGATGTTGCCAGGGTTAATGGATCTGAGCTATAGGGAGAGGCTGAACAGGCTGGGGCTGTTTTCCCTGGAGCGTCGGAGGCTGAGGGGTGACCTTATCAAAGTTTATAAAATCATGAGGAGTGTGGGTAGGGTAAATACACAAAGTCGTTTCCCTGGGTTGGGGGAGTCCAAAAGTAGAGGGCATAGATTTGAGAGGGGAAAGATATGAAAGGGACCTAAAGGGCAATTTTTAAAAAATCTAGAACTTCAAAGGGAAAAGATCAATATCTCCAGTCAGCTAATTGCAGCATCATACCTGCGTATGATGGTGCATGTGCGAAATGAGCTGCGAGAGGAAGTGGTGGAGGCTGGTACAGTTACAGCATTTAAAAGGCATCTCGATGGGTATATGAATAGGAAGGGTTTAGAGGGATATGGGCCAAATGCTGGCAATGAGTTTCCTCCGGGTGCTCCGGTTTCCTCCCACAATCCAAAGATGTGCAGGTCAGGTGAATTGGCCATGCTAAATTGTCCATAGTGTTAGGTGCATTAGTCAGCGGGAAAGTGGTCTAGGTGGGTTACTCTTCAGAGGGTCAGGGTGGACTGGTTGGAACGAAGGGCCTGTTTCCACACTGTAGGAAATCTAATCCAATCAAAAAATTGGGACGAGATTAGGTTAGGATATCTGATTGGTATGAATGTTGGACTGAAGCGTCTGTTTCCGTTCTGTACATCTCTATGACTCTATAACTAAGATCATGTGAGACAATTAACATTTTAAAATATAAAACTTTTTAATGGAATGGATTATTAGCAGTGCCAAGAAATGGTACAAACTCACCAGTCACCTCACCTGTGCTCAGTTTATGATCCCCAAGAAGTATTTAATTGCGGATCACATTGCAGCCTTGGTCGAAACATCAATATGAGAGATGGATTACATAGGAGGGGTGAAAGCAGTCTCAAGGGTCTTACATCAAGGCAACAATTCATCAAGTGTGAGCAAAACTGTTACAATGGCACGTAACAGATGGAAAACTCCACTGGTTGGGGTCATACTAAGCACAAAGGATACTAGTCCTAGGGGACGGAAATTGTCAGAAGCCAATCACTTCACACCCAGGACGTCCTCAGTGCCATAGGTCTAACCATCTTCAGCTGCTTCATCATTGACTTCTCTTAATCGTAAAATAACAAAATGAAACAATATTGTAAAAAAAGACATTTTGAAAGGTCTCAAATTTCACCTGACTTCAATGTACAATTTTGTTGCCGTAAGTTTAAATTAGCAGGATATGATGCTGTAATTAACTGACTCGAGATATTGATCTTTTCCCTTGAAGTTCTAGATGTTTAAAAATTAACTTGTTCATAGATGTTATGAATCACCTCTGGCAGAGGTGGACTTGAACCACCATGTCTCAAGGTTGGGTGAAATGAAACGCGAGTGTGAAGCTGCGTTTACAGTACAGCATGTTTATATTGTGTCCAAAAGTGTTAGGACACAGCTTGCCTCAAATGCAAGTCTTTGTCACATAAGCACTTTATTAAAAGGCATTGTTTTCAACTCCTGTTCTTAGAACCTGCTTTTCACTTCCTGCTTTCAAGATTTTATAATTACAGAAACATTTATTTGGAAAAGCGTAGTGTGATTAAAGGTAGTCAGCATGGCTTTGTGAGGGCAGGTCATGCCTCACTAATCTTATTGAGCTCTTTGAGGGGGTGACAAGGTAGGTCGATGACGGTCAAGCAGTGGATGTGGTGTATATGGACTTCAGCAAGGCATTTGATAAGGTTCCCCATGGTAGGCTCATTCATAAAGTCAGGAAGTATGGGATACAGGGAGATTTGGCTATCTAGATTCAGGGTTGGTTGGCTGACAGAAGGCAGAGAGTGGTTGTAGATGGAAAGTATTCTGCCTGGAGGTCAGTGTTGAGTGGTGTCTCGCAGGGCTCTGTTCTTGGGCCTCTGCTCTTTGTAGTTTTTATAAATGACTTGGATGAGGAGTGAGTTAGTTGAGGGGTGAGTTAATTAATTTGCAGATGACACAAAGGTTGGAGGTGCTGTTGATAGTATCGAGGGCTGTTGCAGGCTGCTGCGTGACATAGACCGAATGCAGAGCTGGGCTGAGAAATGGCAGATGGAATTCAACCTGGATAAATGTGAAGAGATGCATTTTGGAAGGTCGAACTCGAATGCTGAATATAGGATTGAAGACAGGATTCTTGGCAGTGTGGAGGAACAGGATCTTGGTGTTCAAGTACATAGATCCCTCAAAGTTGCCACCTACGTTTTGGATGTAGGTTTGCTCACTGAGCTGGAAGCACTGCTGAAAATTCGCCTGAGGCCCACTGAAGATATTACCTAGTAGGGTGATGAAATGTCTGGAAATGAACCTTCCAGCTCAGTGAGCAAACCTACATCCAAAACCTCAACCTGAGCTACAAATCTTCTCAAAATTCACGTGCCACCCAAGTGGATAGGGTTGTTAAGAAAACATGGTGATTTGGCTTTTATTAATAGGGGGATCGATTTTAAGAGCTGCGAGATTTTGCTACAGCTCTACAAGTCCCTGGTGAGACCATACTTGGAATACTATGTCCAGTTCTGGTTGCCCTACTACAGGAAAGATACAGAGGCTTTGGAGAGGGTGCAAAGAAGGTTTACCAGGATGCTTCCTGGACTGGAGGGCTTGTCTTATGAAGAGAAGTTGACTAAGTTCGGATTTTTGACCTGATCGAGGTAGACAAGGTAATGAGAAGCATGGATAGAGTCAATAGCCAGAGACTTTTCCCCAGTGCAGGATTGACTGGCACGAGGGGTTATCATTTTAAGATATTAGGAGAAAAGTATAGAGGGGACGTCAGAGGAAGGTTCTTTATGCAGGGAGTTGTGAATGCATGGACTGCATTGCCAGTGGTGGTGGTGGAAGTAGAGTCATTAGGGATATTTAAGTGACTGCTGGACATGAACATGGACCTGATGAAGGAGCAGCACTCCAAAAGCTAGTGCTTCCCAAATAAACCAGTTGTTATCATGAGCTCTGACATACTGCCATTCTGACTCAGATCATCTGAAATTGCTCTCCAAGACTCTGAAATGCTCCCTAGGCTTAAAAACTATGGGCTGGTTGTGCCACTGATAACGGTAATTGTAGCTAGGACCATGGAAATAACTGATAAAAGGATAACTAGGGAGAGATTTGGCCCCTTAAAGATCAGCAAGGCCACCTATGTGTGGAACCGCAGGAGATGGGGGAGATACTGAACAAGGATTTTGCATCAGTGTTTACTGTGGATAAGGATATGGAAGATAGAGAATGTGGGGAAATAAATAGCAACATCTTGAAAAATATCAATGTTACAGAGGAGGAGGTGCTGGACATCTTAAAATGCAAAAAAGGCGGATAAATCCTTATGACCTGATCAGGTGTACCCCAGAACTCTGTGGGAAGCGATTGCTGGGCCCCTTGCTGATATATTTGTAACATGGATAGTCACAGGTGAGGTGCTGGAAGACTGGAGGTTGGCTAATGTGGTGCCACTATTTAAGAAAGGTGGTAATGAAAAACCAGGGAACTATAGACTGGCGATCCTGACATCAGTGGTGGACATGTTATTGGAGGGAATCTTGAGGGACAGGATGTATACATATTTGGAAAGGCAAGGACTGATGAGGGATAGTCAACATGGCTTTGTGTGTGGGAAATCATGTCTCACGAACTTGATTGAGTTTTTTGTGGAAGTAGCAAAGAGGATTGGTGAGGGCAGAGCAGTGGACATGACCTATATGGACTTCAGTAAGGCGTTCAACAAGGTTCCTTATGTTAGACTGATTAGGAAGGTTAGGTCACATGGAATACAGGGAGAACTAGCCATTTGGATAGTGTGCTTGCCTTTATTGGTTAGTGCATTGAATATAGGAATTGGAAGGTCATGTTGCAGCTGTACAGGACATTGGTTCGGTCACCTTTAGAATATTGTGAGCAATTCTGGTCTCCCTGCTTTAGGAAGGATGTCGTGAAATTTGAAAGGGTTCAGAAAAGATTTACAAGAATGTTGTCAGAGTTGGAGCGTTTGAGCTATAAGGAGAGGTTGAATAGACTGGGGCTATTTTCCCTGGTGTATCTGAGGCTGCAGGGGATAAATAAAGTAAGTCGCCAATGTCTTTCCCTGGTGTGGGGGGAGGCCAAAAATAGAGGGCACAGGTTTAAGGTGAGAGGGGAAAGATATAAAAGGGACCTCAGGGGCAATTGTTTGACACAGAGAGTGGCGCGTGTATGGAGCAAGGTGTGAAAAAAAGTGGAGGAGGTTGGAACAATTATAACATGTAAAAGACATCTAGATGGGTATATGAAAAGGAAGGATTAGAGCGATATGGGCCAACTGCTGGTAAATGGAACTAGATTAATTCAGGATATCTGGTCAGCATAGACGAGTTGGACCAAAGGGTCTGTTTCCGTGCTGTACACCTCTATGACTCTGTAACAGAATGTGCAATTCAATGTCTGAGTAGAAAAGGTAAATCACACCACTGGACAGATCTGGGAAAAGAAGAAATATTAAGTAATAGAAATCTAAGTTTAAATATTAATTATTACAAAATAATATTTTAAAAGGGCTAACCATATTAATGAAAGATTACCTTAATCCCTGAGTGAGTGGGCTTCCTTCAGCTTGTTTGTTGAATCTATGCTTTCTGAACAGATCTCAGATAATTATAGTAAACTTTGAGGCTGTATAATTAATTTCTGAGAGAAGTATTTCAGAGATGTTTTGTTGATCATTATGAAGCCAGCCCTGAAAAGACCACCCACTCAAATTAGTGTATTGCTTTAACTCCATGACCTGACATAGAGGTTGGACGTGGTTTTTAACAGCTATGATGGTCAGGTATTCCCTGAGTCAGAGACTGGCTTTATGTCAGATATTATGACTTGGATCAAAAGTTTTGATCTCATTTTGATTTCAGTTATCAGAGGCTCTGCCCTATGCTTTACATTCAAAAACATCAGTTGTTGCGATTGCTATTTGGGTCTGTGACTGCATGGACACACAAATTAGCAGCAGGAGTAAGCCACTTGGCCCCTTGAGCCTGTTCTGCTATCCAATAATTTAATGGCCTATCTGTTTGTCCCACATTTTCACTGACCCCTGATAACTTCTCATGCCTTTGTTTATGGGGAATCTATCTATTCTGTCTTTAAAAAAATTCAAAAACCCAGATTCCACCGCCTTTCCCAACCCAAATGTGAAGGAAAAAGAAATTCTCCTCATGTCAGTCTTAAATGGGTGACCCCTTACGTTTAAACAGTGACTTCCAGTTATTGACCCTCCCGATAAGAGGAACAATGCTCTTTCATATCCACCTGCTCAAGACCCCTGAGGACCATGTATATTTCAATCAAGTTGCCTCTTATTCTTTGAAACTCCAGCGAACACAAACCTTTCTGCCCAACCAATCCTCATAAGACAGCTCCTCCAACCCAGTAAACCTTCTCTGAATTGTTTCCAGGGCTTTTACATCCTTCCTCAAGTAAGAAGACCAATGTCATACATGGTACTCCAGAATTGTACAGGTCATTCTGCTACAATGCAAGTTTCATTACTGTGAATTTGCTAAAACACATTTGGGGACACTGTTGCTATAGTGTGAACTTTTAAAGCGTGTATTGGCTTTAATGTGATTCCGGCCCCATTAGTTTAAATGGTGCTGCTTTTACACAACTTCCTTGTAACATGGGATTGCATGAGAACAGAACCATCATGTTACAGCAGAACTGACTGTATGCTTATCAGTGAATTGACGTTACCGAAAAAGAAGCAAAGCAAATCTTTGCAAGCTGTTCTGATTTTTGTTCTCGAAGTAAATAAATAATATTTTCTGCTGACAAGGGACTAAGTCTCCTAAACATATACTCCTGCATTATGACCATATTATAGTTCAATAATGCTCCACATCTCGCCAAGGGCACAATTGCTCAGATCCCTATAAGATTCCAATATTCTTTTTCTTCAGCACAGTACAGGCCCTTCAGCCCTCGATGCTGTGCTGACCTTCTTTCTGTTCTAAGATCAAACTAACCTGTATACCCTACATTGTACTATGTGCCTATCCAAGAGTCGCTTAAATGTCCCTAATGTATCTGACTCTACTATCACTGCTGGCAGTGCATTCCACACACCCACCACTTGTTGGGATTAGATTAGATTAGATTCCCTACAGTGTGGAAACAGGCTCTTCGGCCCAACAAGTTCACAACAACCTTCCAAAGAGAAACTTGTCCAGACCCATTCCCCTACATTTACACCAGACTAATGTATGACACTGTTTGAAATGGATAATTAAGAACTTATATTTTTCATCATAATTCAGTAGTTAATATACCTGAGACTAGCTTTACAAGGGACTAAGTCTTCTAACCTTATACTCCTGTGTTATGACCATATTAAAATTCAATAATGCCATACATCTCGCCAAGGCCCTTAATTATTAACGAAATATGAATTCCAGCAGCTGCCATGATTGGAATTGAACCAGTGTCCCCAGAGTATTAGATTGAATCTTGGGACCACTAGGTCAGTAATGTTACCATGACACCATTTCCCCCTTATGTTGTTTCTTTAATATTTAGCCACTTCATGAACTATAATGTATCAGTGAACTAGGCTGTAGGTTTCGCTGTGTCCATGGTAACAAGTGGCATGTCTGCAATGCAGCTCGACCAAGGAAATCTATTCCGAATAAAAGCCAATGATCGGTTTGCCATCTGTTTGTTAGTAAACAGCGCGTAGTGTCTACAATCAGTCATCTGTTCCTGCTGCACCATCTGAGTTTGACTTATGACTGAGTACACTTAAGGCTGAGGTGGAGTCTCAGGGAATCTCTGGGGATCAGATGGAAAAGTGAAATTGGAGCTCTGGATCAGTGATAATTCGTCTGAATGAATTGTAGTCTTGACATATGTCAATGATCTAATCTTGCTTATGTGTCTTGTGTTCCTGTTACTGTTCTGTTTCATAAACTAATTAATTTAAACACTGACAAATCCCCTGGACACAATGAAATGTAGCCAAGAGTCTTCAAGGAATTGGCTGTGGTGGATAGTGGTTATACCAAGTCGAACATAGAACATAGAACAATATAGCGCAGAACAGGCCCTTCGGCCCTCAATGTTGCGCCAACCTGTGAATTAATCTAAGCCCATCCCCCTACCCTATCCCATCATCATCCATGTGCTTATCCAAGGATTGTTTAAATGCCCCAAATGTGGCTGAGTTAACTACATCGGCAGACAGAGCATTCCAGGCCCTTACCACTCTCTGAGTAAAGAACCTGCCTCTTACATCTGTCTTAAATCTATTACCCCTCAATTTGCAGCTATGCCTAGGAGAAAGTGAGGTCTGCAGATGCTGGAGATCAAAGTTGAAACTTTATTGCTGGAACAGCACAGCAGGTCAGGCAGCATCCAGGGAACAGGAGATTCGACGTTTCGGGCACAGGCCCTTCTTCAGGAATCTTCAGGATTCCTGAAGAAGGGCCTGTGCCCGAAACGTCGAATCTCCTGTTCCCTGGATGCTGCCTGACCTGCTGTGCTGTTCCAGCAATAAAGTTTCAACTTGCAGCTATGCCCCCTTGTACAAGCCGGCGTCATTATCCTTGGAAAAAGGACTCTCACTTTCCACCCTATTTAATTGGATTAGATTCCCTCCAGTGTGGAAACAGGCCATTCGGCCAACAAGTCCATACCGACCCTTCAAAGAGTAACCCACCTAGACCCATTCCCCATATTTACCCCAGACTAATGCATCTAATGCTATGTGGTAATTTAGCATGGCCAATTCATCTGACCTGCACATTTTTGGATTGTGGGAGGAAACTAGAGCACCCAGAGGAAACCCACGCAGGCACGGGGAGAACATGCAAACTCCACACAGAGAGTTGTCCGAGGCTGGAATCAAATTTGGGTCCCTGGCGCTGTGAGGCAGCAGTGCTAACCACTAAGCCACCATGCCGCGCAAACATCATCTTGTATGTCTCTATTAGATCCCTCTTAGCCTTCTTCTTTCCAATGAGAACAGACCTAAGTCCCTCAGCCTTTCCTCATAAGGCCTTCGCATAGGACCAGGCAACATCCTGGTAAATCTCCTCTGCACCTTTTCCAATGCTTCCACATCCTTCCTGTAATGGGGCGACCAGAACTGTACACAATATTTCAAGTGTGGTCGCACCAGCGTTTTATATAGTTGCAGCGTGATATTGCAGCTCCGGAACTCAATCCCTCTACGAATGAAACCTAATACTCCATATGCCTTCTTAACAGCACTATCAACCTGGGTGGCAACTTTCAGGGATCTATGTATATCGACTCCAGGATCCCTCTGCACATCCACACTACCAAGAATCTTTCCATTGACCCAGTATTCTGCCTTCCTGTTATTCTTCCCAAAGTGCATCACTTCACATTTATCAGCATTGAACTCCATTTACCACCTCTCAGCCCAATTCTGCAGTTTATCCAAGTCCCTCTGCAACCTGTAACATTCTTCCACACTGTCCACGATTCCACCGATTTTAGTGTCATCTGCAAACTTACTAACCCATCCACCCCTGCCTGCAGCCGAGTCATTTATAAAAATGACAAACAGCAGTGGTCCCAAAACAGATCCTTGTGGCACACCACTAGTAATTGGACTCCAGGCTGAATATTTTCCATCAACCACCACTCATTGCCTTCTTACAGAAAGTCAGTTTCTAATCCAAACTGCTAAATCACCCTCAATTCCATGCCTCTGCATTTTCTCCATCAGACTACCATGTGGAACCTTATCAAAGGCTTTACACAAGTCCATGTATACCACGTCAACTGCCCTACCCTCATCTACATGCTTGGTCACCTTCTCAAAAAACTCAATGAGGTTTGTGAGACATGACATCCCTTGACGAAACCATGTTAACTATCTCCAATCAAATTGTTGCTTACTAGATGATTATAAATTCTATCTCTTATAATCCTTTCCAAAACTTTTCCTACATCAGACGTAAGGCTCACTAGTCTATAATTACCTGGGTCATCTCTACTGCCCTTCTTGAACAAGGGCACAACATTTGCAATCCTCCAGTTCTCTGGTACTAAATTTGTAGACAATGATGACTCAAAGATCAAGGACAAAGGCTCTGCTATCTCCTCCCTAGCTTCCCAGAGAATCCTCGGATAAATCCCATCTGGCCCGGGGACTTACTTACTTTCACACATTCTAGAATTGATAACACCTCCTCCTTACTAACCTCAATCATTGCTAGGTGGAGATTAGAGTCAAGATTAGAGTGGTGCTGGAAAAGCACAGCAGGTCAGACAGCATCCGAGGAACAGGAAAATTGATGTTTCGGGCAAAAGCCCTTCATCAAGAATGGGCTACTGAAGGGCTTTTGCCTGAAACATCGATTTTTCTGCTCCTCGGATGCTGCCTGACCTGCTGTGCTTTTCCAGCACCACGTCAATCAATAGCCTGTATCTCAGACTTCTCCTCTACAATATTCTCCTTTTCCTGAGTGAAAACAAATGAAAAATATTCATTTAGCATCTCTCCAATCTCCACAGAGTCCATACACAACTTTCCACTTACATCTTTGACTGACCCTATTCCTACCCTAGTCATCCTTTTATTCATCACATATCTATAGAAAGCTATAGGGTTCTCCTTTATTCTACCTGCTAAAGAGTGTTCATGTCCTCTTCTTGCTCTTCTTAACTCTCTCTTTAAATCCTTCCTAGCTAATCTGTAACTCTCCATCGCCTCATCTGAACCATCTTGTCTCAACGTCACATAAGCTTCCCTCTTCCACTTAAAAAGAGATACAATTTCTTTAGTAAACCATGGTTCCCTTACCTTATCACTTCCTCCCTGCCTGACAGGGACATACGTATCAAGGACAGCTCCACATTTCGATTGTCCCCATCCTCAGCATTCTGCTACCCCATTCTATGCCTCCTACGTCTTGTCTAATTGCGTTATAATTGCCCTTCCCCATTTATAACTCTTGCCCTTTGGCATGTACCTATCCCTTTCCATCACTAAACTAAATTATATAACCAAATTATGATCACTCTCTCCAAAGTGATCACCTGCCACTAAATCAAACATCTGGCTTGTTACCTTATCAAGTACCAGATCCAGTGTGGCCTCCCCTCTTGTCAGCCCTTCGACATACTGTGTCAGGAAACCCACCATCCAATGTACTAAAGTTATAGCATTTCCAGTCAATGTTGGGAAAGTTAAAGTCCCCCATAATGACCACTCAGCTCCTTTCACTCCTACCCAGAATCATTTTGCCAATCCTCTCCTCCACATCCTGGAAATTTATAGAGGCCTATAAAAAACTCCCAACAAGTGTGACCTCTTCTCTCCTGTTTCTAACCTCAGCAGATACCACCTCAGTAGACGAATCCTCGTCAAAAGTTCTTCCAACCATCGTTATACTGTCCTTGACTAACAAGGCCGCGCCTCCCACTCTTTTACTGCCTTCCCTGATCTTAATGAAAGATCTAAACCTACAAGGTCCATTCCTGATCCTGCTGTATCCATGTCTCTGAAATGGCCGCAACATCAAAGTCCCAGGTACCTATCCATGCTGCAAGCTCACCTATCTTATTCTGGATACTCCTGGCATTGAAGTGGACGCACTTCAAGCCAGCTTGCTGTCTGCCAGCACATTCCTGTGACCTGTCCATGTCCTCCCTACTCACATCCTCCTGTGTACTGGAACTACACCGCAGGCTCCCATCCCCCTGCTGAGCTAGTTTAAACCCACCTGAATAGCACCAGCAAATTTCCCACCCAGGATACTTGTACCCCTCTGGTTCAAGTGAAGACCGCCCTGTTTGTAGAGATCTCACCTTCCACAGAATGAGCCCAATTATCCAAGTACCTGAAACCCTCCCTCCTGCACCATCCTTGCAGCCACGTGTTCAGCTGATATCTCTCCCTATTCATTGCCTCACTATCACGTGGCACGGATAACAAACCAGAAATAACAACTCTGTTTGTTCTCGCTCTCAGCTTCCACCCTAGCTCCCTGAAACCCCTGCCTTACATCCCTATCCCTCTTTCTAACTACATTGTTGGTCCCTACATGGACCACGACTTGAGGCTGGTCACCTTCTCCCTTCAGAATCCCAAAGACACGATCTGAGACATCACGGACCCTGGCACCTGGGAGACAGCAACCGTGAGTCTCATTTGTTCCCAACAAACCTTCTATCTGACTCTCTAATTGTTGAGTCCCCAATGTCTAAACTCTCCTCCTTTACCCCTTTCCCTTCTGTGTAATAGGGGCAGACTCTGTGCCAGAGACTTGCCCCCCTATGCATGCCCCTGGTAAGTCGTTCCCCCCCAACAGTATCCAAAATGGTACAGCTGTTTTTCATGGGAATGCCCACAGCGAATCCCTGCACTGACTGTTTTCTCCCCTTCAAACAGTTACCAGCTTCCTTGTAGCTCTTACCTACCACAGCCTCTGCCTCATGAATGATCCGAAGTTCATCCAGCTCCCGCTCCAGTTCCCTAACATAGTCTTGGAGGAGCGAGAGTTGAGTGCATTTCCTGCAGATGTGCTTGAATGGCATCCCTCACCTCAAACATCGTGCAGGAACATTCCTCTTCCTGCACTGCCATCCCTGCTCATCCTCTTATCATAAAGTAAAGAAAGAAGAGAAGCTTACTTGATGTGTTCCTGGTGTTTAAGGCTAGAGGAGGTGGATGGGTGGGAGGCCCTACAGGGCCACTCACTTATACAGCTGTGGGGTAAAAAAAACGTTCCTCCGTTCCCACAAACCTCTGCTCTCCGAGGTAAGCTTTTAAATATTTAAATTAGTGACTCACATTTCCCAACAGGCCCCAGTCCAAGCTCCCACTCTTCCTGCAGCTGAAAACAGAAATATGTTGATTGTAATCTTCCAAAATTCCCCAGACTCTGTCTGTATCTCTGAAACTGAATGGATCACTGTGAACCTGGCATTGTCATTCAGTGCAAAAACTTGGGCAGCATCAAGAAAAGAGGAACAGCACTAGATACATAGGAACATAGGAACAGGAGAAGGCCATTCAACCCCTCAAAACTGTTTCATCATTCAATTAGATCATGGCTGATCTATGGCCTAACTATATGTACCTACTTTTGGCCCATATCACTTAATACCTTTGCTTAACAAAAATTTATTTATTTCAGATTTAAAATTAACAAATAAACTCGCATCAACCACCTTTTGTGGAAGACAGTTCCAAACATCTACCATTCTTTTTGAGTAGAATGGAATACAGGGAGAACTAGCCATTTGGATACAAAACTGGCTTGAAGGTAGAAGACAGACGGTGGTGGTGGAGGGTTGTCTTTCAGACTGGAGGCCTGTGACCAGTGGTGTGCCACAAGGATCGGTGCTGGGTCCACTGCTTTTCGCCATTTATATAAACAAATTGGATGTGAACAAAAGAAGTATAGTTACTAAGTTTGCAGATGACATTAAAATTGCAGGTGTAGTGGACAGCGAAGAAGGTTACCTCAGAGTACAATGGGATCTTGATCAGATTGGCCAATAGGCTGAGGAGTGGCAGATTAAGTTTAATTTAGAAAAGCAAATCAAAGCAGGACTTATATACTTAATGGTAAGGTCCTAGGGAGTGTTGCTAACAAAGAGGCCTTGGGGTGCAGGTTAATAGCTCCTTGAAATTAGAGTTGCAGGTAGATAGGATAGTGAAGAAGGTGTTTAGTACACTTTCCTTTACTGGTCAGAGCATTGAGTATAGAATTGGGAGGTCATGTTGATGCTGTACAGGACATTGGTTAGGCCACTTTTGGAATACTGTGTGAAAATCTGGTCTCCTTCCTATCAGAAGGATGTTGTGAAACATGAAAGGGTTCAGAAAAGATTTACAAGGATGTTGCCAGAGTTGGAGGATTTGAGCTATAGGGAGAGGTTGAATAGGCTGGGGCTGTTTTCCATGTAGCATCAGAGGCTGAGGGGTGACCTTATAGAGGTTCACAAAATTATGAGGGGCATGGATAGGATAAATCGACAAAGTCTTTTCCCTGGGGTGAGCGAGTTCAGAACTAGAGGGCATAGGTTTAGGGTGAGAGGGGAAAGATATAAAAGGAACCTAAGGAGCAACTTTTCCACACAGAGGGTGGTGCATGTGTGGAATATGCTGCCAGAAGAAGTGGTAGAGGCTGGTAACAATTGCAGCATTTAAAAGGCATCTGAATGGGTGTGTGAATAGGAAGGATTTAGAGGGATAGAAAATGGGACTAGATTAGGTTAGGATATCTGGTCAGCATGGATGAGTTCGACTGAAGGGTCTGTTTTTGTGCTGTACATCTCTATGACTCTGTGACTCTAAGTGCTTCCTAACATCTCTCCTGAATGGATGGACCCTAATTTTCAGACTGTGCATCCTAGTTCTAGAATTCCCAACCAGTGGAAATACTTTATCTTTATCTGCCTTGTCTTTTACTGTTAATATCTTGAAGACTTCGATCAGATTATCCCTTAACCTTCTAAATTCAAGAGGAAATGGGTCTAATTTGTGTAATCTCTCCTCATAATATTACCTCTGATATCCAGGTATCATTTTTGTAAACCTACATGGTAGTTCCTCCAAGACTAATATATTGTTCATCAGGTCTGATACCCAGATTTGTTCACTGTCCTCCAAGTTGAATCTAACCAGAGTTTTGTATGACCAAGAGATGTGAATGCTTAGATGGGCATCTGAAGTAACAAGAAATAAAAAGATCGGGGACTGGTGAAGATTGTTGGGACATTGAAGATTGTAACCCAAAAGGAGATTGGAGTAGGCGATTCATTGGTTGTGGTGCTGGAAAAGCACAGCTGGTCAGGCAGCATCTGAGGAGTAGGAGAATCAACGTTTCGGGCAAAAACCCTTCATCAGGAATGAGGCTGTGAGCTGAGGGAGTGGTGAGATTAATGGGAGGAGGGTGGGACTGGGGGAAAGGTAGCTGAGAGTGCGATAGGTGGATGGAGATGGGTGTAATGGTGCTAGGTCAGAGAGGAGAGTGGAATGGATAGGTGGGAAGGAAGATGGGAGAAAGTGAGGACTGCAGATGCTGGAGATCAGAGTCAAGAGTGTGTTGCTGGAAAAGCACAGCAGGTCAGGCAGCATCCATGGAGCAGGAGAATTGATGTTTCGGGCTAGAGCCCTTCATCAGGAATTCCCTTGGGTGACTGGGAAGGAAGATTGACAGGTAGGACAGGTCATGAGGGTAGTCCGAGTTGAAGGTGGGGGGAGGGGAAATTAAGAAACTGGTGAAATCCACATTGATGCCGTGGGGTTGGAGAGTCCTGAGGTGCCTGCTCCTCGGATGCTGACTGACCTGCTGTGCCTTTCCAGCACCACACTCTCGACTCAAACCTCCAGCATCTGCAGTGCATTCTTTCACCTATTCATTTGTTGTGGAGAGTGAGAGTGTATGTGTTTGGATGAGTAGGGAGTGGATGATCTGGAAGAAGGGAAAGATGGAGGCCTTCATTGGACAGAAAGACCTGATGGCAAGAGACGTAAAGACACAAGGACTGCAGACATGAGAACAGAAGGGGGACATGGTGGGGAACACGGTGGCTCAGTGGTTAGCACTGCTGTCATGCAGCGCCAGGGGCCCAGGTTTGATTCCCACCTCGGGCGACTGTTTGTGTGGAGTTTGCACATTCTCCCTGTGTCTGTGTGAGTTTCCTCCGGGTGCTCTGGTTTCTTCCCACACTCCAAAGATGTGCAGGTCAGGTGCATTGGCCATGCTAAATTGCCCATAGTGTTCAGGGATGTGTAGTCGGGTAAATATAGGATAGGGGGAATAGGTCTCAGCGGGTTACTTTTCAGAGCGTCGGTGTGGACTTGTTAGGGCCGAAGGGCCTGTTTCCACTGTAGGGATTCTAAGCTCTAAGGTGGAGATGAACCAGCATTGTAAGAATCCCCAAGTACAAGGGAGAGGCTGAAAGAGGAAGAATGATGTGGGTTGACCATTATCCAGCAGTTTCACAATGACCTTTCCCACCATCTGGAAAGGAAGTATGTGCAAGGAAAAAGGTTGAAGAGTGGAATTAGGTGAATTACATCTTCAGAGGGCCAACACGATAAACTGAGTGGTCTCTTTCTGTAATTACTGATTCTGTTTTTTTCCAGATTAAATCAATCAAATGTAAATTCCCTGGCTGACTTAAAGTCATAGAGATGTACAGAATGGAAACAGGCCCTTTGGTACAACCTGTCCATGCCGACCAGATATCCCAACCCAATCTAGTCCCACCTGCCAGCACCCGGCCCATATCCCTCCAAACCCTTCCTATTCATATACCCATCCAAATGCCTCTTAAATGTTGCAATTGTACCAGCCTTTACCACTTCCTCTGGCAGCTCATTTCATACACGTACCACCCTCTGCTTGAAAAAGTTGCCCCTTAGGTCTCTTTTATATCTTTCCCCTCTCACCCTAAACCTATGCCCTCTAGTTCTAGACTCCCCGACCCCAGGTAAAAGACTTTGCCTACTTATCCTATCCATGCCCCTCATAATTTTGTAAACCTCTATAAGGTCACCCCATCAGCCTCTGCCACTCCAGGGAAAACAGCCCCAGCCTGAACCTATATCACCTGGATCATTCATTCAGATCGTCGACTGACTAGTCCAGTGACATTGTGACGTACTTTGAATAATATCTGAAAAAATTAATTCAGGGCATCAGCTTAGTGTCTCATCTGAAAGGTAGTACATCCAATATTGCAGCTTCTCAGGACATTGCTCTATTTTTCTACAAATGCTGTGCCATTTTTTAAGCTTCCTAGCACCTATTTATCAGTGAGAAAGGTTTCCAGCTCTAGCTCTGTCATGGTTTACCAACACTCTCCCACAGGCACAAATTGCCATCTGCTTGTTGACTGTTGATAAATCTCTCCTGAGAGAATGCGCTGTGGATCTAGTGCTGACAGGGATTGGCAGCTGTGATAAGCCTTTTGCTGGTGTTTGTGATCAAGGGATGTGGCCTAGAGCCACCTTGTCCTCGTGGCATCTTTATTTTTATCTGATCTCTATCCAAGCCAGCAGATGTCAGAACAAAGTGTTGCAAACTACGACAAATGATTAAAAAACATACTTGATCGCAGTCTTGGAGTAATGTGTCTGTCACAGTTCATTGGGTAGCACTGTGGTCTCTGAGTCAGAATGGGCTGGTTTCAAGTCCCCCACTCTAGAGACTAAAACAGACATTCTACACTGTGTTTCGGAGACTCAGACTACCTGCCACACTGGAGAAACAGCAGCAGCCATTGCCTTCGCTAGACCCTCTGAATCCGGGAGTACATAATGTGGGCCAACATTGATGTCACCTCTGCCAAACCAAGCTGCCCCAGCGATGAAACCCCGCTGAACTTTCTACGCCTGACAGCCGTATCCTGAGGCAACTAATCCAAAAATGGGAATTTCTCGAGAAACTCAGCAGGTCTGGCACCATCTGTGGAGTGAAAGCAGAGTTAATATTGACCCTTCTTCAGATGACTGGACTCGAAACATTAACGATGTTTTTCTCTCCCAACAGATGCTGCCAGACGTGCTGAATTTCTCAAGCAATTCCTGTTTTTAAGAAGAAAGAACATTGCAGTACAGGAAGAGGCCTTTTGGCCCATCAAGACAGTGCTGACCCACGATGCCTTTCTAAACTGAAAACCTTTTGCCTCTCCGTGGTTCGTATCCTTCTATTTCCTGCCTATTCGTATACCTGTCAAGATGACTCTGAAATTGCTGTTGTGTGTACCTCTACAACCTCCTCTGGCAGCATATTCCAAGCACTTATCACCTTCTGTGTAAAAAGCCTGCCTCTCACATCTCCTTTAAACCTTTGCCCTTTTTGCCTTAAACCTATGTCCCCCAATCATTGACATTTCTAGCCTGGGCAAAAAAAGATTCTGACTCTCCATTCTATCCATGCCTCTAATAATTTTGTAGACTTCTATTAGGTTCCCCCTCAGCATGTGAAAAGTGAAAATAAACCAAATTTGTCCAATCTCTTCTCATAGCTAATGCCCTCCAAACCAGGCAATATCCTGGTAATCATTTCTGCACCCTCTCTAAAACCAGAACTGTACACAATATTCCAAACATAGCCTTAAATTCTATACTGCTGCAACATAACTTGCCAATTTTTATATTTAATGCCCCAACTAATGAAGGCAAGCATGCCATACGTCTCCTTGGCCAGCTTATCCACTTGTGTTGTCACTTTCAGGGAACTGTGGACTTGTACGCCCAGATCCCTCTGTATGTTGATGCCATTAAGGGTTCTGCCGTTTACTGTATATATCCCTGCTGTATTAAACCTTCCAAAATGCATCACTTCATATTTGTCTGGATTAAATTCCATCTGCCATTTGCCCACCCAAGTCTTCAGCCTACCAATTCCTGCTGTATCCATTGGTAATTCTCCTCACTATCCACAGCTCCCCAATCTTTGTGATCTCTTCAAACTTACTAATCAGACCACCTATACTCTCCTCTTTATCATATATACATTATATATATTACAAACAATATGGGTCCCTGCACTGAACCCTGTGGAACACCACTAGTCAGAAAATCATCCTTCTACCACTGCTCTATGTCTTCTGTGACCAAGCCAGTTCTGTATCCATCTTACCAGCTCACTATGGATCTCATGTGACTTCACCTTTTGTATCTGCTATGAGGAACCTTGTCAAAGGCCTTGCAAAAATCCATGTAGACAACATCTCCTGCCCTGCCCTTATCAATCATCTTTGTCACTTCTTCAAAAAACTCAATCAAGTTTGTGAGACACAGCATCCCCCGCATAAAGCCATGCTGCCTATCGCTACTGAGTCCATAATTATCTGAATGTGGATAAATCCGGTTCCTAAGAATTTTCTCCAATAATTTCCCTACTATTGACATAAGGCTCACTGGCCTATAATTTCCCAGATTATCCCTGTTGCCCTTCTTAAACAAAGGAACAACAGTGACTATTTTTCTGTCCTCTGGGGCTGTCCTGTGACTAAAGAGGATAGAAAGATTTTGTACAAGATCCCAACAATTTCCTCACCTGCCTCCCTCAGCATTCTGGAGTAGATTTCACCAGGTCCTGGGGACTTGTCTACCTTGCTTCTTTTCAAAACACCCAGCACTGGACTCCTTTTTTATATTGCCATGCCCTGTTTTATTTTCTTGCTCCATTTGGTCCTCCCAGGTTAGTGGAAATGTTTTAGTGAGGATCTCAAGGCATCCCTGAAGCGATCAAGCATCCCTTCCAGCTCGTTGAAGTCCTTGGCCTGTGACCAACCAGGTCAGATTGCTCTAGAAGGCACCAAACACAGCAAGAGACATGGTCAGGGTCATAAGGAGATAAAGTATTGGAGGGAGTATATAATTATCCAAATACCTCACCCGTCCAACCCATCAGCTGCCCCACTTGTGACAAAGTCTGCCAATGATACAGTGGACATCTCTGCCATCCATTAATCCAGAGTGAACACAAGTTGTCTCATTTCAATGGGTCTGTCTAAGAATGGCGAGTAGGCCATCTAGCTCATCACATCCATTCTATTCTCCATAGGCAAATCAGTCAATCCCACTCCTCACCTTAACCCTATAATTCACTAGTGCTTATCCAAATTACTGTTTAAAATAATTCGTCATCTCTGTATCCTCTGATATTGGAGGCAGTGAGTTGCAGGTTATTCCCACTTGCTGTATGGAAACATTCTTCCTCACTTTTCATTTTGTACCTTATCGAAATCCAACACAACTTTGTACATAATTTGAAATAAGGAGTAGGAGGACATGTGAGGAAATTTCTTTTCACTTGGAGGTTAATGGGAGTCTGGAACTCACTGCCTGTAAGGGCGGTAAGAGGCAGAAGCTCTCACAACCTTTAAGAAGTTTAGATGCAAAATGTGATGCTAAAGCCATACAAGGCTATGGGCCACTGTGGAAAATGGGATTAGTTTAGTGGTTGTTTCTGACAGGTGTTGACTCAATGGGCTGAAGGGTCTCCTTCTGTGCTGTGGACCTCTATGACTGAGTCATATCTCCCCTCAATATGCTTTGGTCCAAGAAGAACAATCCCAGATTCACTAATCTAAACCTGTAAGTGAAGTTTCTCATCATTGAAACCATTCTGGTAAATCCTATCTAAACTTTCATAGTCACGAGCAACACCCCACTCCCTCTGCCCCATCCCCCCTCCCCTCCCAGGCTATAGTGTTTAAAAGCAGATATTTCAATGGGAGAGGTGGGACAGGTGGGGTAGGAGAGGTTGGTGAGGGTTAACTGGTGAACCTTGAGGTGTTAGGGGTGCAAGGCTTCCCACCAGAGACAACATCTGTGAAAAAAAATAGACAGAATAAATCTGAGGCAAAATGCATCCTGGGGGGAGGTCTGACGCAGGACATGGGAAAAAATGCTAAATAACAGGACAGTCACATCGATGCTTAATCACCTTGGAGTGGGTAGGCCTGTCTGCCTCCAGTCTGACCTCATGTCAAAATGACCAGGAGGTAGATTGGAGATGGGGAATTTGTGCACAGTATTTTCAAACCTAGTGCTTACAAGGAATAGCAGCAGTTGTGGGTCTTTGGCTCTTAGATCCTGCTCCACTATTCCGTATGATTGTGGCTCATTGTAAGGCCAGATGAGTGCATAATGTTCAGTGTCAGACTCCTCAGACACTGAAGTAATTTGTCTCCAATTACAGGAAGATGCAAACAACATTCAGACTCGGGCTGCTAAGTAACATTCCAAACAAGTGCCAGACAGTGACCATCACCAACAAGAGAGAACCTAACTGTTGCCTCATGATATCCAATGCCATAGCTATCACTGAATCTCACACTATCAATATCCTGTGGGTTACCATTCACCAAACTCTGAACTGGACTTGTCATATAAATACTGCGGCAGTGAGAGCAGGTCAGAGACTAGGAATTCTGGGACAAGACACATCTCCTGACTCCTTGAAGTCTGCTTTGCTTTAATCCATTCATGGGATGTGGACATCATTGGCTGAAGCAACGTTTTTGGACCATCCACAGTTGCCTTTGAGAAGTCATCATCAATTGCCTTCTTGAACTGATGCAGTACATTTGGTGTAAGTACAATTCTGATGAGGGAGGGTATTCCAGATTTTGATCCAATACCATTGAAGATGGTGGATGGTACGCACTGCCACTGAAGTCCCAATTCTGAAGAAAGGTCATTAAACCCGAAATGTTGACTCTGCTTTATCTCATCAGATGCTGCCAGACCTGCTAAGTGTCTCCAGCAATTCCTGTTTCTGTTTCAGATTTCCAGTTTTTTTTTAGTGTCGTGGAGGCATAGAGTCATAGAGCCATGGAGTAATAGAGATGTACAGCACAGAAACAGACCCTTCAGTCCAACCCGTCCATGCCGACCAGATATCCCAATCCAATCTAGTCCTATCTGCCAGCTCCCGGCCCATATCCCTCCAAACCCTTCCTATTCAAATACCCATCCAAATGCCTCTTAAATGTTGCAATTGTACCAGCCTCCACCACATCCTCTGGCAGCTCATTCCATACACATACCACACTCTGTGTGAAAAAGTTGCCCCTTAGGTCTCTTTTATATCTTTCCCCTCTCACCCTAAACCTAAGCCCTCTAGTTCTGGACTCCCTGACCCCAGGGAAAAGACTTTGCCTTTTTATCCTATCCATGCCCCTCATAATTTTGTAAACCTCTATAAGCTCACCCCTCAGCCTCCGACACTCCAGGGAAAACAGCCCCAGCCTGTTCAGCCTCTCCCTATAGCTCAAATCCTCCAACCCTGGCAACATCCTTGTAAAGTTGTACACTCAAACAGCACGGAAGCAGACCCTTTGATCCAACAAGTGACCATATTCCCAAACTAAACTAGCCCCACCTGCCTGCATTTGGCCTATATCCCTCCAAACAGTTCCTATTCATGAATGTATCCAAATGACTTTTAAACATTATAACTGTACCTGCATCAACCACTTTCTCTGGCAGTTCAATCCGCACATAAACCATTCTCTGTGTAAAAAGGTTGCCCCTCATGTATTTTTAAAATATTTCTTCTCTCACCTTGAAAATATACCCCCTAGTTTTGAACTCCCCCATCCGAGGGAAAAGACCTTTGTCATTTATCTTATCTATGCCCCTCATGATCTCATAAACCTCAGTAAGGCTAACCCTCAAACTCCTATGCTCCAGTGAAAAAAAGTCCCAGCCTATCCAGTCTATTTTTATATCTCAAACCCTCTATTCTTGGCAACATCCTGGTAAATCTTTTACTGAACCCTCTCCAGTTTAATAATATCCTTCCTATATTAGGGCGAGTAGAACTGCACACAGTACTCCAGAAGAGGCCTCACCAACATCCTGTATAACCTCAAAATTTTGTTTAGTGTTTAACACACTGCTGAGCATCAGGAATGGAGGGAGTGGATGTTTGTAGACACTGGGCATGCTTGGGGGAGTCAGGAGGTGAGTTACTTGCTATAGCCTTCCTAGTCACTGACCTGCTCTTGCAGCCATTGTATTCATATAGCTAGTCCAGTTCTGTCTTGGTGAATGGTAACACTACACAAGGTACAACTCAGGAGTGATGAAATACTCTCCACTTGCCTGGATATGTGCAGCTTCAACAACACTCAAGAAACATAAACACACTCAAGGACAAAGCAACCCAGTTGATTGGTATTACGTCTACAAGCGCTGCCGACATTCCATAGCAACAGTGTGTACCATGCATAAAAAAATTCGCAATGGCTCCTTCTGAACCGAAGACAACTTCTATCTGTAAGGACAAGGGCACAGATACATGGGAACATCACCACATGCAAGACCCCTTCCAAGCCATTCACCATCCTGATCTGGAAATATATCACCATTCCTTCACTTTCACTGGGTCAAAATCCAGGAGCTCCTTCCCTAAAAGTATTGAATTGAATTGAATTGAATTTATTGTCACGTGTACCAAGGCACAGTGGAAAGCTTTGTCTTGCGATCAATACAGGCAGATCACAGAGTTAAGCAGCAAAGATAGTAAATAATAGGTAAACAGCGGCAAAAACAAAAATATAGGTCCAGGCAAATGTTAAGAGTTTATGAGTCCATTCAGTATTCTAACAACAATTGGGTAGAAACTGTTACAAAACCAGCTGATGCGTGTGTTCAGGCTTCTGTATCTTCTCCCTGAAGGTAGAGGTTATAGAAAAACATTGCCAGGGTGGGATGGATCTTTGAGAATGCTGGTGGCCTTGCCTTGACAGTGGGCCTGGTAGATGGATTCTATAGATGGGAGGTTGGCCTTTGTGATTGTGCGGGCCGAGTTCACCACTCTCTGTAACCGTCTCCGATCTTGAATGGTACAGTTGCCATACCAGGGAGTGATACATCCAGACAGAATGTTCTCGATGGCACACCTATAAAAGTTGGCAAAAGTGAGGACTGCAGATGCTGGAAATCAGATTTTAGATTAGAGTGGTGCTGGAAAAGCCCGAAACGTCGATTTTCCTGCTCCTCAGATGCTGCCTGATCTGCTGTGCTTTTCCAGCACCACTCTAATCTAAACAGCTATAAAAGTTGGCAAGGGTATTCGCCATCACGTCAAATTTTCTCAGCTGCCTGAAGAAGAAGCGACGTTGTTGGGCCTTTGTTACCAGTGCGTCCACATGAAGAGTCCAAGAAAGCTTGTTGTGGATGACCACTCCCAGGAGCTTGACACACTCCACTCATTCCACCTCTGTGCTGTTAATGTGTAGGGGGGTATGAGTAACATCCCGCTGAAAGTCAGTAATGAGTCCCTTGGTTTTGCCGGCATTGAGAGCTAGGTTGTTCTCAGTGCACCATTTTCCCAGGTCTTCCACCTCCTGTCAGTAGTCTGTTTCGTCGCCATCTGAGATTCAACCAACTATGGTGGTGTCATCAGCGAACTTGTAAATGGTATTTGGTGACACAGTCATGGGTATACAGTGAGTACAGTAGAGGGCTGAGTATGCACTTCTAGGGGGCTCCAGTGTTGAGTGTTAGTGAGGATGAAATATTGTCCTCAATCTTCACTGATTGTGACCTATGGGTCAGGAAACTGAGGATCCATTTGCAGAGAGTGGGGCTTAGTCCAGGATCATGGAGTTTAGTAATCAGTCTCGAGGGGATAATAGTGTTGAAGGCTGAACTGTAGTCATTGAGTAGATTCTTATGTAGCTGTTCTTGGTCTCACGATGTTCTAGGGAGGAGTGAAGGGCAAGTGATATGGCACCCAACGTGGATCTGTTGGTCCAATAGGCAAATTGGAGTGGGTCAAGAGTAGTGGGGAGACTGGAGTTGATTAATGCCATTGAGACATGTTGCATGAACCTTCTTAGGCACAGGGATGATATTGGCCCTGTTGAAACAGGCAGGGACAGTGGCCTGCTGCAGGGAGAGGTTGAAGATGTCCGAGAAGACCTCTGCCAGTTGATCTGCACATGCTCTGAGTGCACGGCTGGTACTTCATCTGGTCCTATCACTTTCCTTGGATTTACACAAAGGAAAACTGATCTGACCTCTGATGCAGTGGCTGTTGGGATAAGTTCGTCAGGACTTGTCATAATAGGTGTTACCTCTCTGTCGAAATTCTGCTCAAAGTGAACATAGAAGGTGTTGAGATGATCTGGAAAGGATAGGTCATCGTCTGCTATCTTGCACTGTCTCTTTTTAGAACCTGTGATGTCATTCAGTCCTTGCCATAGTCGCCGGGTGTCTGTCTGGGTCTCTAGTTTGGATCGGTATTGGTCCTTGGCTGTCTTAATGGCTCTGCGAAAGTCAAACTTGGATTCCTTATATTTGAGTGGGTCTGCTGATCTGAAGGCCTCACCCCTGGTTTTTAGCAGGTTCTGTATATTGGGGTTCTTATATTTAATCGGTCACAGCAGTTCAAGAAGGGAGCTCACCACCATCTCCTCAAGGGCAACTATTATTATTCCAGCCAATGAGGGCCACATCCTGTGATAGAATAAAATAAAATTCCTGGCCCCATAAAGGAGCAAATCTACCCCTCTGTCTCCTGGAATAATATAGAAAGAGGGTAGCTATTCAGTCTTGTGGCTAAACTCTCTGTATCCTCTGTACACTTCTGCCGTATCCAATTCATCTCACCCCTCAACCCTTGCATACATCTTCCCTTTTGCAACTGATGTGATGTGCTTCAAGCAGGTATTATGGAATCTGTTTTCAAGCAGCACAATCCAGTGGTGGCTACGCTATTCACCTCAATCATTCCTTGCAATGGCATTTCCCATATTGCAACAACTCTCTGGGTAAACAGTTTTCCTTTGAATTCCTTATTGGATTCATTAATGACATCTTATATTTCTGTTTTAGATTGGACTTTACTAAGTCACAGACATCGGGTTAGATGCTGCAGCCAAGATACAGGTATATTCTGAGGGCTTAAAGCTGGAGGTCAATATTTACAGCCTGAATGACTTAAACTGTGATTAATAATGTATAAGCATTAAGTGCCTTTAGGTATTGAAACTAGGAGACTAGGACTAAATGAACAGGATTCATTCCTTGTGTGTAAGGGCTAATTGGATAAGATTTCATAGTGACCTCCTTTCTCTGTCAATGTGAAAAAGTCCAGCCCCTTTCATTTCAGACTGACGTATCATTGTTCCTGTCAATCCACGGTCATTCCTATTGCTCTTATTGAAAGCTTCTTTCACTGGATATACTTCACCCCCTAGATTTACAAGAATTGGAGCAGGAATGGGGAAATTCTATTGTGTGGAGAAGCTGGGATTGTTCTGTGTTGGGCAAAGTTTAAAGGAAGGTTTAATGGAGATGGGAGGGATTTTGGTGAGAATAGATAATGAAGAATTGGTTCCAATGGCAGGACTCACTCACTTTCACCTTCGAATCATCTCCTGATTGCTTCTCCTCAGAACCCACTTTGCATCTGAAAAGCTTGTTGTGATAAGAATCAAGACTCCATCTTGCTATTAATTTTGTGACTTCTTATCTTTTTCTATCCCACCTTCATCTCCATTTTGATCACTACATCTTCAATTGTCTGTGTATGCCGCTAAACCCTTGAATTCCCTCCTTAATTCACACTTGCTCTCACTCTTAAGCTGGTCTGAAATTTACCTCTTTGGCCAAGCTTTTGACTGTCCAACTTAATACTTAGAACAAAGAAGAAAATTCACAGCTCGGAACAGGCTCTTCGGCCCTCCAAGCCTGAGCTGATCCAAATCCACTGTCTAAACCTATCACCCAATTCCTAAGGATCTGTATCCCTCTGCTCCCCACCTACTCGTGCATCTGTCCAGACGCACCTTAAATGAATCTACCATGCCTGCCTCTACCACTTCTACTGGCTACGCGATCTAAGTACCTACCACCCTCTGTGTACTTGCTGCGTGTATCCCCCTTAAACTTTCCACCTCTCACCTTGAAAGCATGACCTCTTGTTATTGAATCCTTCACTCTGGGAAAAAGCTTGTCTCTATCCACCCTGTCTATACTTTTCATGATTTTATAGACCTCAATCAGGTCCCCCCTCAATATTTTTTTTCTAATGAAAGCAATCCTAACCTACTCAACCTCTCTTCATTAGCTAGCACCTTCCATGCCAGGCAACATCCTTGTAAACCTTCTCTGCACTCTCTCCAAAGCGTCCACATCCTTTTGGTAACGTAGCAACCAGAACTGTACACAGTTTTCTAAATGTGGCCGAAGCTGAAAATGTGTTGCTGGAAAAGTGCAGCAGGTCAGGCAGCATCCAAGGAACAGGAGAATCGACGTTTCGGGCATAAGCCCCTCCCATTCTGCCGAGGACATGCAGGTCCTGGGCCTCCTCCATCGCCACTCCCTCACCACCCGAAGCCGGGAGGAAGCATCTTCCGCCTTCGGACCCTTCAACTCCATGGCATCAATGTGGACTTCACCAGTTTCCTCATTTCCCCTCCCCCAACCTTACCCCAGTTCCAACCTTCCAGTTCAGCATTGTCCTCATGACCTGTCCCACTTGTCAATCTTCCTTCCCACCTATCCACTCCACCCTTTTCTCCGACCTATCACCTGGAGGGACACCAATATCCTGGAGAGGAGATTTGCTAGGGCTCTTCGTGAGGGTTTAAACTAGATTGGCAGGGGTATGGGAACCTGAGCTATGGATCAGATGATGGGGTAGGTAGTGAAGAACCAGATACAGAATGCAACGAATCTGTGAGGAAGGATAGACACTTGATAGGGCAAAGGTACAGTCAGTAGGATGGGTTGAAGTGTGTCTATTTTAATGCAAGAAGTCTCAGGAGTAAGGGTGAAGAACTCAGAGCATAGGTCAGTACTTGGAACTATGATGTTGTGGCCATTATGGAAACTTGGATGTCACGGGGCAGGAATGGTTATTGGATGTTCCAGGGTTTAGGTGTTTCAAAAGGAATAGGGGAAAAGGTAGAAGAGGTGGGGGAGCGGCATTGTTAATCAGGGATAGTATCACAGCTGCAGAAAGGGAGATTGTTGAATAGGATTTGTCTACTGAGTCAGTGTGGGTGGAAGCCAGAAACAGGAAAGGAGGATTATGTACATAGGCTGACTAGAGGGGAGGCCATATTAGATTTGGTGCTTGGCAATGAACCATGCCAGGTGTCAGATCTCTCGGTGGGAGAGCATTTTGGTGATAATGATCAGAACTCCATGATGGAGAAAGTGAAGTCACATGGTGTGCAGGGTGTTCTAGCTAGGTGGATGAAGAACTGGTTGAGCAACAGGAGACAGAGAGTAGTAGTTGAAGGGAGTTTCTCGAAATGGAGAAAGGTGACCAGTGGTGTTCCACAGGGATCAGTATTGGGGCCACTGTTGTTTGTATTTTACATAAATGATCTGGAAGAGGGCACTGTTGGTATGATCAGCAAGTTTGCAGATGACATGAAGATTGGTGGAGGGGCAGAAAGCATAAGGGACTGTCAAAGAATACAGGAGGATATAGATAGACTGGAGAGTTGGGCAGAAAAGTGGCAGATGGATTTCAATCCAGACAAATATGAGGTGATGCATTTAGGCAAGTCTAATTCTAGAGTGAATTATACAATGAACGGAAGAGCCTTGGGAAAAGTTGGTGGGCAGAAAGATCTGGGAGTTCAGGTCCATTGTACCCTGAAGGTTGCTGCACAGGTGGATAGAGTGGTCAAGAAGGCATATAGTATGCTTGCCTTCATCGGACGTGGTTTTGAGTATAAGAGCTGTACAGGAAGTTGGTTCGGCTGCATTTGGAATACTGTGTACAGTTCTGGTCGCCACATTACCAAAAGGATGTGGACGCTTTGGAGAGGGTGCAGAGAAGGTTTACGAGGATGTTGGCTGGTATGGAAGGTAATTGCTATGAAGAGAGGTTGAGTAGGTTAGGTTTGTTTTCATTAGAAAAAAGGAGATTAAGGGGGGACCTGATTGAGGTTTACAAAATCATGAAGGGTATAGACAGGGTGGATAGAGACAAGCTTTTTCCCAGGGTGAAGGATTCAATAATGAGAGGTCATGCTTTCAAGGTGAGAGGTGGAAAGTTTAAAGGGGATACACGCGGCAAGTACTTCACACAGAGGGTGGTGGGCGTCTGGAATGCGTTGCCAGCAGAGGTGGTAGAGGCAGTCACGGTAGATTCATCTAAGGTACGTCTGAACAGATGCATGAGTAGGTGGGGAGCAGAGGGATACAGATGCTTAGGAATTGACCGATAGGTCTAGACAGTACATTTGGATCGGCATAGGCTTGGAGGACCGAAGGTAAAAACAATGACTGCAGATGCTGGAAACCAGATTCTGGATTTGAGTGGTGCTGGAAAAGCACAGCAGTTCAGGCAGCATCCGAGGAGCAGGAAAATTGACGTTTCGGGCAAAAGCCCTGCATCAGGAATACAGGCAGAGTGCCTGAAGGGTGGAGAGATAAATGAGAGGAGGGTGGTGGTAGGGAGAAAGTAGCATAGAGTACAATAGATGAGTAGGGGTGGGGATGAAGGTGATAGGTCAGAGAGGAGAGTGGGGGAAGTTAACAAAGAGTACAATAGGTGAATGGGGGTGGGGATGAGGGTGATAGGTCAGGGAGGAGGGTGGGGGAAGGTAGCAAAGAGTACAATGGGTGAATCAGGGTGGGATGAAGGCGATAGGTCAAAGAGGAGGGTGGAGTGGATAGGTGGAAAAGAAGATAGGCAGGTAGAACAAGTCATGGGGACAGTGCTGAGCTGGAAGTTTGGAACTGCGATGAGGTGGGGGAAGGGGCAATGAGGAAACTGGTGAAGTCTACATTGATGCCCTGGGATTGAAGTGTTCCAAGGCGGAAGATGAGGCATTCTTCCTCCAGGTGTTGGGTGGTGAGGGAGCGGCGGTGAAGGAGGCCCAGGACCTCCATGTCCACAGCTGAGTTGGAGGGAGAGTTGAAATGTTGGGCCACAGGGCGGTATGGTTGATTGGTGCGGGTGTCCCAGAGATGATCCCTAAAGCACTCTGCTAGGAGGTGACCAGTCTCCCCAATATAGATTAGACCACATTGGAAGCAACGGATACAATAAATGATATTAGTGGATGTGCAGGTGAAACTTTGATGGATGTGGAAGGCTCTTTTGGGGCGTTGGATGGAGGTGAGGGAGGAGGTGTGGGCACAGGTTTTGCAATTCCTGCGGTGGCAGGGAAAGGTGCCAGGATGAGAGGGTGGGTTGTTGGGGGGCATGGACCTAACCAGGTAGTCACGGAGGGAATGATCTTTGTGGAAGGCAGAAAGGGGTGGGGAGGGAAATATATCCCTGGTGGTGGGGTCCGTTTGGAGGTGACGGAAATGTCGGTGGATGATTTGGTTTATGTGAAAGTTGGTAGGGTGGAAGGGGGCTTCTGACCTTGTTACGGTTGGAGGGGTCGGGTCTGAGGGCGGAGGTGCGGGATGTGGACAAGATGCGTTGGAGGACATCTTTAACCACGTGGGAAGGGAAATTGCGGTCTCTAAAGAAGGAGGCCATCTGGTGTGTTCTGTGGTGGAGCTGGTCCTCCTGGGAGCAGATACCGTGGAGGCGGGGGAATTGGGAATACGGGATGGCATTTTTGCAGGAGGTAGGGTGGGAAGAGGTGTAATCCAGGTAGCTGTGGGAGTCGGCAGGTTTGTGAAAAGGAGGGCCGTAGGGCTTGTTCCTGGGTTGTAAATTTTCTTTGTTATTTGTTTTGTTCTCTTTGAGCAGTCACTTTATTGGGAGTTTTCTACAGGCCCCCCCCCTAGCAAAAGAGACATGGAGGAGCAGATTGGGAGGCATATTTTGGATATGTGTATAAATAACATGGTTGTTGTCATGGGTGACTTTAACTTCCCTAATATTGATTGAAACCTACTTAATTCAAATAGTTTGGAATGAACAGTTTTTGTCATTTGTCCAGGAAGGGTTCCTGATGCAACATGTACAAAGGCTGGCTAGAGGGGAGGCCATATTGGATTTGGTGCTTGGCAATGAACCATGCCAGGTGTTAGATCTCTGGGTGGGAGAGCATTTTGGTGATAATGATCACAACTCCCTGACCTTTACTATACTCATGGAGAGAGATGGAAGCAGATGGTATGGGAAAGTATTTAATTGGGGGAGGGGGAATTACAGTGCTATTAGGCAGGAAGTGGGGCACCTAAATTGGGAACAGATGTTCTCGGGAAAATGCACGACATAAATATGGAGGTTGTTTAGGAAGCATCTGCTGAGAGTGCTGGACAGGTTTGTCCCACTGAGGCAAAGAAGGGATGGCAGGGTGAAAGAACCTTGGGTGACAAGGGATGTGGAACATCTAGTCAAGAGGAAGAAGGAAGCTTACTTAAGGTTGAAGAGGCATGGATCAGACAGTGCTTTGGAGGGAACTGAAAATGGACTGAGGACAGCTGGAAGGGGCATGAAAAAGCTTTAGCGGGTAGGATTAAGGAAAATCCTAAGGTGTTCTACACTAATGTGGGGAACAAGGGTTGACTAGAATGAGGGTAGGGCCGATCAGGGTGAATGGAGGGAACTTGTACCTGGAGTCATAGTAAGTAGGGGAGGTTATTAATGAATAATTTTGCTTCAATATTCGCTACTGAGAGGGACCTTGACATTTCTGAGGACAGCATGAAACAGACTGATATAATACAACAGGTTGATGTTAGGAAGGAGGATGTGCTGAAAAGTTTGAAAAACATAAGGATAGATAAACCTTGGGCCAGACAGGATATAACATAGGTTACTACAGGAAGTGAGGGAAGAGATTACTGCACCTTTGGCAACGATCTTTGTGCCCTCACAGTCCATTGGAGTAGTACCAGATGATTGGAGGGTGGCAAATATTATACCCTTGTTCAAGAAAGGGAATAGGGATAATCCTGGGAATTACAGACAAGTTAGTCTTACATCGGTGGTGGGCAATATATTAGAGAAGATTCTGAGAGACAGGATTTATGATTACTTGGAAAACTATTCTTTGATTAGAGATAGTCAGCATGGTTTTGTGAGAGGCAGATCATGCCTCACAAACCTTATTGAATTATTTGAGGATGAGACAAAATACGTTGATGAAGGTAGAGCAGTGGGTGTGATGTACATGGATTTTAGCAAGGCATTTGATAAAGTTCCTCATGGTAGGCTCATTCAGAAGGTAAAGAGACATGGGATACAAGGAAACCAGTCTATCTGGATACAGAATTGGCTGGGCCATAGAAGACAGAGGGTGGTGGTAGATGGAAAGTATTCAACCTGGAGCTTGGTGACCAGTGGTGTTCCGCAGGGATCGGTTCTGGGACCTCTGCTCTTTGGGATTTTTATAAATGATTTGGATGACAAAATGGTAGGGTGGGTTAGTAAGTTTACCGTTGACACAAATGTTGGTACAGTTGTGGATAATGTGGAGGATTATTGCAGGTTGCAATGAGACATTGACAAGATGCAGAACTGGGCTGATTAAGTGGCAGATGGAGTTCAACCTGGAAAAGTGTGAAGTCATTCACTTTGGAAGGTCAAATTTGAATGCAGAATACAGAGTTAAAGGCAGGATTATTGGCAGTGTGGAGGAACAGAGGGATCTTGGGGACCATGTCCATAGATCTCTCAAAGTTGCCACCCAAGTTGATAAGGTTGTTAAGAAGACGTATGGTGTGTTGGCTTTCATTGGCAGGTGGATTGAGTTCAAGAGCCTCAAGGTTATGCTGCAGTTCTGTGGAGTCCTGGTTAGATTATAATTGGAATATTGTGTCTCCTCATTATAGGTAAGATTTAGAAACTTGAGAGAGGGTGCAGAGAAGTTTTGCCAGGATGCTGCCTGGACTGGAGGGCAAGTAATGAAGAAAGGCTGAGGAAGCTAGGGCTTTTCTCACTGGAGCGAAGAAGGATGAGAGGTGACTTGGTAGAGGTGTACAAGATGATGAGTACTTAGATAGAGTGGATAGCCAGAGATTTTTTCCCATGGCGAAGTTGTTTATCATGAAGGGCATAATTTTAAGGTAATTGGAGGAAGGTTTAGGAGGCATGTCAGAGGTAGGTTCTTTACTTAGAGTGTTGGGTGCATGGAATGCACTGCCAGTAATGGTAGTAGAGACAGATACATTAGGGACATTAAAACGACTCTTTGAAAAGCACATGGTAGTTAGTACAATGAAGGGTATGTAGGTTAGTCTGATCTTAGAGATGCTGACACAACATTGAGGGCCGAAGGGTCTGTACTGTGCTGTACTGTTCTATGTTCTAAAAGACAGGATGTGGTAATGGTTGGAGAGAAGTGATAGAGATGCAAAATAGTATAAATCATAGAAAATTGGCCAGCTTTGCTGAGAGCAAACCCATGTAAATAACACTCTTGGGGGGTGGGGATAGACATTGTGTAATCAAAATGGACAACAGTATTCATGGTCTGAAGTTCTTGAACTCCATGTTAAGTCTTAAAGACCACAAAGTGCCCAAGTAGAAAATGAAGCATTAGAGTCATAGAGTCTTAGAGACGTACAGCACAGAAACAGACCCTTCAGTCTCTCCCGTCCATGCCAACCATATTTCCTAATCTAATCTAGTCCCATTTGCCAGCACTCGGCCCATGTTCCTCAAAATCCTTCCTGTTCATATATCCATCCAGGTGCCTATTTGCTGTCAAATTCATTTAATTTATTACTAAAAAGGCAACCCTGTCCCCTCTGTCTGTCCTTTTTATAGGACGTGTATCCTTGGATATTTAGGTCCCAGCCTCTGATTCCCTTGCAGTCATGTCTCTGTGATATCCACAACATCACACTGGCTGATTTAAATCTGTGCTACAAGCGCATTTCTTTTGTTTCATATACTGTGTGCATCTAAATACAACACTCTTAGTCCTGTGTTGACTGCACTCCTTCTCATAGTTAATCCCTTTTCTGCTGTGCCTGAAGATAGTTTCCTGACCCTTTCCATACACTCTGTTCTATTACTGTATTGCTCTGGACTCAGGTTCTCTCCTGAGTCTTCCCGCCCATACCACCCCCCTCAAAATCGCACGCCCCCTCCCCCCCCCCGCCACTCCCCTTAACTTGTTTAAAGTTTTGCGACCTTGATTAGCACCATCATGTCTTCAACAGAAACTACGGATGGCGAATAAATGTTGGCCCAGCTGATGAGTCCCACATCCCGTGACTGAATTTTTAAAAAGAACTGTAAGACTTAACTTTTGGCGATTGTGGGTCTAAAAACAAGGAAGAGGAACCAACTGAACGTAAAGCCTGACGTGGGACAGATTGCTCTCCAGTTCAGGCCCAGATATCAGCTTATTGGCATTTCATTAAAAGCAGCGTCATAAATCCCAATATTGTGATGATTGTTTTGAGAAATTGCATGGATTAGGAGTTGTTCCCTGGGGTCTTTTGCTACTTTAAGTTTGGAGGGTGGATGAAAACATTTGAGAGCTGCAGATCTGCAATATGCAAAGGAAGATTTCCAGAAATACATTTGTTTTGATATAAGGAGAGAAAATTGATCAGGTTTATTGAAATGGCAGAAGGCAGAGATGGCATGAGGCATCCAACTCGGACTCCAATCGAAAACTAGATACAAACCTAATACCATATAAGCCCTAAGCAAGACTCGAGATCAGGACAAATATTCCTCTTATTAAGAGAATTTTTGAAAATGTTTGAAAATGGATGAGCTGTAAGAGGCAGTGTCCCCCAGAGACAGATGTAAGGAAATGACTAGCATTTCTTTAAAATGCCCCAAAATACCTCACAGCCAATTAAGTACTTTAGAAATGCTGTCATTGTTATGATGTAGGAAATGGAGCAGCCCGTTTGAGTTCAGCAATGTAACATTAACTGGGTTCCTGTGTTGTTCATCAAGAGATAGAAAGGCCTGGACATCAGGGCGATTGATATTCGCTTTACAGAGTAATCAATAGACAATAGACAATAGGTGCAGGAGTAGGCCATTCAGCCCTTCGAGCCTGCACCGCCATTCAATATGATCATGGCTGATCATTCCTCATCAGTTTCCTCTTCCTGCCTTATCTCCGTAACCTTTGATTCCACTATCTTTGAGAGCTCTATCCAACTCTTTCTTAAATGAATCCAGAGACTGGGCCTCCACTGCCCTCTGGGGCAGAGCATTCCACACAGCCACCACTCTCTGGGTGAAGAAGTTTCTCCTCATCTCTGTCCTAAATGGTCTACCCCGTATTTTTAAGCTGTGTCCTCTGGTTCGGCACTCACCCATCAGAGGAAACATGTTTCCTGCTGCCAGAGTGTCCAATCCTTTCATAATCTTATATGTCTCAATCAGATCCCCTCTCAGTCTTCTAAACTCAAGGGTATACAAGTCCAGTCGCTTCAGTCTTTCAGTGTAAGGTAATCCCACCATTCCAGGAATTGACATCATGAACCTATGCTGCACTCCCTCAATAGCCAGAATGTCTTTCCTCAAATTTGGAGACCAGAACTGCACACAGTACTCCAGGTGTGGTCTCACCAGGGCCCTGTACAGCTGCAGAAGCATCTCTTTGCTTCTATACTCAATTCCTCTTGTTATGAAGGCCAGCATGCTATTAGCCTTCTTCACTACCTGCTGTACCTGCATGCTTGCCTTCATTGACTGGTGTACAAGAACACCCAGATCTCTCTGTACTGCCCCTTTACCTAAATTGATTCCATTGAGGTAGTAATCTGCCCTCCTGTTCTTGCCACCAAAGTGGATAACCATACATTTATCCACATTAAACTGCATCTGCCATGCATCTGCCCACTCACTTAACTTGTCCAGGTCACCCTGTAATCTCCTAACATCCTCATCACATTTCACCCTGCCACCCAGCTTTGTATCATCAGCAAATTTGCTAATGTTATTGCTGATACCATCTTCTATATCATTAACATATATTGTAAAAAGCTGCGGTCCCAGCACGGATCCTTGCGGTACCCCACTGGTCACTGCCTGCCATTCCGAAATGGAGCCGTTTATCACTACCCTTTGTTTCCTATCAGCCAACCAATTTTCAATCCAATCTAGTACTTTGCCCCCAATACCATGCGCCCTAATTTTACTCACTAACCTCCTGTGTGGGACTTTATCAAAAGCTTTCTGAAAGTCCAGGTACACTACATCTACTGGATCTCCCTCGTCCATCTTCAGAGTTACATCCTCAAAAAATTCAAGAAGATTAGTCAAGCATGATTTCCCCTTCATAAATCCATGCTGACTCTGTCCTATCCTGTTACTACTATCCAGATGTGCCGTAATTTCATCAAACAGGATCTTTTACATCCACTGGAGGGGGAAGATGGAGCCTCAATTTTAATATCAAACAGAGAACGCTGGAGAAACTCAGCAGGTCTGGCAGCATCAGTGGAAAGAGAAACAGAGTTAGCATTTTGAGTTCAGCATTTTGCTTCTTCAGAACTGCATTTCCTCAATTTTAATGCCACATCCTAAAGGCAGAACTTACGACAGCACAGCACTTCTGCTGAACTGCACTCTTTCAATATGTGGGTGAATTTCTAGAGTGGGACTTGAACCTACAACCTTCTGACTCACTAAGCCACAACCTAAAGAAGCAATATGGATTGAAGCTACAAAGCATGCAAGATTGAAGGTATAAGTGTTTCAATAGACTGAAACTGAAATGATAAACTATCAAATTACTAGGGCAAAGAGAAACATGCTTGAATCTGCAACTCATACACATACTTAGCACTCGTCAAAACCATTGCCATCTTTCTCCAAATTTGACATTAATAGCCCTCCAATTGTAATGGCACCCCTGCCACAATACTGAAAAGAGCTCTTCCCAAAGTTACAAATTACATCCTGTGTAATTCCCCCTTCTCATTCTTGATCTGTCAGCAACATATGACACACTGTCTCCTTCAATGCCTCTCAATTGTTGTCCAGTTAGGCGGGACTACTCTCACCTACACCCATTTGTTCCTATCTAATCGGAGCCAGAGAATCACTTGTAATGGTCCCAATTCCTGCTCCTCCTTCATTCTCTCTTGTTTACCTCAAGAATCGATACTTGCCCCCACCCACTCCATTCCTCACCATCCTTTTAACCCACAGCAACATCATCCTAAAGGACAAAAAGAGACATATCTAGTTCCATGCGTACGCTTGTGACACAGCCCCATGTCAGCTCTCTTAACTCTCCATAGGTTAACAGACTGTTTATGTGACAACCACAGAATTACAGATTTGTTATGGCACGGAAAGAGGGCAGGACTTTTACAGTTAATGGTAGGGCCCTGGAGGAGGAGATGAGTTTTTGATTAGATTACTTACATTGTGGAAACAGGCCCTTCGGCCCAACAAGTCCACACCGACCCACCCAGACCCATTCCCTTACATTTACCCTTTCACCTAACACTACAGGCAATTTTAGCATGGCCAATTCACCTAACCTGCACATCTTTGGACTGTGGGAGGAAATTGGAGCACTCGGAGGAAACCCACGCAGACACAGGGAGAACGTGCAAACTCCACACAGACAGTTGCCCGAGGTGGGAATTGAACCCAGGTCTCTGGTGCGGTGAGGCAGCAGTGCTAACCACTGGACCACCGTGAGTTGCTGAACAAAGAGACCTATGAAGCAGATGTATAGTTCCTTGTGGAAGAAAGTGGAGTCACAGGAAGACTGGATGGTTAAGAAGTTGTTTGACGTGCTTGCCTTCATTGTATGTGCATTGAGGATGGGAGTTATGATGTCATGTTGCATTCAGCCCGTTGTGCCTGCACCAGTTCTACTCCCTAGTGCCAATCTCCTGCCTTTTCCTCATTTCTCTGCACAATATATCTATACAAATAACCATCCAATGCCTGTCTTGAAGGCCCCAGTTGACCCTGCCTTCCCTACGTTTCCAGTCAGTGTATTCCACACCCTAACTACTTGCTATGTAAAAAAGATTTTTCTTGCATCACCCTTGTTTCATTTACACATTGCTTTAAAAGAATGAACAGAAATTTCATCCAACTAAACATTGGGAAAACCAAAGCTATTGTCTTTACCCTTATCAAAACTATGTTGCTCTCCTTGGTAACTGTCTTGGGGTGAACCAGACATTTTAACCTTGTTGTTTTATTTGACCCTGACCTGAACTTCTGACTATATATCACACTCGTCACTAAGGCCAACTATTTGAAACTCTGTAACAGCTATGGCCCCTGTCTTCTGCTTCAGCTCATTTGCTGCTCACTGGATTATTTCAGCCTAGCTAATCTTCCTCCTTCTAATCCCCCCAAAATCTAAATAAAACAAAGGATTATTCTGAAAAAGATTCGTAGAATTATGGAGTTATACAGCATGGAAACAGACCCTTTGATCCAACTTCTCCATGCTGACCGGATTTCCTAAACAGATCTAGTCCCATTTGCCAGCATTTGGCCCATATCCCTCTAATCCCATCCTATTCATGTACCCATCCAGATGCCTTTTAAATGTTGTAATTGTACCAGCCTCTACCACTGCCTCTGGCACCTCATTGCACACACACACCACCCTTGTGTGAAAAAGTTGCCCCTTAGGTCCCTTTTAAATCTTCCCCTCTCACCTTAAATCTATGCCCTCTAGTTTAGGATTCCCTTACCTGGGAAAAAGACCTTGGCTATTCACCCTAACAATGCCTCACGTGATTTTATAAACCTGAATAAGGTCGCCCCTCAGCCTCCAACACTTCAGGGGTAAAAGCCCCAGCCTATTCAGCCTGTCCCTACAGCTGAAATCTTCCAAACCTGGCAACATCTTTTCTGAACCTTTTCAAGTTTAACAACATCATTCCTACAGCTGGGACACCAGAATTGTATTCGACAAGTGATCTTAATTAGTTCCTGTATAGCCGCAACACGACATCCTAACTCCTATCCTTAATGTACATACCAACGAAGGCAAGTGTGTCAAACAACTTCTCAACCACCCTGTCTTCCTGCGACTCCACTTTCAAGGAACTATGCATCTGCATCTTAGATCTCTTTGTTCAGCAACTCACCCCTCCCTCCAGGTCCTTACCATTAACTGTAAAAGCCCCACCTTGATTTGCCCTACAAAATGCAACACCTCGCATTTATCTAAATTAAACTCCATCTGCCACTGCTCTGCCCATTGGCCCATCTGATCAAGATCCTGTTGTAATCTGAAATAACCATCTTTAGTGCCACTACACCACCAATTTAGTATCATCTGCAAACTTAAAAATTATACTGTTTTCATTCATGTGCAAATCATTTACATAAATCACTGGATCCCTAAACATTAACTCTGCTTTCTCCCCACAGAAACCACCAGACCTGCTGAGTTTCTTCAGCAATTTCTGTTTTCGTTTTATCACTCAATTAACAGATAGGAACGGGGGACAGGAGCACGTTCTACTATTCTAGATGATGACTGATGCCATGTTCTCCCACTATCTCAATAGACAGTGTCTGCTGACAGCCAGTGCTGGTTATAATTTTTGTAGCAAATATCTGGAGAACACAGAAACCAGAACTGCCCTTTGCAGTTATGTAAACTGCTTGAGCAGGCACAGTTCAATTGAGAGACTGTGTACGTGTGATGATTTTACCTGTATAACACCAATATGTGTGCAGTCAGGCCCTACATCATCAGATAGATCTCTAATGATGTCATAAGCAAAAGAATCGCAGTCTGCCTCCTCTGCTAAATCATAGTCTCCTCTAAAATCATCATCCCTCTCTTACATCAAATCCCCCTCACTCCCTCATCACATCCCCTCTCTTCCCATCACACCACCCCCCCACTGCCCCCCCCCACCCCCACCCTTTGCTTTTAAACCACCATAAATGAAGACGAGGTTTACAGTCTGGTGGTATCACTGGAATTGTTAATCCAGACACCCAGGTCATGTGCTGTGGACCTAGGTTTGATTCCCGCCAGGGCTGAAGGTGGAATTTGAATTTAATAATGAAGAGTCTAATGATAACAATAAAACCATTGTCAATTGTCAGGAAGCTTAAAAATGCTTATGCCCGAAACGTCGATTCTCCTGTTTGTTTGATGCTGCCTGACCTGCTGCGCTTTGCCAGCAACACATTTTTAAGCTCTGATCTCCAGCATCTGCAGTCCTCACTTCCTCCTCAATTGTCGGGAAGGCCCATCTGGTTTACTAATAAAGGAAAACTGCTGTCCATACCCAATCTGGCCTTCATGTGACTCCAGACCCACAGCAATGTGGTTGACTCTTAACTGCCCTCTGGGCAATTAGGGATGGGTATTAAATGCAGGCCTAGCCAGTGATGCCCTCATCCTGTGAACAAATGTTAAAATATGCCCTAGTACCAGGGCACACATATGTGTGGTTTTTGAAGTGGCACATGATGGTATACGTGTGGTGTCAATAAACATCTCTACCTCCCTTGATGTAATTAGTCTCCAGAGAACTACTGGTTTCTGACTTGAACCTGGTCAATGATTGAATTTTGAAAACCTGGTGCAGTAGAGAATTCCACAGATTCACTACCTTGTGAGTATCCACCGTAACGTTCGTGTAAGAATGTTGTAAGATAAGATGTTTGTTGCCTGATATGGAGGGCTTATCTAATAAGGGGAGGTTGAGTAGATTGGGCCTGTATTCTTTGGATTATAGAGGAAGGAGAGGCATCCTTACTGACAAACAATATTTTTAGGGATCCTGACAGGGTAGATATGAAAAGGTTGTTTCCTTTTCTGGGAGAATGTAGGGCTTGAGGGCATCATCCAAGAATAAAACGTCACACATTTAAGACAGAGATGAGGAGGAATTCCTTCTCTCAGAATCTGTGGAGGATAGTCAAAGCTAGATCATTAAGTATATTCAAAGTTGAGATAGATTTTTAATCAGTAAAGGAATCAAGGGTCATGGGGAAAAGGCAGAAAAGTGGAACTGAGGACTATCAGATCAGGCATGATCTCATTGAAAGGCAGAGTGCACTTGTTGGGCCAAAGGCCTCCATCACTCCAGTGTCTCCTGGTCTTACTGTAAGGCTGATTCTGTGAAAACATTGGCTGAAGAATTTCCTGCATTACAACATTGATGACATTTTGAACACACTTTACCTGGCTGCAGAGCACAATGGGGAGATCTGGAGATTGTGAATGGCACTCTACAAACACAGGCATTTGGTATTCTGTTTACAGTCTTGTTAGCCGGTCTGTAAAGTTGGATGGCTTTTGTGGATTGGCATCACTTCACCAGCTGGTATTGCAACAGACCCTTTGCAGTGTTGTGAAAAACGTTGCTTGCAGAGATTGGTTTGCATAGTTTGTTGAATTTGTAACACTGGCCGAATCACAGAAAGCTGCAGTCTTATGCCACAGGTGCAATATCATCATAAAACACACTTGAAACCACTTGGGTCTCTGCTATTTTCAGCCACCTACGCAACAGATTTGTGTAGGTGTTACAGTAAATTGTAAATCAGGTTCAAATTAAAGGCAGTGAAAATGGTTGCCTGTGAATACAATCATAAAAGTTTGGAAAGACTAAGATTGTCCACACTCCAGAGAATAGCAGATCATCATAAGGACATAAGAACTAGGAGCAGGAGTAGACCATCTGGCCCTTTGAGCCTGCTCCACCATTCAATAAGATCAAAGCTAATCTTCTCGTGGCCTCAGCTTCACTTACCCGCCCTCTCACCACTACCCTTAATTCCTTTACTGTTCAAAACATTATCTATCTTAGCTTTAAAAACATGCAATGAGGAAGCCTCAACTCCTTCACTGAGCAACCCTCTGGGTGAAGAGATTCCTTCTCAATTCAGTCCTAAATCTGCTCCCCCTAACCTTGAAACTATGCCCTCTTGTCCTAGTTTCACACGCTAGTGGAAACATCCTCTATTCCCTTCATAATTTTATATGTTTCTTTTATAAGATTCCCCCTCATTCTTCTAAATTCCAATGAATATAATCCCAGTCTACTCCCTTCCTCCTCATAAGCCAACCCAATCCAGAGGCAACCTAGTGAACCTCCTCTGCACCCCCTCTAGTGCTAGTACATCCTTTCTCAAGTAAGGGGACCAAAACTTCACGCAGTACTCCAGGTGTGGCCTCACCAGCACCCTATAGATAACCTCCCAGATTTTAAACTCAATTCCTTTACAATGAAGGACAGAATTCCATTTACCTTCTTAATTACCTGTTGCAGCTGAAGACTAACTTTCTATGATTCATGTACAAGGAAACCCAGGTCCCTCTGAACAACAGCACGCTGCAATTTTTTTACTGTTCAAATAATCGTCATTCAGAAACTGAGATTGATGTATTTTTGGTCACGAATCATGAAATATGTGGATAGGATGAGAAAATGGATTTGAGACAGAGCTAAGTGCTGTTCTGATTAAATATCAGAGAAGACTTGATGGGCAGAATGGCGTACCTGTTTTTATTTCCTAGTCAGCAATGTGTGATGCCAAAAACAACTTGTATTTCTATAGTTCCCTCAGTGCAGCAAACCGTCCCAAGAGACAAACTTTTGACACAGAGCCACAAAAGGAGGCATTAGTAGAAACAAAAGCAGAAATTGCTGGAAAAACTCAGCAGATCTGGCAGCATCTGTGGAAAAAAAACAGAGTTAAAATTCTTCAGAACACTACCAGACTTGTGTCTTTTTTTCAGCAATTTCTGTTTTTGATTCTGATTTCCAGCAGCTGCAGGTGTTTTTTGTTAAGGTATTAGCAGAGGTGGTTGGAAGCATAACGGCTCAGTGTGAAGTATTAGCTTTAAGGAAGAGAGTGATAAAGAGACAGGGTGACTTATGGAGAAACATAGAATATTTGTGGCACACAGAGAGAAGTTCTTTTATGTCTTGTCCCATCTGAAAATTAACTATTCATTTCAGTTCTACTTTTCCAAATCTTGGTCCACAACCTTGTGAATTTGTACAAACATACAAATTAGGAACAGGAGGGGCCCTTGAACCTGTCCCCAATCAACAAAATCATGGCTGATTACTTCACAATCAGCTTCGATAACCTTGTTTGTTAGGAATCTGTTCACCTCTGCCTTAACAAGATTACAGGCTCTGCTTCCATCAACATTTGAGGAAGAGAGCTCCAAAGACTCTCAAACGTCAGTAAGGAAAGAATCTCTCTTTAATCTGTCTTAAGTGTGAAACCCTTTATTTGTAAACAGTGACCTCTAGTTCTACATTCTCTCACAAGAGGAACTATCCTTCCCATGTCTCCCCTGTTAAGACCTGTCAGGATTTTACCTTTCAATTCTTTACTACAGAGTGATGTCGATCGTGGATTGTTAAGTATATTCATGGCTGACATTGAGAGATTTTTAATCAGTAAGGGAATCAAGGCTTATAGCAAAAAGGCAGGAAAGAGGATTTGAGGCTTACCAAGCAATCCATGTTCAAATGCAACAGGTTCTGGACAATATTCAGGCTTGGGGTGATAAGTGGCATGTAAGCCAAACAAAGACCAGGGAATGACCATCTAACCACCGGCCCTTGACATTCAATGACATTCATCACTGAATCCCCTACTATCAACATCCTTGGAGTTAACATTGACCAGAAACTTGCCATATAAACACAATGGCTACAAGAGCAGGTTAGAGGCTAGGGTAGTCTGGTAAGTAACTCACCTTCTGACTCCACAAAGCCCATCTGCCAGCCACAAGGCACAAGTCAGGAATGCGATGGAATACTTTCCACTTGCCTGAATGAGTGCAGCTCAAACAACATTCAACATTTGGAAATGAATGGTCTTGTTTGGAAACGAATAGGCAGCATGGGTTTATGTGGGGAAGGACATGTCCCACCAACTTGATTGAAATTTTTGACAAGGTGACAATAATGATTGATGAGAGAAAGGCAGAGGATGTTGTTCACATGGACTTCAGCAAGGCATTTGATAAGGTACCTCATGACAGGCTGGTACAGAAATAGAGTTTCATGGGATCAGGCGTGAGCTGGCTACATTGGGACAAACTCATTTGGTCATAGAATACAGAGAGTAGCAGTGGAAAGGTACTTCTCTGTATGAAGATCAATAATTAGTGGTGTTCCACATGGATCAGTGCTGGGACCTTTGTTGTGTGTAATATATAAATGATCTGGAGGAAAATGTAGGTGGTCTGATTAGTAAGTTTGCAGATGACATCAAAATTGGCAGAGTTGCAGGTAGTGAGGAAGATTGTCAAAGGATGCAGCGGGATACAGATAGATTGCAGATGTGGATAGAGAAATGGCAGGTGGAGTTTAATCTGGACAAATGCAAGATGATGCATTTTGGAAGATCGAATTCAGGTACGAATTATACAATAAATGGCAGAACCCTTAGAAGCATTGGTAAACAGAGGAATCTGGCATACAAGACCACAGATTCCTGGAAGTGGCAACGCAGGTGAATAAGGTGGACAAGAAGGCATACAGCACACTTGCCTTCATTGGCCTGGGCATCAAATATAAAAGATGGCAAGTTATATTACATGTGTATAAAACTCTAGTTAGAGCATATTTGGAATATTGTGTGCAGTTCTGGTTGCCACACTACCAGAAGGACATTGATGCTTTGGAGAGGGTGCAGAGAAGGTTTACCAGGATGTTGCCTGGTGTGGAAGGTTTTAATTATGAGGAGAGGTTGTATAGACTTGAATTGTTGTCACTGGAAAGACAGGGGCTGAGAGGCGACCTGATAGAGTTCTACAAAATCATGAGAGATGTAGATAAGTTATGTAGTCAGAGGCTTTTTCCCAGGATGAAAGGTCAACTACAAGAGAGCTCAGGTTCAAGGTGAGAGGGGCAAGGTTTAGGGGAGCAATGTGGGGAAAAGTTTTCACACCGAAGGTGATGTGTGCCTGGAATGTATTGCCAGTGGAGGTGGTGGAAGCAGGCAGATTAGCAACATTTACGGTATAGCTTGACAGACATGAACAGGCGGTGAACAGAGGGCTCGAAACTGCGAATGGGCAATAAGTAGTGGGTCTAAATAAAGATTGGGAATTGGCACAGGCTTGGTGGGCCAAAGGGCCTGCTCCTGTGCTGTATTGTATTGCACTGTAGGCTGATCCAGACGATCAAATCACAGCCAGTGAGTTAGAAAATTGGATACAAATTTAGCTTGGCCATAGAACATAAAAGGTAGTTGTGGAAGGGTATTTTTGTGATTGGAGGTCTGCGACCAGTCGTATTTCTCAAGGATCGGTGCTGAGACCTCTGTTGTTTGTGATATAAATAAACAATTTACATGAAAATGTTGGTGTTATGATTAGTAGGTTTGCAGATGACGTGAAAATAGGTGGAGTTGTAGATAGTGAGGAGGAATATCAAAGGATGCAGCAGAATATAGAGCAGCCGGAAAGTTGGGCTGAGAAATGGCAGATGGAGTTTAATCCGGACAAGTGTGATGTAATGCACTTTGAGAGGTCAAATGTAAGATGCAAGCATACAGTAAATGGTTGCACCCTTAAGGGTTTGATATAGAGACGGATGTTGTAGTCCAAGTCCATTGCTCCATGAAAGTGGCAACACAACTGGATAAGGTGGTAAAGAATGTATACAGCATGTTGCCTTCTTTGGTCCGGACCTTAATAAAAGAAGTTGGCAGGTCATGTTGTACTTTATGAGAATTTGGTCAGGCCACACTTGAAGTACTGAGAACAGTTCTGGTTGCCACACTATAGGAAGGATGTGGAAGCTTTGGAGAATGCGCAGAAGAGGTTTACCAGTATGTTGCCTGGATTGAAGTGTATTAGCTACAAGGAGAGGTTGGATAAACTTGGATTGTTTCAGCTAGAGCCACTGAGGCTGAGAGGCGACCTGAAAGGAATATATAAAATTATGAGTGGCGTGGATTGAGGGATTGTTGGAATCTCTTTTCCAGCTTGGAAATACCAGGGTACATAGGTTTAAGGTGAGACGGGAAAAGTTTAAGGGAGATGTGCGGGGAAAAGTTCTTACACAGATGGTGGTAGGTAGCTGGAATGCACTGTCGGGGAGGTGGTAGAAACAGATATGAAAGCAAAGCTTGGGAGACATTTAGACAGACACATAAACAGGCAGAGAATACAGGGATACGGACCACGTGCAGGCAGATGGGAAATTAGTTTAAAATAGTATTATGGTTGACATGGACATGGCTGGCCAAAGGGCCTATTCTTGTGCTGTACTGTTTTAAATCCACTAATCTGGTAAATCCTCCTTGACTGGCTTCCAACATCCTTCAACAGTTCAAGTGCAGCATGTCTAATTATACAATCTAATTATTTTAAACGTAATGAAGGTTTCTGCCTTTGCTATTCAAACTCCACACTTGTGCCTTGTAGACGGTGGACAGGCTTTGGGGAGTCAGGGGTGAGTCCAGCAGTATTCCTAGTGACTGCCTGTTCTTTTAGCTACTTATTTGTTATTATTTTAATTAATCTGCTCTGACATGTTAGAATTAGAATTAGGTTTATTGTCACATATACTCAAGTTGAGTGATACATGAGTACAGTGAAAAGTGTACAAATTTGCCATTTCCTGTGCCGTCTTAGGTAAAAAGATACCTAGGTACGAAATCCTAGATATAAATTTAAATAAATAATACTAAAGGTTCACATTACAGTCTTTCTAAAGCAGGGAGACCGTGCTGGGCTTGCTCGAGGCTGAGAGTCTGCGCTGAGCTTCCTCGAGGCTGGGAGTCCACTTTGGGCTTCCTCGAGGCTGAGAGTCCACACTGGGCATCTTTGAGGCTGAGAGTCCGCGCTGGGCTTCCTCAAGGCTGAGAGTCTGCACTGGGCTTCCTTGAGGCTGAGAGTCCGTGCTGGGCTTCCTCAAGGCTGAGAGTCTGCACTGGGCTTCCTTGAGGCTGAGAGTCCGTGCTGGGCTTCCTTGAGGCTGAGAGTCCGTGCTGGGCTTCCTTGAGGCTGAGAGTCCGTGCTGGGCTTCCTCGAGGCTGAGAGTCCACGCTGGGCATCCTCAAGGCTGAGAGTCCGCGCTGGGCTTCCTCAAGGCTGAGAGTCCATGGTGGGCTTCCTCGAGACTTGGAGTCTGCGCTGGGCTTCCTTGAGGCTGGGAGTCCGTGCTGGGCTTCCTCGAGGCTGGGAGTCTACGCTGTATTATGGTTGTAAAATAGTATTATGGTTGACATGGACATGGCTGGTCAAAGGGCCTATTCTTGTGCTGTACTGTTTTAAATCCACTAATCTGGTAAATCCTCCTTGACTGGCTTCCAACATCCTTCAACAGTTCAAGAGCAGCATGTCTAATTATACAATCTAATTATTTTAAACGTAATGAAGGTTTCTGCCTTTGCTACTCAAACTCCACACTTGTGCCTTGTAGACGGTGGACAGGCTTTGGGGAGTCAGGGGTGAGTCCAGCAGTATTCCTAGTGACTGCCTGTTCTTTTAGCTACTTATTTGTTATTATTTTAATTAATCTGCTCTGACATGTTAGTATTAGAATTAGGTTTATTGTCACATATACTCAAGTTGAGTGATACGTGAGTACAGTGAAAAGTGTACAAATTTGCCATTTCCTGTGCCATCTTAGGTAAAAAGATACCTAGGTACAAAATCCTAGATATAAATTTAAAGAAATAATACTAAAGGTTCACATTACAGTCTTTCTAAAGCAGGGAGTCTGCACTGGGCTTCCTCAAGGCTGGGAGTCTGTACTGGGCTTCCTCGAGGCTGGGAGTCTGTACTGGGCTTCCTCGAGGCTGGGAGTCCACGCTGGGCTTCCTTGAGGCTGGGTGTCCACATTGGGCTTCCTTGAGGCTGGGAGTCTGTACTGGGATTCCTCGTGGCTGGGAGTCTGTGCTGGGCTTCATCAAGGCTGGGAGTCTGTGCTTTGCTTCATCGAGGCTGGGAGTCTGGGCTGGGCTTCCTCGAGGCTGGAAGTCCACATTGGGCTTCCTTGAGACTGGGAGTCCACACTGGGCTACCTCGAGGCTGGGGGTCTGTACTGGGCTTCCTCGAGGCTGGGAGTCTGCGCTGGGCTTCCTCGAGGCTGGAAATCCACATTGGGCTTCCTCGAGGCTGGGTGTCCATATTGGGCTTCCTCGAGGCTGGGAGTCCGTACTGGGCTTCCTCGAGGCTGGGATTCCGCGCTGGGCTTCCTCGAGGCTGGGAGTTCGCGCGGGGCTTCCTTGAGGCTGAGAGTCCGTACTGGGCTTCCTCGAGGCTGGGAGTCCACTCTGGGCTTCCTCGAGTCTGGGAGTCCATGCTGAGCTTCCTCGAGGCTGGGAGTCAACTCTTGGCTTCCTTGGGGCTGGGAGTCCATGCTGGGCTTCTTCAAAGCCGAGAGTCTCTGGAGTGCATGCTGGCTCAACTCTCCACCACTGATGCCATCCAAGGAATGTAGAGAGAAAAAGAAAGAAAAAGAAAAACAAACAAAAAGAGAATAAGGAAGAAAAGAAATTGACTTAGATGCCTATTCCACTGCCATCTTTAAGGGGTTGCTAATAGGTGTGAAAGAGAAATAGAGATGCAGAATGGGTGTAAATTGAGGTGTTAAGATTAAAATGCAATAAGGGGACGTGATGGCCTAGTGGTATTATTGCTAGCCAATTGATTCTATTACCTAGGTCATGTTCTGGGGACCTGGGCTTGAAACCTGCCGTGGTGAATGGTGGAACTAGAATTCAATGAAAATCTGGAATTAAAAGTCTAATGACGTTGATTGTCACAACAAAAACTCATCTGGTTCACTAACGTCCTTTAGGGAAGGAAATCTGCCATCCTTACCTGGTCTGGCCTACATGTGACTCTAGACCCACAGCAACGTGGGTAAGTATGGGCAATGAATGCTGGCCTATCCAGCCATGCCCCCATCCTGTGAATAGGTTTTTTAAAGCCCCAATGAGGAGAGGGATGGACCATGATTTGTTTGACCTCTTATCTGATTTCTCATATCCTCTTACTTAACCTCTTATCTCATAACTAATGAACTGATAATTGAGGGTTAGGGTGTAGGTTTGCTTGCTGAGCTGTAGGTTTGATATCCAGACGTTTCATTACCTGGCTAGGTAACATCATCAGTGGCCATCTCCAAGTGAAGCAAAGCTGTTGTCTCCTGCTTTCTATTTATATGTTTGTCCTGGATGGGGTTCCTGGGGTTTGGGGTGATGTCATTTCCTGTTCATTTTCTGAGGGGTTGATAGATGGTATCTAGATCTATGTGTTTGTTTCAACGTATTCAAGAAGAATGGATACTCTAAAAATGCAGTCCGCAGATTCCTCAAGAACAAACCACGACAAGCAAACCAAACACAGCCAGAAACCCTAACCACCTTACCATACATCAAAGAAGTTTCAGAAATTACAGTCAGACTACTAAGACCCCTCAGAATCCTAGTAGCCCACTAACACTCTCAAACAAAAACTAACAAACTTAAAAGACCCAGTACAACCCATGGACAAAACCAACGTCATCTACAAAATTCCATGCAAGGACTGCCACAAACACTACGTAGGACAAACAGGAAGAAAGTTAGCCACCAGGATACACGAACACCAGCTAGCCACAAAAAGACATGACCCTCTCTCCCTTATAGAGATGCAGAATGGGTGTAAATTGAGGTGTTAAGATTAAAATGCAATAAACCACCATTTCGACTGGGACAACACATCTATCCTGGGACAGGCTAAGCAAAGACATGCCAGAGAATTCCCAGAGACCTGGCACTCCAACCACAACGCCATAAACAAACACATAGATCTAGATGCCATCTATCAACCCCTCAGAAAATGAACAGGAAATGACATCACCCCAAATCCCAGGAACCCCATCCAGGACAAACATATAAATAGAAAGCAGGAGACAATAGCTTCGCTTCACTTGGAGGTCGCCACTGATGTGTTACCTAGCCAGGTAATGAAACGTCTGGATATCAAACCTAAGCTCTGCGAGCAAACCTACACCCTAAACCTCAACCTGAGCTATAAACCTTCACCAACATTGCAACTGATAATTGATTTCAGAAAGAAAGGAGAACATGCCTCCATCTACATCAATGGAACTGAGGTTGAGAGGGTGGACAGCGTCGGGTTCCTTGGAGTGACAATAACCGACAACTTGTCCTGGACTTGCCATATAGACGCCACAGTCAAGAAGGCACAACGACGCCACTTGTTCCTCAGGCGGCTCAGGAAATTTGGCATGTCCATAACGACCCTCACCAACCTCTATAGATGCACCATTGAAAGCATATTATTCATATGCATAAAGGCCTGGTTTGGCAACTGCTCTGCCCAGGACTGTAAGAAAGTATACTAAGTGATGTGCACAGCCCAGACCATCATGGATGCCAAGTTTCTATCCATGGACTCCATTTATACAGCTCGCTACTGCAGGAAGGCTGCCAACATCACCAAAGACCCATTGCACCCTGGTAATGAACTCGTACAATCTCTTGCAGAAGAGACAAAAGTCTGAACACACACGCACACAACACATCTCTAGCCTCAAATAATGCTGAACTCGCTAATGCTGACCTCGCCTAGTGCATGCCCTGTGCAATGTAAACTGTATGCCTCAGTCTAAGTCTTTTTGATCTGTACATCCTTACTTCCTATGATCTGCTTGTACTGCTCGGAAATAAAGCTTTTCATTGTACCTGGTAAATGTGACAATAAATCAATCAATCAATCATTTGTTAGTGGTGCAGGCTCGATGGGCTGAATGGCTTTTTCTGCTCCTATAGCAAAGGCAATGGTCTAGCAGTATTACCACTCAACTGTTTATCCAGAGACTCAGGTACCTGTGTTCAAATCCCGCCATGGCAGGAATGGTGGAATTTGAATCCAATAAAAATCTGGAATTAAGAGTTTAATGATGACCATGAAGTCATTGTCAAAAAAAACCTACTTGGTTCACTAATGCCCTTTTAGGGAAGGAAATCTGCCATCCTTACCTAGTTTGGCTTACACATCACTCCAGATCCACAGCAATGTGGTTGATTCTTAACTGTTCTCTGGGCAATTAGGGATTGACAATAATTACTGGCCCAGCTAGAGATGCATTTATGATTTTTTTTAAAATGTTCTCCTGGGGAAAGGAATGCTCAGTTCAAGGTGCAAGCATGGTTTGTGTAGTCTCTCTTGGTGAAGGGAATGTTCAACTCAAGAGATTTGATTGATCTGATTTATTATCAAGTGTATTTTATTACAAACTACAGTGAAAAGCGTTGTATAGTGTCACCACTCTCCGGCACCATCTTAAAACACAGAAAAATAAATCAAAACATAGAATATAAAGACAGAAAAAGAAAGAAATTATGTTCAACTTTACAGTCCATCCTGTTAAATGCTCAGCTATGGCAGTATCCCCTTGACGTTCAGGTGGAACAAGAATCGTCACTTCGTTGATCGACACTGCTGCCACTGTGAGTCCTCACTGGACCTCACCAATGCAGCCGCACTCATGCTGCCACATCCCGCACCATCCAAACTCAACTCCACTGCTGCCAAGAGACTGCTCTGGGCCCAAATCTGCCTCCACCACTGCCTCCATCAATCTGCACTGGATGCAGATGCCACGAGGAACCCAAACTCAGCTTCACCCATGGCATGGTGGCTCAGTGGTTAGCACTGTTGCCAGGGACTAGGGTTCAATTCCACCCTTGGGTAGCTGTCAGTGTGGGGTTTGCACGTTCTCCCCTGTATCTGTGCGGGTTGCTCTCCAGGTGCTCCAGTTTCCTCCCACAGTCTAATAACAGATGTGCAGATTGGGTGAATTCGTTATGATAAACTGCCCCATAGTGTCCAAAGATGAGCAGGTCAGGGTGGATTGGTCATGCTAAATTGCTGTCAGTCAAAAACTGTGGTGCTGGAAAAGCACAGCTGGTTAGGCAGCATCTGAGGAGAATCAACATTTCAAGCATAAGCTCTTCATCAGGAATGTGATCAGTTGGGTGCGTAGCCTGGTGTTGAGGAAGGAGATATGGCTGTAGTAGTGGGTCTGCTTCAGATTGTAGCTGAAGAGCTTAAGGGCAGAGGAGATGACCTAAGAGGTGAAGAGACAGAGAGAGAGACGCACTGAGATTCTTGTAGAAGGAGGAGGTGAACTTTTTCAAGGTGGGCATCCTTGGTGCAGGCTCGAAGGGTTGAATGGCCTACTCCTGCACCTATTGTCTATTGTCGATTGTCTAACTAGGAGAAAGTGAGGACTGCAAATGCTGTAGATCAGAGTCAAAAAGGGTGGTACTGGAAAAGCACAGCCAGTTAGGCAGCATCCGATGAACAGGAGAGTTGATGTTTTGAGCATAAGCTCTTCACCAGGATTGCTAAATTGTCCCATCGTGTCCAAAGATGAGCAGGTCAAGGTGGATTGGGCATGTGAAATTGTCCCACAGTGTCCAAATAATGTGCAGGCTAGGTGGATTAGCCATGGGAAATGAGGTGTAATGTGGATGGGGCAGGGTCTCTCCTGAGGGCCAGTGAGCACTCTTCCCGCACCGTGGGGAATGCCATGATGGATGGTGTTGTGGAAACCGGGGGTTAAACATGGCGGCGGGAAGATGAAAGACTACAACGCCCGGCATGCCCGCGGGAGGAGCGAGACCCGGATGTGGCGCTGGGTACTCTCGCGAGATGACTGGGGGTGGAGGGAGGGAAGGCGCTGACGCAGCGCCTCATTTGCCGGACCCTCCCTATAGCGGCAATTGAAGCTCCATTCGGCAGTATATAAGCGCTCGCTGGAAGAGGACGGACGGCTTTCCCAAGCCCGCTCCAGGCAGCACCGCCAAAATAAAATATTAGTCGATTTTTATTTTTGTTTTAAAAAGAAAATCTTTTTCTTGACCAAAAAAACAAACCACCTCATCTGGATATTTCATTTAAATTCTCCTCCGTATCCACATGGCGAGTTCGGCCAACTCAAACCCGGTGGTAAGATTTTTTTTTGTGTGTTGAGCGTGGTTGTTTTTTTTAATCCTCCGAAAATAAAAGAGACTTTAAGATGGGAACCATTATATATATTTTGAAAAAAACATTTATACTTTTCATTAAAATCTGTTTTAACCACTACCCAGGATGAAAACGATTTTTTTTTATTTCTACTTCCTTTTTTCTTAAAAAAAACAAAGGTGAAAAGTAGTGTTTTGTTTGTTTTTCTCTGACCTGGGGAAATTTAAGCAAAATTCCGCAAAGTGAGAACTTGTTGGAATTTGAAAGTGTGGGTAGGGGGGGAGGTGAAGGAATGAAACAATTTTTTTAAAAAGCAAGATTTGACTCCCTATTCCCCCAACAGCCTTTTTAAATAACTAGACCTAAGCAAGCCATATCTTGAACAAACTGTGGGGATTTTTGTTTTGTTGAGAGCTGTGGCTGGAGTTTTACTTTTTACTGGCAGATGGAGGAAAAAACCCCCCACATTTTACATCTATCTCTCCAGACAATTTCTTTTGTCTTGATTAGCAATTACATTTTTAAGTTGTGGTGCTTGCTAAAGTGGCTTGGGAAAGAAATGGAATGGGGAGGAAGATTCAATTGTTGGGTTGCTCATCATAAAGAATGTTAATAAAAAAACTCAATTCATGAGGTGACTTTTGCCTGAAAATTACAATTCAGAAGCTACTTTAGCTGTATACATGGGTGGGTGTGTGTGGATCAAGTTTGAAGCCAAGAAAAGCACTAAGATTTTGACTTTTTTGAGTAGATCTGAATATTACAAACTTACTTCAGATTTCAAGTTTAAAAATATAAACTTATTTTTGAACAATTTTTAAAAATAAAACAAACACCAACACAATCCTCTAGAGAAACACAGGGTGATGGAGGCTGCACTGTTTGCTGATGAACCATTTTGTTTCCTGGCTGATTTTTAAAAAACATTCTGTTGCTGGTCTGAAGGTGAGGCATGAGATGCTTTCTTCCCCTTTCTCAGGGCCCTGAAGATATTTTACTCCTATTTTTCACCCTCCTCTGCCTTTTGTGGTAAAAGTCTGGTAAATTGGTGTCTGCAGTCCCTCGTCTCTGCTCCGTAAGCTAATGTTTTGTGGTGGAGGATGGCCTGCTGTTTGTGCCTGCCTTCCCCCTCTCTCCTGTCTTTCCCCTCGCTGCTAGACGGCCTCCTCTATTATAATCTCGGTTGCATGGTGGGGATGTGCTTGCCAGCTCTACGTCACGAGATGAGGGGGCCCTCTGCGTATAAGAGGCCAGACTGGTGAGGGCTGTGCAAGCAAGTGGGGAGAGGGAGGCTTAACAGCAGCTGCAAGGCCCAAGGGTAAACAGCCTGCTGACATGTGTTCCCTTGATCTGTTTATGTTGTGACTCATCTACCTTGACAAACCTTCCTTTGCCTTCCATCCTTATCCCTAATTGTCTAATTTTTTTTCTCTATTTTTCTTGTGGGAGGCCGTGAGCGTTCCTTGAGCGGTGAGCTCTAGTGTTCAGTCTGTGAATGTGCATTCCAACCTGCAACAGCCCCTTTTTCAGCACAGCATTTTTCTTTGCATCTGTAATTCAACCAAGATGCATTAACAATAAACCATTTTTTCTAAAATGAAAATACTAATGTTGAAAATCTGAAGCAAATGTTTTCTCAATTCAACTTTTTAATTCCATTGGCATGTTGTTAACTGTTTAGCCAGAATGATACTTTCTCTAAATGTAGAGAAATACTTAAGTGGGAGCTGGGGTTGAATTTGCATAACACACGGTGGGCAATAAGGGCAGGCCCATGGGATGAATTGGATAGCTTTTTCAAATTTCAGTTGGAGAATATTTAATTCTCAGTCTTAGTGAGGTGAATCATCTAATTACACAAATGTCTATGTAGCATTAAGGTAAATATAATTTTGTTTTCATTAGATGTTTTACTGTTATTGCTCTTATTTTAAAATGTCATCTTTACGTTAGTTTAAACTCTTAGCATTTTCAGGGGACTTGTAATTAAAACAGTTTTCTGAAAATAGTCTGGCAGCATTTAAGATGCTGCCTGACCTGTGCTTTTCCAGCAACACATTTTCAGGGTTTAAGAAAACTTCCCCAAGTACAACTGTTCCTGTAAGGAGGAGGAACACAAGTAGATCACTTAGTTTCTCGGCTCGTTTCTGCTATTTAATTAGGTCATGCTGGTTTGTAACACTGTCTCCACTCGTCAGTCTTTACTCGTTGCCATTCTTGCTAGGCAAAATTTTAAATTGATGCAATGTTCCTGATATTTTGGAGGCTGGATTTTCAGTACCCTTTGAGTAGAAATATGCTCTAATTTTTGCTTTGACGTAGCTCTCATTTTAAGACTATGCCCTTGTACTATGGACTTTTGAGCAAACAAAATGGCTGCTTTTCTACACTGTTTGCCTCAATTATTTCATTAGTAGTTCACAGCCATTTAAACAAGAGGTTACAAGCTAATGTTATGCAACCTGTTGTCATGGTGTCCTTGAGTGTAGCAGGCTAAGTTGTATCCCTTCTGAAACAAATTTACATTCAATGCCTATAATTCCATATGCTACTCCAAATAAACGAGCAAATTCTGTTAGAACAGACACATTGCTTCCTCACTTTTGAATTTCACTTACTTTTGCATAAAAGCTAACACTTAATCATTTTTGTTGTACTTTCTAGACCTGACTATTGCCCACGCACCTGGGTGTCTCATACTTTATACTAGTAAACTTGATGCTGACTAAAACTTGTCTTAAACTTCAATCAGCAAGTCCATCAAATCTGTGATTGCTGATTTGCATTGGCTCCCATTCAAAAGTCTATACACTCCTCCATCCTCTCAACTTGTTAGACACCTACACTCCTCCAACTCTGGCCTCTTGTGCCTTCCCAATTAAATTGCTTCACCATTTATGATTCTACTGTCTCTTTCCCCAAACTCTGAAATTCTCTCCTTATCTCTTTTCAGAGGCACTCTTTAAGACTTGCTTCTGATCAGATTTTTGTCATCTGACCTAAAATGTTGTGATGCATTGTTTCATAATGCTCCTGTGAAGTACCTTGGAATATTGCAACTACTTTAAAGAAGTTATATAACTTGAAAATCTTGTTAAATCCTAGTTTGTTTTCTGGGCACAAACTCCTAAGCAGTACTTATTCTGTCACCACTAACAACACTTTTGATTTGTCTTTCTCAAGTGGATGCTCTCACTTTTCAATGTTAAATTTTTACATGATTTGTTTTTTTCCACTCAATCTGCCCTGTGCATCTTGGAAATTTCCAATTCACGTCTGCAACTTCAGAATCAGAAGTAACAGTATAAAGGTGGCAATGTGGCCCATTGTGTCTGTGACTTAAGTTGCTGCGAGGCGACAGTGCTCATCTGCTTTATCCAAATCCTTGCCTATGGTTTCCATCCAAATAATCATCTGATGCCTTCCTCAATTGAATTCCATCTCAACGGTTTGCTGAGTGAAAAAAGTTTTTTGTTTCACTATTGTGCTTTTTGCAGACTGTTCCCTCTAATGTTCTTTTTTGCTAGTGGTGACAGTTTCTGCCTATCTACTTTTAGTGCACAAGATTTTGAAAACCTCAATGTCCCCTTCGCTGCCTTCTCTCCAACCTTCTCATAACCAAACTCCTTGTCTTTGGAACCAACCTTGTAAATCATTTCTGCACTCACCAATTTGTTTACTTCTTAAAGTGGCATCTGCAATACTGAGAAACTCAATCACCTTTCAGCAGGAGACAGGAGGAGTGGAAGGGCATTTCTCAATGGAGAACTGACCAATGGTGTTCCACAGGGATTGTATTGGGATTTTGGTTATTTGTGATATACATAAATGATTTGGAGGAAGGTATAGGTGCTCTGATTAGCAAGTTTGTAGATGACACTAAGATTGGTGGAGTAACAGATAGTGAAGGGGACTGTAAGAGAATACAGCAGAATAGAGATAGTGTCGTTTGGCAGAGATATGGCAGATGGAGTTCAAGCCTGACAAATGCAAGGTGATGTATTTTGGAAGATCCAATTCAAAAGCAAACAATATGGTAAATGGAAAAGCCTTGGCAAAACTGTACAGGGAGATCTGGGTGTTCATGTCTATTGTAGCTTGAAGGTGGCAACGGGCATTGATAGTGGTCAAGAAGGCAGATGGCATGCTTTCCTTTATCAGATGGGATATTGAGTACGAGAGTTGGCTGGTCATGTTATAGTTATATAGGACTTTGGTTTGGCTCCATTTGGAATTTTGCATAGTTTTAGTTGTCACCTTACCCAAAGTTTGTGGATGCTTTGGAGAGGGTGCATAGGAGAATCACCAAGATGTTGCCTGGTATGGAGGACACTCTCTATGAAGAGAGGTTCAGTAGATTAGGGTTATTTTCATTAGAAAGATGGAGGTTTGAGGGGACCTGATTTATAAAATCTATAAAATCATGAGGTATAAACAGGGTGGATAGCAGAAGCTTTTTCCCAGAGTGGTGGACTTAATTACTAAGAGTCACAAGTTCAAGGTGAGGGAAAAGTTTAAGGGAGTTGTGTGGAAAGTTCTTTATACAGAGGATGGTGGGTCCCTGGAATGTGTTGCTGGTAGAGGTGGGCATAGTGGTGTTTAAGATGGTGCAGGGACCAGAGGGACACAGATCCTTAGAAAATAAGTGACAGGTTTAGATAGAGGATCTGGATCAGCGCAGGATTGAAGGGCCTGTTCCTGTGCAGTAATTTTCTTTGTTCTTTGAAATCTTAAACTTTCGGAGCGGTTCCTCATTTTGAATTAGTGAAAGAGGGCACGCAGGCAGAGAGATGATATTTGCATCTTGATCGAAACTTGTATCTCCTTTCTAACAGTTCTCTATCATCCATTTTAAATTTGTTCACTCCACTTACACCAATTAATGATCTTTTGATCTTTGCCTTTAAACTGTCAGTGTGCGCCCTCTCACTGTACCTGACAAAGGAGGCTGCCTCTGAAAGCTTGCAATTTCAAATAAACCTCTTGAACTATAACCTGGTGTCATGTGATTTTTAAACTCTGCTTCTAAACAAGATTATGGCTGATCTGCCCCAGACTGCAAATTTCTTTCATGCCAGCTCAACATAGACATCAACTCTTGATGTCTTCAAAAAAAACTGGTTTCCCACCTCTTAAAAATGCTATCACTGACCCTGTCTTCATAATACTCTGGAATAGAGGATTCCAAGTGTTCAGTAACCTTGGAGAAGAAATTCCTGCATGTCTGTTTTAAATGTGTTCCCTTATTCTGTAACTTTGACATTTTCCAAACTAGTCAAACATAATCCTGTCATGCCTTTTCAAATTCTGTTTCAATAATCTCATTCTTCTAAACTCAAATTAATAAAAGCATCTAACCTGTTCAGCTATTTATTACCTCAAATGGTGATGGATTATCTGTGCAAGCTCTAGTTTCAATAAACTACAGCAGTAAGTGCTTGACAATAGAAGTCTGTCTGCAGACTGGTTGTAGTATGACAATATGTCCCAGCTGTTAATTCTGCTGGTGTTCAGATCCAATCTGTAGAGGCCTGGGTTTGAGCATCCTGAGGGTTGAGCTGGTTCCACTTTAGGGCTCATGTGGTGCAATAGTCATGTCCCAACCTATGGGCCCAAAGATCCTGGTTCAGCCTTACCTGTTCTGGATATGTCATAACATGTCTGAGCAGGTTCACTTTAGAATAGCTACAGAGTATTTGTTGTCAGCTTAGTCCTGTACAATAGTGAGACATGGTCTACTATAAGTGAAATGAGCTCAAAAATTTCACTAGCATTTTTTTGCGTTCTCTGGATTCAGTGGGAGGAACATGGAACAGGCAGTAGTGTCCTGCTGGAAGCTAGCTTTATAAGCATTCCGGCATAACCCCTGCACAATCACCTGATGAACTGGATGCAATATCTGGATGACTGCAAATTTCCTCCCTCTCTGGCTCTTATTTTCTCAACACTTAAATGGGCAAGGTCCAAGAGGAGAAAAAAGAATGCTACCAAGGCAATGAAGCTCTTGTTGAAATGTGGCAGAAGTGACAATGCCAGGAGGAGCTTGCTACCAATTGGTTAAAATAATAACTTATTCACCAAGCTACACTGAAATTGTGGAAGTGCCAGTTGTTTCTGTGCCAGTAATTGAGACTGCAGAATGGTATGTTGCCTCCTTGGTGTTACTGGAAGGCATTTGTTTACGTGAAGGTGAAGAACCAGAGTGGTGCTTGGCATCACAGTGGTATCAATGATATAGGAAAAAAAAGTCCTGGAGAAAGTAGATTTTGGGTCCCATTCAAGATCTGTACGGTAGCAATCTCAGGATTACTCCCAACGTCAAGTGCTATTGAATATAGATATATAAAGTTTGAGTTTGAACATGTGACTGAACTAATGGTGCAAGATTGGATGTCTTTAGGTTGGATTGCTGGTACCTAGGACCATTCTGGGGTAGGTCTGACCAGTCATAGAGATGTACTGGACGGAAACAGACCCTTCGGTCTAACTTGGAGAAAGTGAGGACTGCAGATGCTGGAGATCAGAGCTTAAAAATGTGTTGCTGGAAAAGCGCAGCAGGTCAGGCAGCATCAAAGGAACAGGAGAATCGACGTTTCGGGCATAAGCCCTTCTTCAGGAATCCTGAAGAAGGACTTATGCCCGAAACGTTGATTCTCCTGCTCCTTTGATGCTGCCTGACCTGCTGCGCTTTTCCAGCAACGCATTTTTAACCTTCAGACTAACCCATCCAGATGCCTTTTAAATGTTGCCCGAGGAGGAGGACTGGTTGTATCGCAACAGCACTAGGATTAATATTCTCTGAAGAGATCTGCTAGTGCTTTTTCAGGGGATTTAAGATCGCTTGTCAGGGGTTGGTAACTTGGGAAGTTCAGAAGAAAATCAAAGCTGGTAATGGGAAGTGCCAAATATAACCAGGATCAAATTACAGAGTAATATGAAAAAGGCAGAATTAAGTGTCCTTTCTGAATGCATGCAGAATTTGTAACAAGTTAGGTTAATTGGTGGTGCTGGTAGAAGTATAATTTAATTGATATGATTGAGACATGGCTACAGGGTGACTAAGTCTGAGAACTGAACTCTGAAGAATATTTAGGAAGGAAAAGCAGGCTGATTATAAGAGGTGGGATCAGTACATTTGTAAGAATCGTTGATCAGAAGAAAAGGGTGTTGATTTTGTTTGGGTGAAGCTAAGGTGAAATAATGTCTGACAAACCTGATTTTTAAAGGATGTTGCTAGAAGTGTTGATAAGGAGGAATCAGTTGATATGTTCAGATTTTCAGTAGGCTCTTGATTCACTTCTCACTGGAGATTAGTAAACAAAACTAAAGAATTGTGGTTAATACACTAACATGGAATGCGAATTAGTTACCATGCAAAAAAAACAGGAGGAATAGATGGGTCATTCTTGGGCTGTGACCATGTGTACTGCAAGGATTAGTGCTCAGGCCCTAATCTTTCCACTATCTACATTTCAATGAGGACGAATTGAATTATTTCAGTTCTTAGATGGTACCAAATTTGGTGGGAATGTGTTCAGGAAGATGCAAAGAGGCCATTTGGATAGACTGAGTATGTGGGCAGGTGTGTGGCAGATGGATTACACAGTGGATCAGTGGGGTTTAGTTGGAGGAACAAAAGCATGATTTTTTTCAGTTGTCTAAATAAATTGTTGATTAGATTAGATTAGATTAATTCCCTACAGTGTGGAAACAGGCCCTTTGGTGCAACAAGTCCACACCTACCCTCCGAAGAGTAAGTCCCATTTCCCTCTGACTGTTGCACCTAACACTATGGGCAATTTAGCATAGCCAATTCACCTGACTGCACATCTTTGGACTGTGGGAGGAAACCCACGCAGACACGAGGCGAATGTGCAAACTCCACAGACAAAGTTTCCCGAGGCTGGAATTGAACCTGGGACCCTGGTGCTGTTGTTGTACAAATTGGTTGCGATGTCCTTCATAAGTAGCTGAAAGCAAGCAAGCAGGTTTAGTGAGCGATTTGGAAAACAAATGGTATGCTCGTCTTTATCGCAAAAGAATTTGAGCATAGGAGTAAAGACATCTTAGTTTCAGTTGCATATCAAGTAGATATACACCAGCGAACAGATGACCAGTAAACACTGATTAGACCGCCCTTGGAGTATTTTGCCATTCTGTTCCTCTTGCTTTTGAAAACTTATTTTTATAACAACATAAAAGATATATTATGGCACATATGAATCAAGATTAGTGTGATGCTGGAAAAGTCCAGCAGATCAGCCAGCCTCCAAGGAGCAGGAAAAATCGACGTTTCCTGATGAAGGGCTTTTGCCTGAAATGTTGATATTCCTGCTCCTCGGATGCTGCCTGACCTGCTGTGCTTTTCTAGTACCGCTCTAATCTTGACTCTGATCTCCAACATCTGCAGTTCTCACTTTCACCTATGGTACATACGAGGCAAGTGGGAGTTGAATTTGGATCTTCTAGCCCAGAGGTAGGGATTCTACCACTGCCATAATCCCTCACTTAAGGAAAGATATATTTGTTGTGCAGGAAGTACAGCAGACGTTCATTAGACTGATTCCTGGGATTGTGGACTGTCCTGTATTCTTTTGAGTTTAGAAGAATGAGAGGCAATCTCTTAAAAACTTAGAAGAGTAGATGCAGAAAGGATGTTTCCCTTGGCTGTGAGTTGTAGAGCCAGGGGGCACAGTCTCAGAATAAAAGGCATGTAATTTAGGCCTTTGTTTTAGACATGTTGAGTAAGTGGAAAAGTGTGTGACATGATGTATAATGTGATGTTACTTACTATGGGAACAAAAACAGGAAGGCAGATTATTATTGGAACAGCGATAGATTGTGAAAATGGCCGATGCAAGAGGTCTGGATGTTCTTGTGCATCAGTCACTGAAAGCAAGATGCAGATGTGGCAGAAGGCCAAGTGGTATGTTAGCCTTGGTATGAGGATTCTAATATAAGAGCAGGGATGTCTTTGTGCAATGAAACGGGATATTTTTTTCATTGACTCATGGGATGTGGGTATTGCTGGCTGGCCCACATTTATATTGCCTGGTCCTAGCTGTCCTTGAACTGAGTGGCTTGCTAGGCCATTTCAGAGGTCACTTGAGAGTCAGCCACATTGCTGTGGGCCTGGAGTCGCATATAGGCCAGGCCAGGTGAGGGTGGTTTATGTACTTCCCTAACAGGTCAGCAAAGGTCATATCAGTAGATTTTGAATTCCAGACTTTTTGTTTTGTTTTGAATTGAATTCATGGTGGAATTTGAACTTAGGATTCCAGAACATTAGCAGAGAGTCTATATTAATAGGCTAGCGCTAATACCACTAGATCATTACTGAAGGTATGAGACCATACCTAAACTATTATGAGCTGCTTTAGTTGCCATTATCTGAGGAAGGATATTCTGGCTCTGCACAAAGCATGGCAAAGCCTTACCAGGCTGATTCTTGGAATGGTAGGATTGATGTATGAAGAGAGACTGGAGTTTAGAAAAATGAGGTGCTATCTCGCAGACACTTATAAAATTCTAACCGAACAAGACAGCTAAATGCAGGAAGGATATTCCTGGTGACTAGGGACTCCCAAAATAGGTCATAGTCTAAGATAGGCCATTTAGGATTGAGTGGAGAAATTTCCTCCCCCCAAACAAGGAGCATCTGAAATTCTCGACCACCAATGTGGTTAAGGCCAAAATATTGTACATTTTTATGAAAGAATTAAACATAGTTCTTGGGGCTAAATTGTTTCCAAAGTCTGGTGAGAAAGTGGGAACAGGTTACTGCTGAGTACCTTTGATCAGCCCTGATCGTTTTGAATGGTTGAGCAAGCTTGAAAGCTGAATGGTCTATTCCTTGTATTTTCCTGTTTCTAAGATGAGAAACCTCTTCACTCAGAGCATGGTTAATGCTTGGAATTCTCACCCCAGAAGGCTATGCAAGTTTTAATTACTAATATCATCAGGAATGTGGGAATAGTGCTGGCATAAATCATTGAGGTGCATCAACAGCCATGATCCAAAATGGCACAGCAGCCTCGAGTGGTTGAATGGCTGACTACTGCACTTATGTTCCTATATGTTGAATCCAAATACCTTAATCCTGAGGCAAAGCACTGGCAGAATAGGAAATTAAAAGAAGCAAATCCTGAACTGCAGATCTCTATCTTATGAGATATCTTGTCCCATGAATCTAAAGTTCTGTGAGTTGAGAATCAGCATTTCAGTCACGTGAAACCTGTGACTGAGTAGATCTCATCCTCAAATTGAGGGACATTTGACCAGCTGTGTGAACTCATCAACTGTGGGGAAAATAGCAGTCCTGCATTTACATAGACCTCTGGCCCTGCTGGAAGGAGGGTCAGTGACTCTGGATACACATGATGCAAAGCTTATTATGTTGTGGAAAAATAAGGGAACCAGCTACCAAGGTATTTCCTGTTGAGCAATGCTGAAAATTGTATTAGCCCATGTTGCTCTTGTGTCAGATTGCAATCCTGGCTGAACACATTTATCCTGAATCCCATTATGTTTCAGAATTGGCAGATCCATAATCAACATGATTTTCTAAATCTGAAAGTGGCAAAAGAAATCCTGAGAGCTGAGGAGATCATTAACCTCATCAAAGTTTCAGTCATGGGAGCAAAGGTGGTTTGTTTTAAAGTGAAGAAAATTGGCTATCAACCAGAACTACTCGATGCGGTCTCCTGTAATCTGTGACCACATTATTCAAAAAGCTTTAGTATGTTTTCTGCTGTGTGTAATCAAGAAATTAGGGAAACAAACTTTTGGATTAGGAATAGCTAGATTGGCTAAAAATCAGACGAAATGTTGGCAAGTATAATTCTTCAAAGGGCAGATTGCAAGAAATGGTATATTCAAGAATATTTCAGAATTGGCATGCGTAATACTCTGCCTCTCAGAAGATGTTTCTTATCATTGAAGGAAAACATTTTAGCAGTCAGAAATGGAGGTAAACAGATAATCAGATTGGTTTTCTCAACACTCTCTTCTGGTACAAGCCTCCATGTTGATGTTTCTGAGCTGTCAAGCTGGAGTCATGTACCTCCATATCAAGTTTCTCCTACTTTCACATCAAGACGAGTGTGGTAGGAGTTAATAAAAGGCACCCAGCAAGAAATAAACTGAAAGGTTGCCTCAAGGCAAAGCAAATGAAGAAGTGGGGTTACTTGGATATATTTCCATTTTCTTTACACTATTTGGGCTCAGCAGTTAGCACTGCTACCTCATAGTGCCAGGGATCCAGATTCGAATCAGCCCTCTGGCAACTGACTGCACAGTCTCTCCCTGCCTGCATGGGCTTCCTCCAAGTGCTCTGGTTTCCTCCTACAGTCCACAGATGGGCTGTTTATGAGCAGTTTCACCTGACTACTCCACATAATGTCCACAGCTGTGCAGGCTAGGTGAATTAACCGTGAGAAATGTAGGGCTACTTCTGTGCCAAACAGCATAAAGCAAGTGATAGGCAGAGCTAAGCGATCCCACAACCAGTGGATCAGATCGAAGCTCTGCAGTCCTTCCACATCCAGTCGTGAATGGTGGTGGACAATTAAAACAACTCACTGGAGGAGAGGCTCCACAATTATCCCCATCCTCAATGATGGAGGAGCCCAGCACATCAGTGCAAAAGATAAGGATGATACATTCGTAGCAATCTTCAGTCAGAAGTTCACAAAGGATGATCCATCTCGGGCTCCTCCAGTGGTCCCCAGCATCACAGATACCAGTCTCCAGCCAATTTGATTCACTCCACGTGATATCAAGAAACAGCTGGATGCTGCAACGGCAATGGGCCCTGATAACATTCTGGCAGTACTACTGAAGATGTGTGCTGCAGAACTTGCTCCCCTAACCAAGCTTTTCTGGTACAGTTATAACACTGGCATCTACCCGACAATGTGGAAATTTGCCCAGCTATGTTCTGTACACAAAAAGCAGGACAAATCTAATCCGGCCAATTACCGCCCAATCAGTCTACATCATCAGTAAAGTGATGGAAGGGGTCATCAACAATGCTATCCAACAGCATCTGCTCAGAAACAGCCTGCTCAGCCACACCCAGTTTACTCAACTCCTGATCTCATTACAGCCTCGGTTCAAACATGGACAAAAGAGCTGAATTCCAGAGGGGAGGGGAGAGCGACAGCCCTTGATATCAAGGCCGCACTTGACCGAATATGGCATCAAGGAGCCCTGGCAAAACTATAATCAGTGGGTATCAAGGCGCAAACACTCTGATGGTTGGAGTCATACCTGACACAAAGGAAGATGGTTGTAGTTGTGGAGGGTCAGTCATCTCAGCTCCAGGATATCGCTGCAGAAGCTCCTCAGGGTAGTGTCCTGGGGCCAACAGTCTTCAGCTGCTTCATCAATGACCTATCCTCTGTCATAAGATCAGAAGTCAGGATGTTCACCGATGATTGTACAGTGTTCAGCACCGTTGGCGACTCCTTGGACACTGAAGCAGTCCATGCTCAAATGCAACAGGTTTTGGACAGTATCCAGGCTTGGGCCTACAAGTGGCAAGTAACATTTGCGCCACACAAATGCCTGACAATGGCCATCACCAATAAGAGACACTCTAACCACTGCCCCATGACATTTAACGTTATTCCCATCATTGAAACCCCCACTATCAACATCCTTGGGAGTTAACTTTGACCAGACACTCAACTGGACTCACCACATAAACACTGGCTACAAGAGCAGGTCAGAGACTGGAGATACTGCGGCGAGTAACTCAGCTCCTGACACCCCAAAGTCCATCCACCATCTACAAGATACAAGTCAGTGTGATGGAATACTCTCCACTTGTCTGGATGGGTGCAGCTTCAACAACACTCAAGAAGCTTGACACCATCCAGAACATTCGTGGGCGGCACGGTGGCACAGTGGTTAGCACTGCTGCCTCGCAGCGCCAGAGACCCGGGTTCAATTCCCGCCTCAGGCGACTGACTGACTGTGTGGAGTTTGCATGTTCTCCCCGTGTCTGCGTGGGTTTCCTCCGGGTGCTCCGGTTTCCTCCCACAGTCCAAAGATGTGCGGGTCAGGTGAATTGGCCATGCTAAATTGCCCGTAGTGTTAGGTAAGTGTAGGGGTATGGGTGGGTTGCCTTCGGCGGGGCGGTGTAGACTTGTTGGGCCAAAGGGCCTGTTTCCACATTCTAAGTAATCTAATCTAAAGCAACCCGGTTAGTTGGCACCACATCTACAGACATTCACTCCAAATACCACTGGCTACTCAGTAGCAGAAGTGTGTACTATTTACAAGGTGAACTGCAGAAATTCACTAAAGATCCTTAGATAGCACCATCCAAACCCACACTCAGTTCCACCGAGAAGAACGAAGACAGCAGATATTTGGGAACACCATCACCTGCAAGTTCCCTCCAAGTTGCTCACTACCCTGACTTGGGAATATACCACCGTCCTTCACTGTCGGTGGGTCAAAACCCTGGAATTCACTCCCAGTTGCATTGCGGGTCAACCCACAGCAAGTGGACTGCAGTGATTCAAGAAGGCAGCTCACCACCACCTCCTCAAGGGTAAATAGGGATGGCTATCAATGCTGCCCAGCCATTGATGACCAAGTCCCCCAAATGAAATTTTGAAAAATTTAGAAGCTAACCATGGGAAATGTAGGTTATAGGGTAAGGAGTGGATGTTCTTTAGTGTTAGTGTGAACCCGATGAACCGAATGGCCTGCTTCCACCCTGTAGGGACTCTATGATTCTAATTTTCATTTGAATCATACAATTAGAAATAAATTTTCAAAACTTTTAAAAAAATAAATGATCTATCTTTGAGTTGAAAATGAATGTCATCAATGCAAACAAAAAAATGATTTAATTCTTAAAGCTATGATTTCATGGACTCTATGTAAGTACTGTATTACGTCATCCAACTCGAGAGAGAGATTGGAGAAGAATACAGTTATTGGAAATATTTGTGGGCGGCACGGTGGCACAGTGGTTAGCACTGCTGCCTCACAGCGCCAGAGACCCGGGTTCAATTCCCGCCTCAGGCAACTGACTGTGTGGAGTTTGCACATTCTCCCCGTGTCTGCGTGGGTTTCCTCTGGGTGCTCCGGTTTCCTCCCACAGTCTAAAGATGTGCAGGCCAGGTGAATTGGCCATGCTAAATTGTCCGGCATTAGCCCTTCCTGAAGAAGGGCTAATGCCCGAAACGTCGATTCTCCTGTTCCCTAGATGCTGCCTGACCTGCTGCGCTTTTCCAGCAACGCATTTCCATCTCATGCTAAATTGTCCATAGTGTTAGGTAAGGGGTAAATGGAGGGTATGGGTGGGTTGCGCTTCTGCGGGTCGGTGTGGACTTGTTGGGCCGAAGGGCCTGTTTTCACACTGTAAAGTAATCTAATCTAATCAAGTTAAAATAGAAAATACTAGAAATAGAATTTTTCAAATCTGTCTGAGAAAAATGATTGCTTTTTTTGGCCTTTGGATGCTATCAGATCTAGAGCTAAAGTTTTCCAACATTTTCTGAATGTGCAGTCTTGCTGTGGCAACAGAAGTAGCAATTTGATTCTTTATCTATGTACTAAGAATAATCACAAGCCTGGGCAGACTGATATGCAGAGTAATTGTATTTTTAACCTCTTTTCTCTGCACTCTGCAGTAGTTTCACTTAATTTGGAACTTTTGGAATGAAATTGAAGGCGTAAGATTTATAATTTGTAATCGCAAGTTTTTTGCTAGAATTTACAGAGATGAGTGTAGATGCAGAATAATTTTGGTTTGTTAAACATTTTTCTTTAAAAACTTGTGATCGTCACAGAATCAAAATAGGAACAGAAATTGGTGGAGAAACTCAGCAGGTTTGGCGGCATCTGTGGGGAGAAAGCAGTTAATGTTTCGAGGCCAGTGATTCTTCATCAGAACTGAAGTCTAGAAAAGGTAGAAAAATGTGGGAGGTGAATTGATAAGTGGAGATGGAGCCCAAAGAGGGTGGGAGAGGTATGAAAGAGATAGGCAGACAAGGGCTAATAGTAAACCAGCGAGAAGCTGAGTAAGTGATAATGAGAGCTGAGAGTAGATCAGACTTGCGAAAGCATGTTATGTGATAAAAGGCTTGAGAGAGGGTGAGAATGGTTTGGTTATATTGAAAGCAACCCGTGTCATGAAAGAACCAGGGTGTGGGGGAGGGTAAAAACATGGAAAGGTGAAATCAGGCTTTAAAATTATTGAGTCCCAATTTTGAGTCCTAGAGGCTGCAGAATCACAAAGTGGAAAATGAGATGTTGTTTCTAGACCTTGTGTCGAGCTCTCTGAGCACTGCAGCAGGCTTGAGAGAAGAATATTGGCATGGGAACACTGTGCTGTATTGAAGTGATAGGTGTTTGGAAGCTTTGTCATTTTTATGAGCAGAACATGGATGTTCTGCAAAGCAGTTACCCAGTCTGCGATTTGTTTCTCCAGTGTAGAGGAGACCACATGGTGAGCAGCAAATACAGTAAACCAAATTGGATGAAGTGCAAGTAACATACTGCTACATGTGAAAAATGTCTGGGGCATGGGATAGTGAGGAGAATGGGCAAGTCTAACACCTTTTGTGATTGCATGAGAAGGTGCTGTGCCCTTCACCACCTATACACAGTAATGGCAGTGTGCATTCTGTAAGATTTACAAGTATTTCAGTAGCTCGCCAAGGCTCCTTCCACAGCACCTTCTAAACCTACAGCCTTTGCCACCTAGAAATAGTGTAGCAGAGGCATGTCAACACTGCCACCTGCAAGTTCCCCTCTAAGCCCCACACAGTCCTGACTTGGAACTATATCGCTGTTCCTTCATTATTGTTGGGTCACAATCCTGGAACTCCCTAAGATCACAACCCAGGACTGGAGCAGCATCACCTTCTCCAACCAATTTTTAAGAAGTTTTATTTTTAAGAAAAGGAATAAATAAACTGCACTTTGCACTAAACATGGGTGAGATCTAAGCCATCTTCATATTCTTGAAAAGCTATACCACTAATCTCGATGCTCGAAATCTCTGCCAATGAGCTTAGGTGAAATTCAGAAGGCCATAACTTTAATATATTGATTTCTGTGGCCAGTAGGTTATCCTATGAAAAGAGTTTGAGTAAACTAGGCTCTTATTCAATAGATTCAAAACAGAATGCTGGAGCAACTCAGTAGGCTTGGCAGTATCTGTGAAGAAAGAAAGAGTTAATATTTCAAATCCAGTATAATTTCTTGATGACTCTGGAACTATTCACATAACTAGATTCAGTGTGTTAATAATCTGTATCGTGTAGATGGATGAGTTGTGAGATCTTTGAAACTTAGAAAATGTTTAAGGGAGATTGATTGGATGACTGTGAAAAGTACATTTCCCCTGACTAAGTTCTTAAAAACAAAAGGGTTCAGTCTCAATAAGGTGTCCGCAATTTAGGACCAAAAAGAAAGAGTTGCTTTGTTGTAAATCTTCAACATTCTGTACAAAAGAGGACATGGATGCTCAGTTGATTATCATCAAGTCCGATTTAATAAGAAACTGTGCATAATGCTTTTTTTATAAATTCAGGTGGTTCCAAAGCACTTCATATTGTGTAGACATTGTAAGAAACTGCAGTTACGTATAGTCCAGGTTATTACATTCAAATCTCTGAATTGCTCTTCAGGATGGTTACGTTAGAGAAAGACAGTTTATAAACCAGGCTTGTATTCCCTTGAACATGTGAAGTTAAAGAATGATTCAAGTGAAGTATTTCAGATTATTAACCTGTTGGATGGGGAGCATGGAAACAGTTTCGTCTGGTGGAAGGGCTTTAGAACAAAGAAACAACTTTTTTTTAACTACATGGCCTAGACTATTTGAATATGATGTTGGGAGATTGTTCAATGCAGAAATGTTCCTGGAAATCTGGAGTGCTCATCCTAAAAAAAGCTGTTGGAACTGAAAGAAAATTTCAAAAATCCCTCAGATCAGTAATTTTTTTCTTAAGGCTATGAAGAGATCAGTGGATCAAATCCAAGCTCTGCAGTCCTGCCCGTCCAGTCGTGAATGGTAGTGAACAGTTGCCCAGCAGATGATTCATCTCAACTTGCTCCAGTGTTTCCCAACATCACAATACCGGTCTTCAGACAATTCAGTTCACTCCATGTGCTATCGTGAAACAGGTGAAGGCACTGGATATTGCTAAGGCTATGGGCCCTGGCAACATTTTGGCAATAGTACTGAAGACTTGTGTCCAGAAACTGCAACGTCCCTAGCCAAGTTCTTTGCACCATGTGGAAAATTGCCCAGGTATGTCCTGTACACAGAAAGGACAAATCCAACCTAGCCAAATGCTATTCTGTCAGTCTACTCTCGATCATCAGCAAAGTGATGTAAGATGTCATCAACAAGCAGCACCCAGTGACACCCAGTTTGGATTCTGCCAGGACCACTCAACTCCTAATCTCATTACAGACTTGGTTCAAATATGGATGAAAGAGCTGAATTCCAGAGTGAAAGCTCTTGACGTTAAGGCCACATTTTGCTGAGTGTGGCATCAAGGTGCCCCAGCAAAATGGGAATCAGCGGGTATCGGGGGCAAACTCTCTGCTGGTTGGAGTCATATCTGGCACGTAACAAGCTGGTTATGGTTGTTGGAGGTCAGTAATCTCCTTTTTCCACGTATGGAGTCAGCTATTACGAGGGGGCATAGCTTTAAATTAATGGGTGGTAGGTATAGGACAGATGTTAGGGGTAGGTTCTTTACTCAGCGAGTCGTGAGTTCATGAAATGCCCTGCCAGTAGCAGTGGTGGACTCTCCCTCTTTATGGGCATTTAAACGGGCATTGGATAGGCATATGGAGGATAGTGGGCTAGTGTAGGTTAGGTGGGCTTTGATCGGCGCAACATCAAGGGCCAAAGGGCCTGTACTGCGCTGTATTCTTCTATGTTCTATGTTTTATCACCTTTTATGAGAACATCACCTCTGCTTTTGAACATATATGTGACCACTAACTAGGGAGAGTTAGTGCTTTTATTATGAATTATTTATTATTATTGTTTGAGATGGAGCGATATTAAAAAAAAATTAAAAATTTGAAGTTGAGATTCCTGTAACCTTTGTCATTTGGAACTTAAAACTGTATAATGTTTGGCTTTTTTGTAATGCAACAAATTACCTTGAGTTAGTGCATTTGAATTTGAACTGACTCTGACCAGGCTTTCATATATTGTGCTCACTAAACCTGCAACTTCAGTCTCCTGTTTAGAATGGGAGGGGAAAGATTTAAAAGGTAACCAAGGGGCAACTTTTCACGCAGAGGGTGGTGCTTGTATAGAATGAGCTGCTAGAGGAAGTGGTGGAGTCTGATACAATGACAACATTTAAAAGGCATTTGGATGGATATATAAGTAGGAAGGAATAAACAAATGGGACTAGATTAGTTTATGATATCAGGTCGGCGTGGACAAGTTGGACCGAAGGGTCTCTTTTCATGCTGTACATGTCTATGACTGGAGGAAATAACTGGCTGGCAAATGCATAGACAGAGATAGCATATAACTAAGTTCCTTTCCCAGTCTACACCATAATTTGTTTAATGTGTCAGCTAGCTACTTGTCTGGGCTTGTGTGTTTATGTCTTGCCATTGCATTGATTGAATTGGTGACACCTGAACATTGGAACAGTAACCAGAATCAGCTGTTGCCATATTGTAGGTGTTTTTGATAATTTTGGTTGGCTGTTCTGTAGCTAGAAGCTATTTGGATGTGGGAATAAATGACTAATTTCAATTTTCTTATTACTGTTATTCAAGTCAGTGGCATATGAAAGGAGAGAACATAATGTTTTTTTTTACAACACACTGTAAATTTAAATGCGTTTTATAATCTATTTCATTAGGGTTGTATTTTGATATCAAATATTATGAATGTTACATATCCTTCATTGAACTCTCATTGTCTAGCACGAGAGTACATAGCTTCAAATTGAAGGGTGATAGATATAGGACAGATGTCAGAGGTAGTTCCTTTACTCAAGTGAGTAGTAGAGATGTGGAACGCATTGCCTGCAACAGTAGCAGACCTGCCAACTTTAAGAGCATTTAAATGGTCACTGGATAGGCATATGGATGAGAATGGAATTGCGTAGGTTAGATGGGCTTCAGATTAATGTCACAGGTCGGCGCAACATCGAGGGCCGAAGGGCTGTACTGCGCTGGAATGTTCTATGTTCATTATAATACTTTGATTGTGGAACTTGCATCTTCACCCATCTGAAGATTTTTACATCATTTTCATCCTTGCAGTGATCGTTTCCCAAGGCTCTCTAGCAAATTGAAATGATGAAAAGAACTTGCATTTAATAGCATCTTTCACCATCTCCAATAATAAAAGACTTCAAATTCTAGTCATGGTTGTTTTGTAGGAAGGCAGGACAAACAACTTGCACACAGCAAAGTTCTACAAACCACAGTTGATGAAACTGTCAGATGATCTGGTTTAGTAATGTTTGAGAAATGTTATCAACCACACTTGGAGGATTCCCCACTCCTTTTTAAATGGAGTTTTGTCAAAAAGACAATTGAAGTTTTGAGATCCACCCCCTTTGGCTTTGTCTGAATCCAGCTATTTTCTTCTCAATATTCAAACCATCTGTTGTCCTCAAGCCAAATTTATATTTATATAAAAATTATGCAGGTAAAAGTAGATTACAAAACTTAAACTTTGTGTGTATCTCTCACTTTAATGCCACTTTCCTCTACATCAAAAGCAAAATACTCTGAAACCGATAAACTGAAATTGTTGGAAATACTCAGTAGGTCTGGCACCGACTGTGAAGAGTGAGATAAAGTTAACATTTCAGATCAAAGACTTTTCTTCTGAACCTCTTCCAATGTAGCACTCAACCTTGAAAATGTGGTTTAGTTTCACCAGCTGCTGCTTAATCATTAAAGCCCGGAGCTAGCTCATGACACGTCTTGCACATGTACTTTCCCAGGACACGAGAAGTATCCACAAGTTTCCAGCCAGGAGCCGTGTCCAATAGTTGTAGCTGTTTTAAGGTTCAGGCAGACTAAGGATAGCATCCTGACACCTATACGCTGAAACGCAAAGTGTTCATTGCCCGGTAGTAATGCCCCATGTCAGGATTAATGTAGATTAAATGCATGCTATTACAGTTGATAGTGCACAGTTACATTCTAATTGCAGTGCAGTTACCTTGCAGTAAATATAGCCAACATATAAACGAAGCCAACTAAACTACTATAAATATGAACTTCACCTGTTTAAAAAGCATTTCAGAGCACAAAAGGAAAAAATTGTGGATATGAAGATACCAAAACAAAACAAAGGAGCAGAGTTAATGCTTTGGGTCCATGACTTTGCACAAATCCAGGATCGTCAAGCTGAAACGTGAGCAATGTTTCTTCTTCATGAATACTGTCAGAGTATTAAGTAGCATTTTGTTTATTTTAGGTAAAATTTCTTGAAACGCCCTCCAATTTATTTTTGCCACACCAAAATAGTTGTTGACAGTGAAAATGTAGTGAGAATTAAAACATAGGACTCGCAATGTCAAGAAAAGTTCCCAATTTTCCCAATAAACTTTAAGCTGTAACTTCAGAATCTTGTTATTGAACAGTGAATACTTATTTCTGTGTATTTGTTAGCCTGGTTAACAGTTCAGATTCTCTTCTTCCCTGAGACACTGAACAATATCTCTCCTGATGTCTATTCTCCAGCTGCTGCAGCTCACCAACTGCCTCCCCCAGCTTTCTTCACCAACTCTGTCTCCACCACAAAGTGGCCCCCACCAGCCCTCTGGAAACCATTCGACATGCAAATTGACATAGACAAGCTACCAGGCTCACTATATACTATCCAACTTCACCATATCATCATGTCTGCTCTTCTACCAACTCATGCATTTAAATAGGATGCATCTTGGCTTGATTTCTGGGTACTTGCTCACTTTCTTGCTTATTTGGGCTGCCACACTTTGTGGCCTGCATTAATTTTTAGCCTAGAAGAATAGGCAAGCACCTTATCACAGTGGGGAGCACAGAACAGTCAAAAAGGTGGACGTGCCACTGTAGGGCATCATCTGTCTATGTCAGTACCTACAGCATATGCCAGCAGCTTATGTGGCGAATGCTGCATGACCTTCACCCAAATGACTATGACTGGAAGTCAAAATGAAGCAGTCTGTAGCAAGGTCAAGGGGGACTATGGTCAGTCAGGGGCTGTTGCCAGAGTCAAGAAAGAGGTCCCTGTTACAGTCAAACAAGAGGTTTGTCTGATTCCAATCTGAGGGTTGGGTCATGTTAGTGAGGCGTTTGATCCTAGTAGAGTCTCGGGATTGGTCCACAGTCTGTCCTGCAGATCAAATGCAATCAGACCAGGGATTACAGGTGTGTCAGTTGAGGTACTATGGAGACATCAATATTGGTAGCTAAGATGGAAATTCTTTTCCTGCAGTGGGACAAATGAAGAGATTGAGCTTCAGGAAGTAGTTGAAAGAGCTGTTAGTGTGAGACAGCTTGGATAGACTGGTCTTTACTGTTTTTCATTGATTTTGGTTGTCCATCAAAGTTTTGTCAAGATATTAAGTTGGTCAGCGTGGTCATTGTTTTAGAGGTAAAAACAATGACTGCAGATGCTGGAAACCAGATTCTGGATCAGTGGTGCTGGAAGAGCACAGCAATTCAGGCAGCATCCGACGAGCAGCAAAATCGACATTTCGGGCAAAAGCCCTTCATCAGGAATAAAGGCAGAGCGCCTGAAGCGTGGAGAGATAAGCTAGAGGAGGGTGAAGGTGGGGAGAAAGTAGCATAGAGTACAATAGGTGAGAGGGGGAGGAGATGAAGGTGATAGGTCAGGGAGGAGAGGGTGGAGTGGATAGGTGGAAAAGGAGCTAGGCAGGTCGGACAAGTCCGGACAGGTCAAGGGGACAGTGCGGGCTGGAAGTTTGAAACTAGGATGAGGTGGGGGAACGGGAAATGAGGCAGCTGTTGAAGTCCACATTGATGCCCTGGGGTTGAAGTGTTCCGAGGCGGAAAATGAGGCATTCTTCCTCCAGGCGTCTGGTGGTGAGGGAGCGGCGGTGAAGGAGGCCCAGGACCTCCATGTCCTCGGCAGAGTGGGAGGGGGAGTTGAAATGTTGGGCCACGGTTTGGTTGATTGGTGCGGGTGTCTCGGAGATGTTCCCTAAAGCGCTCTGCTAGGAGGCGCTCAGTCTCCCCAATGTAGAGAAGACTGCATCGGGAGCAATGGATACAATAAATGATATTAGTGGATGCACAGGTAAAACTTTGATGGATGTGGAAGGCTCCTTTTAGGGCCTTGGATAGAGGTGAGGGAGGAGGTGTGGGCACAGGTTTTACAGTTCCTGCGGTGGCAGGGAAAGTGCCAGGATGGGAGGGTGGGTCGTAGGGGGGCGTGGACCTGACCAGGTAGTCACGGAGGGAACAGTCTTTGCGGAAGGCGGAAAGGGATGGGGAGGAAAATATATCCCTGGTGGTGGGGTCTGTTTGGAGGTGGCGGAAATGTCGGCGGATGATTTGGTTTATGCGGAGGTTTGTAGGGTGGAAGGTGAGCACCAAGGGCGTTCTGTCCTTGTTACGTTTGGAGGGGTGGGGTCTGAGGGTGGAGGTGCGGGGTGTGGACAAGATACGTTGGAGGGCATCTTTAACCACGTGGGAAGGGAAATTGCGGTCTCTGAAGAAGGAGGCCATCTGGTGTGTTCTATGGTGGAACTGGTCCTCCTGGGAGCAGATACGACGGAGGCGGAGGAATTGGAAATACGGGATGGCATTTTTGCAAGAGATCCGGTGGGAAGAGGTGTAATCCAGATAGCTGTGGGAGTCGGTGGGTTTGTAAAAAATGTCAGTGTCAAGTCGGTCATTACTAATGGAGATGGAGAGGTCCAGGAAGGGGAGGGAGGTGTCAGAGATGGTCCAGGTAAATTTAAGGTCAGGGTGGAATGTGTTGGTGAAGTTGATGAATTGCTCAACCTCCTCGCGGTCATTGTTTTAGCCAGTTGCAGTAGTGACTTTCTTACTGATTGGATTGCCAGATTGAGTTCTGCACCAAGTTTCATTTGCTAAGTGTTTTTATAAATATTTTTTAGATGTTTTCTAATATCAGAAATGTTAGTTAAACACCTCTGGATTGGGTATGTGTTGATCCCGGGCCTCCTGGCTCAGAAGTAGGAATTCTGCCTTTGCACCATGAGAGCTTAGGCTTTCTATTTGCCAAACCTTTGGGAAGGTGAGTTGATGCACTTAACACACTGCAAACTGGAGAAAATGCTTTTACTTGGTAGATATAGAGATGATTGCACTAATTTGATTTCAACATTATTTGCATTTCTATTTTGGATTGGATAAGAATGGTTATTACACAACCCACAGCCTATTTGTTCCATCTTTTATAGTGATGTTATCAACACATTGCCCTCTTGCCCCTCATCCCAGTTTTTATCTGCTTCCTTTCATTCTGGTGAGGTGTAATTCCTTGCTTACGCTCGTCCAATGTCTCTCCTGATGTCTCTTCTCCATATTAAACCTGGTTATCTATTGTCCGACTATTTAACAATGAAAGCTAATATAGCAAAGGAGAATCATGGCCACCAATAAGCTCCTTTCAGCAGCGCTTACTGAACTGCACCAAATAAAATCCTCCTTGATCCCACAATTGCAAAGGTCAATTGTATCTCATGCAACATAATTCTTCATTTCCGTCTGTTGTATGTAAAGTTTTTTTTATCTACCTTGATGCACTTCAATTCGAGCTCAGATTTAACTTTGAACTGGAGCAGTCACGTTAAGCTCCCTTTACTCAACATATTCCATGAGAAATTCATTGATTGGTTCTTCACCATTTTCTACCAGAAGGTGTCTCCCGAGGCAATATTCTAGAGTTCCATGTGCCATAGTTTTGGCCTTATTGGCAATCTTATAGAAAGGGCCTGAGACACTTGCTTGATGTGCAAGCCTGGTGCAGAAATAGGGTGCATCAAAGCTACCTCAATCAGATCACTGCTCACAATGGATTGCACATAATGACAAATGAGCTTTAAAAATACCCAGTCTATGTTGTTATCATGGAAGACTATAATATCTAAATAATTTGAACAACAGTGAAGCTAGCCATATTTTTCCCATTCACTCATGGGATGTGGATTTTGCATTTATTTCTCATCCCTTGAGAAAGTGGCGCTGAGCTGTAGTCCATCCGTTAACAGTGGTTAATGGTTTTCCTTTGCCATGTAAAAGCTGCTGTTGTCTTTGCAGATGGAAGTGGTCGTGTGTTTGGAAGTGATGTCTAAGGAGCCTTGATAATTTCTGCAGTGTATCTTGTAGACGGTACACATTGCTGCTACTTAAGATTGAATTAGTCCAACTGTACATGACGTTTCTGGACAGTTTTCCACATGTTCAGGCAAATGCCAGTGTTGTTGCTATTCTGGAGCAGCTTGGTGAGGGCCATGCTAAGTTTTTGAGCACAGATCTTCTGTATTACTGCTGGGGGAATGTTGCCAGGGCCCATATCCTTCGCCCAGTGTCTAACATTTTCTTCTTGCTGCTACTATGCAGTAACAGCAAGTGGTATTTTCCATTGATATGATGCTGTCATCAAACCAAAGGGACAGTCTGTATACCTTTGAAATGAGTAATGTGAATTTCATTTCTGTTGTACAGCTACGTACATGTCCTGTGGGTCCCAACAACTGTTTCATTCTCCATGGCAATGCCTCAAACAATCAGAATTGACTTTCGAGCAATGAGCACCCTTTTCTCAAGCCACATAAGTTGTTTCTCCCTTTTGAAATTTGATTTCTTGTGTCTGTCCTGAGGACTGTAGGATGAAAGATCTTTGACACCACGGCCTTTGTTTTCATCAATACAACCAACATTGTTGAAATATGCTAGTTCAGTACGAATTGGAAAAATGTCTTGGCTGACATAGCTTAGTTACATCCTGGGCAATGAGCCATTGTGGACATCAAGAAGATGTGCTTAATGCATGCAAGGAAACAGCAATCACGAGGTTTAGTTGTATGAAGAGAGTTCAGAATAATTAAATAGCGATAAAACAGGAAAAAAGCAGGTTGTAGACAACAGGAAGTAAGCTCAAGTATTAATAGTAGAAATGGTTAGAAACGTTATGTGCATTTTAATACAAAATAAATGAATTCGCAAAATAAGCAGTGCACAGAAGTCCAGTGCAGTCCATTGTGGAGGTTAGTGCAGTCTTTTGCAGGGAGATTTTCATAATTTAAATATTTAATCCAGAAGCTACATTAAGGTCCGAAGGATGGCATGTTTTGTTTTTATTTTTAGCAGAAGAATGACTATTCAGTGCTTTTATTCCATATAATGTAATATTATATGGTGTATAATATAAGAACTAGGAGCAGGAGTTGGCAGTTCAGTTCCATGAATCTGCTTTGTCATTTGATAACATCATGGCTGAACTCATCTTGGTTTCAAACCCATTTCCCTGTATATGGTCCATAACCTTTCAACCCATTACTAATTAAAAATCAATCTCCTTCTTCAATGTGCCAGGAACCATCACACTCTGTGGTAGTGAATTCCGTAGATAAACTTTTGAGAGAAGTACTTTCTCATCCTTGCTGCCACTTATCCTAAAGGTGTGATCTCATTCTAGGTTGCCCTACAAGTTGAAAACATCCTCTCTGCAGCCGACCAGCTCTCAAGGGAAATGAAATGCCTTATGGAATAGATTTAATGTTCAGCTAATCAAGGCCGAATTTAACACAGATATAAGTTGGACACAGATTGTAAAAATGTAGGACAGAATGTATAAGAAGAAAAAAAATCCAATTAACACAGAGACACCTGTGAATAACATCAAAAATGTCACTTCCAGTGCCAATGCCTCAAAACAATTAAAATGGAATCTAGTCACTCAAAATCGGCACAAGCATGATAGGTGGTTCAGTGGTTAGCACAGCTTCCTCACAGTGCCGGAGATCCGGGTTTGATTCCAGCCTTGGGTGACTGTCTATTATGGAGTATCTATGTTCTCTCTGTGTCTGCTTGGGTTTTCTGCAGGTGCTCCGGTTTCCTCCTGCAGTTCAAAAATGTACGGGTTAGGTGGATTTAACCATGGTGCGTTGCCCATAGTGTACAGCAATATGCTGTTTAGGTTGATTAGCCATGGGAAATGCAGGGTTACAGGAATGGGATGGGTCTGGGTTGGCTGGTCTTCAGATGGTCGGTGTGGACTCAGAAGGCTGAATAGCCTGCCTCCAAGCTATAGGGATTCTATGAAAATCAAGATAATAGAGTAGAATGTTTACTCATGCCCTGTCATCCAATATTGGGAATATTGGATTGAGATTGCTTGCTTTCTCCTTTTGTCCTCTAGTCTCAAATCCTTTTCTGTTCAAACCTTCACACTAATCTTAACACTTGATTCTCTTGTTGGCTACACTTTTGCTTTTTAAAATGATTTTCATTCCGACAACTTCACTAAAACATATCCTAACCCGGGCCCGTCCGTATTTGCCATATCCAATTTTACACCTAACCTGCTTTTCCATTGACAGCATCGACAAGTGCATTATTGACCCTGGTTCCATGCTCATTTTCGTTCAAACTCCTAATCTCTCCAGTGCATTTGCTGCTTTTCAGCTTCTCTCGCTGTCTATTGTGAATTATTCCTCGTTGAATTTCTTGGGCACACCACAACAGTGGAATCTGGAAGGCCACACCAGGCATTTTAGGATGAGGTTTTGAGGAAGGGTCACTTGACCTGAAATGTTAGCTCTGGTTTCGCTCCACAAATGTTGCCACACCTGCTGAGCATTTCCAGCAATTTCTATTTTAGGATGAGGCGCACTTTCTTTCAACTAAGTACTGACGAAAATGAAGCCATTTTTATGAACTCTACCTGCTTGCCACAGACAATCCATCCACTCCCACAGCCTTCTGCAGATGCAGTTCTGATGAAAAATTAATCTCTGGTCATTCTGTAGCAACCAGTGGAAACTGCAAGTGCTGAGCAATCCCAGAACTGCTGCAAAGTTTTGAACAGATTTGGGGAAACAGATTACCTGCTCAATTCATACATCTTCAATTTTGGCAAATTTGAGCCAGAGTGTTGGGGGAGGGCAAGATTGGGGGTGGGTGGGTTGGGGTGGGGGGGCAGCGGTGAGGGAGTGGAGTGATATTTATTGATTTTTCTGCATCCTGAGCTAGGAAGAACGCAAGTCACCTAGGTTTTCTCCATTATTGTCGACATAATAATGCGTTTTCTGGAAAATGAGGGAATGTGATATTCATCTCAAATAATTTTGGGCCCAGTCCCAGGTAGCCAAATGATTTGACAGCCACTGATTACGAATTGAGTATCTTGAAGGATATATGAAGGAAAAGGCAGAAAAGTGGAAGTTGAGGATTACCAGGTCAGCCATTATCTCATATTGGCTGCTAGGTGGGCTGTTTCTGCTCTGATGTCTTTTGCCTTTTGGCTCCATATGCCCGTACCTTCAGGTTGAGAGAGAAAGCTATTCTTGATTGAATCAGTTCAGTGAGAGTGCCAACTTAAATGCCAGGTCCTGTAAAGCAAAGGCTTTTTGAATAATAATACAGTTAAGAAATCAACTGTGAGGATGTTTTTGCATTTAATTTGAAAGCTTTTGCTAAGGTTGCCTGTTTTATGGGTCCTCTTGTGGTGCAGTGGTTGTATCCCTACCCCTGAACCAAGAGACCTGAGTTCAAGTCCCAGCTGGGCCAGAGATGTGTAATAAATCTCTGAACCAATTGATTGGAAAAGGAAAGGATAAAACTAATCAACATTTTTTTAATAGAATCTACTGCCACTAGTAATGATTAACTGGTAATAAATGTAATTCAGGATGAAAAGTATGAACAATTTATTTTAGTTCGCACTTTTTAAATCTCTAATTTTCTATTTCTTTAATTTTTCTTTGTTTTTCTAGCCTAAACTCTACAGATCAGTAATTGAAGATGTAATCAATGATGTACGAGAACAATTCCTTGATGATGGAGTGGATGAACAAGTTCTTATAGAATTAAAAACGGTACAATTTTTTAAAATACCCCAACCTAACTTTCAAACAAAAACTAAGTAGAAAAATGCATTTGTAATGAAAACCTTCCTCAGTGTTTACATTGAATCACAGTTTACATTCTAATGATGATCTGTTCTCACAGCTTGGCAGTACCATGTGTTGACATGTTAGATGTTGGCTAACAAAACACTTACTGGCAGAATCCTAACACATGAAATTGGTTCTCTATATTTTGACTTCGTTTTGGCGGTTGTATACTATGGTAGTAAATTACTACCATACAGCAATTCAAATTCATCTTTTGCTACTCAAGATGAATGCTAGATTGCACAATTTATTCCATTGACAGTACAATATCGCTGTAATTCTAAATTCCATTTTGTGATTATTTTAACAATATAAAAAGGTTTGAAAAGCCGCTCTTTTGCTAAAGTATACTTTAGGTTCACTGTTATTTCTCAGGTGTAAAGCACAATAGATGCCAACCATGACTTTTAATGTACTGTAATCATAAGCTTGCATAATTGCTCTGATTTGTTTAGTGGCACTATTGTAGCTCCAGTGAGGATTGTAAATACATCACCGAACTAACAAAATCTCACCTGTGATTTGTTCTTCCTGACTCAATGTGAAGCAACAGTAAATGTGAATGATGCATTTTTTAAAAACATGTCTTGTAATTCAGGAAGGCCTGAAATAAAATTTCTATAATCCTGGTCTATTGGGTCTGTACTGGTTAATTGTGCAGAACAACCTTGATTAGCAGAACAAGACGGAGGGGAGGAAAACTGATCACGCTCCCTTCATGCCCCCGTTACAGGGTTCCTACTCCCTTCAGCACATTCTCGTAAGGGCCTCTCTGCGTTTGCAGGCAGTCGGCAGTGGTTTAAGGATTTGTGTTGCTGCTCCATGCAGGTGATGTCCGAACGCATTGTCCAGAGGATTAACAAGGGATCAGGCTCTTGGTCGGAGTGTCTGGCGATGATCCGTGGTCAGTGGCTTGTTGGCAAGCTGCGTTGCGAGGAAGAGCAGAAGGGGCGAACTGTTCCCGAGGTCTCCAAACCCATCACAGCCATGCCAGGCCAAATTATTGTTGCCAAGGCCAGTGTGGCCCCTGTCACCCCGACTCTTCGGAGACGTCCTGTCACAATCTCTCGGCCACATGTCTGTGATGTGTCAGTGTTTAGAGTTTCAAGTGGTGGGAAGCCAGCCAGCCACTTGAGTTCAGGATGGTTGCAGATGGTGCTCGAACATAAGACAGGGTGCCGGTGGAATTGTGACTCAGTTTGAGCGACTTCCCACAGTGGGAAGAGCTCCATTTTAGCAAGGAAGCCAATCCGGGACTTCATACGACCTGGGTGACCTCCAGGCCGGCTAGTGACACTGAATTCAGTCTGGTCGGTGAGCAAACAGTGTGTCCAAACAGGGTTCCATGACAGTGAAAATAGCAGAAACAGGGTTCCTCTGACAGCGACAATAGCAGGAATAGGGTTCCCATGGTGGTAACAGTAGCAGGAACAGGGTCCAGTGGCGGTGACCGTAACTGGAACAGGGTCCAGTGGCGGTGACAGTAGCAGGAACAAGGTCCAGTGGTGCCGACTGTTGCAGGAAATAGGGCCAATGGCAGCGACTGTAGCAGGAACAGGGTCCAGTGGCGGCAGCATTATTAGGAACAGGGTCCAGTGGCGGCGACTGTAACAGGGTCCAGTGGCGGCAACATTAGCAGGAACAGGGTCCAGTGGTGGTGACTGTAGCAGGAACAGTGTCCAGTGGCGACGACTGTAGCAGGAACAGGGTCCAGTGGCAACAGCATTAGAAGGAACAGGGTCCAGTGGCTGCGACCGTAACAGGAACAGGGTCCAGTGGTGGTGACATTAGCAGGAACAAGGTCCAGTGGCTGTGACCGTAATAGGACTGTAACAGCAACAGGGTCCAGTAGCGGCGTTTGTAGCAGGAACAGGGTCCAGTGACGGCGGCAGTAGCAGGTACAGGGTCCAGTACCGACAACTTTAAGAGGAGTAGGGTTCAGTGGTGACGACTGGAGCAGGAACAGGGTCTAGTGGTAGTGACTGTAACAGGAACAGGGTCCAGTGGCGACGACTGTAACAGCAACAGGGTAGGTTGGTGGTGACATTCGCAGGAACAGGATCCAGTGGCTGTGACCGTAACTGGAACAGGGTCCAGTGGCAGTGACATTAGCAGGAACAGGGTCCCATGGCTGCGACCGTAACAGGAACAGGGTCCAATGGCGGTGACTGTAGCAGGGTCAGGGTCCAGTAGCAGCAATCATAACAGGAACAGGGTCCAGTGGCTGCGAATGTAACAGGAACAGGGTCTATTGGCAGTGACATTAGCAGGAACAGGGTCCAGTGGCTGCGACCATAACAGGAACAGGGTCCAATGGCAGCGACTGTAGCAGGATCAGGGTCCAGTGGCGGCAACTGTAGCAGGAACAGGGTCCTGTGGCGACAGCATTAGTAGGATCAGGGTCCAGTGGCAGCAGCATTAGTAGGAACAGAGTCCAATGGTGGCGACTGTAGCAGGATCAGGGTCCAGTGGCGACAGCATTAGTAGGAACAGGGTCCAGTGGCGGCGACTGTAACAGGGTCCAGTGGCGGCAGCATTAGCAGGAACAGGGTCCAGTGGCAGCAGCATTAGCAGAAACAGGATCCACTGGCAGCAGCATTAGCAGGAACATTGTCCAATGGCGGCAGCATTAGCAGGAACAGGGTCCAGTGACGGCGACTGTCGCAGGATCAGGGTCCAGTGGCAGCGACTGTAGCAGGAACAGGGTCCAGTGGCGACAGCATTAGTAGGAACAGGGTCCAGTGGCGGCGACAGGGACAGGGTCCAGTGGCGACGACTGTAACAGGAGTAGGGTCCAGTGGTTACGGCTGGAGCAGGAACAGGGTCCAGTGGCAGCAGCATTAGCAGAAACAGGATCCACTGGCAGCAGCATTAGCAGGAACATGGTCCAATGGCGGCAGCATTAGCAGGAACAGGGTCCAGTGACGGCGACCGTAACAGGAACAGGGTCCAGTGGCGGTGACCGTAATAGGACTGTAACAGGAACAGGGTCCAGTAGCAGCGTCTGTAGCAGGAACAGGGTCCAGTGACGGCGACTGTAACAGGAACATGGTCCAGTGGCGGCAGCATTAGCAGGGACAGGGTCCAGTGGCGACGACTGTAACAGGAGTAGGGTCCAGTGGTTACGGCTGGAGCAGGAACAGGGTCGAGTGGCGGCAACTGTAGCAGGAACAGGGTCCATTGGCGGCGACTGTAGCAGGAACAGGGTCCAGTGGCGGCGACTGTAGCAGGAACAGGGTCCAGTGGCGGCGACTGTAGCAGGAACAGGGTCCAGTGGCGGCGACTGTAGCAGGAACAGGGTCCATTGGCGGCGACTGTAGCAGGAACAGGGTCCAGTGACGGTGACTGTAGCAGGAACAGGGTCCAGTGACGGCGACTGTAACAGGAACAGGGTCCAGTGACAGCAGCATTAGCAGGAACAAGGTCCAATGGCGGTGAATGTAGCAGGATCAGGGTTCAGTGGCAGCGACTGTAGCAGGAACAGGGTCTAATGGCGGCGACTGTAGCAGGAACAGGGTCTATTGGCAGCAGCATTAGCAGGAACAGGGTCCAGTGACGGCGACTGTAACAGGAACAGGGTCCAGTGACGGCAACTGTAACAGGAACAGGGTCCAGTGACGGCAACTGTACAAGGAACAGGGTCCGGTGGCGGCGACAGTCGCAGGAACAGGGTTTGGTGGCGGCGACAGTAACAGGAACAGGGTCCAGTGGCGGTGACATTTGCTGGAACAGGGTCCAGTGTTTGCGACCGTAACAAGAACAGGGTCCAGTGGGGACGACTGTAGCAGGAATATGGTCCATTGGGGACGACTGTAGCAGGAACAGGGTCCAGTGGCGGTGACCGTAGCAGGAACAGGGTCCAGTGGCGACAACTGTAGCAAAAACAGGGTCCAGTGGTGGTGACTGTAGCAGGGTCAGGGTCCAGTAGCAGCAATCATAACAGGAACAGGGTCCAGTGGCTGCGAATGTAACAGGAACAGGGTCTATTGGCAGTGACATTAGCAGGAACAGAGTCCAGTGGCAGCAACCGTAACAGGAATAGGATCCAATGGCGGTGACATTAGCAGGAACAGGGTCCAGTGTTTGCGACCGTAACAGGAATGGGGTCCAGTGGCGGTGACATTAGCAGGAGCAAGGTCCAGTGGCGGTGACTGTAGCAGGAACAGGGTCCATGGCGGCGACTGGAGCAGGAACAGGGTCCAGTGGCGACGACTGTAGCAGGAACAGGATCCAGTGGGGACGACTGTAGTAGGAACAGGGTCCAGTGGGGACGACTGTAGCAGGAACAGGGTCCAGTGGGACGACTGTAGCAGGAACAGGTTCCTGTGGCTGCGACCGTAACAGGAACAGGGTCCAGTGGGACGACTGTAGCAGGAACAGGTTCCTGTGGCTGCGACCGTAACAGGAACAGGGTCCAGTGGCGGTGACATTAGCAGGAACAGGATCCAGTATTTGCGACCGTAACAGGAATGGGGTCCAGTGGCGGTGACATTAGCAGGAGCAAGGTCCAGTGGCGGTGACTGTAGCAGGAACAGGGTCCATGGCGGCGACTGGAGCAGGAACAGGGTCCAGTGGCGACGACTGTAGCAGGAACAGGATCCAGTGGGGACGACTGTAGCAGGAACAGGGTCCAGTAGCAGCAATCATAACAGGAACAGGGTCCAGTGGCTGCGAATGTAACAGGAACAGGGTCTATTGGCAGTGACATTAGCAGGAACAGAGTCCAGTGGCAGCAACCGTAACAGGAATAGGATCCAATGGCGGTGACATTAGCAGGAACAGGGTCCAGTGTTTGCGACCGTAACAGGAATGGGGTCCAGTGGCGGTGACATTAGCAGGAGCAAGGTCCAGTGGCGGTGACTGTAGCAGGAACAGGGTCCATGGCGGCGACTGGAGCAGGAACAGGGTCCAGTGGCGACGACTGTAGCAGGAACAGGATCCAGTGGGGACGACTGTAGCAGGAACAGGGTCCAGTGGGGACGACTGTAGCAGGAACAGGTTCCTGTGGCTGCGACCGTAACAGGAACAGGGTCCAGTGGCGGTGACATTAGCAGGAACAGGGTCCAGTGTTTGCGACCGTAACAGGAATGGGGTCCAGTGTCGGTGACATTAGCAGGAGCAAGGTCCAGTGGCGGTGACTGTAGCAGGAACAGGGTCCAGTGGCGGCGACTGGAGCAGGAACAGGGTCCAGTGGCGACGACTGTAGCAGGAACAGGATCCAGTGGGGACGACTGTAGCAGGAACAGGGTCCAGTGGGGACGACTGTAGCAGGAACAGGGTCCAGTGGGGACGACTGTAGCAGGAACAGGTTCCTGTGGCTGCGACCGTAACAGGAACAGGGTCCAGTGGCGGTGACATTAGCAGGAACAGGATCCAGTGTTTGCGACCGTAACAGGAACAGGGTCCAATGGTGGTGACATTAGCAGGAACAGGATCCAGTGGCGGCAACTGTAGCAGGAACAGGGTCCTGTGGCGACAGCATTAGTAGGATAAGGGTCCAGTGGCAGCAGCATTAGTAGGAACAGAGTCCAATGGTGGCGACTGTAGCAGGTTCAGGGTCCAGTGGCGACAGCATTAGTAGGAACAGGGTCCAGTGGCGGCGACTGTAACAGGGTCCAGTGGCGGCAGCATTAGCAGGAACAGGGTCCAGTGGCAGCAGCATTAGCAGAAACAGGATCCACTGGCAGCAGCATTAGCAGGAACATTGTCCAATGGCGGCAGCATTAGCAGGAACAGGGTCCAGTGACGGCGACTGTCGCAGGATCAGGGTCCAGTGGCAGCGACTGTAGCAGGAACAGGGTCCAGTGGCGACAGCATTAGTAGGTACAGGGTCCAGTGGCGGCGACAGGGACAGGGTCCAGTGGCGACGACTGTAACAGGAGTAGGGTCCAGTGGTTACGGCTGGAGCAGGAACAGGGTCCAGTGGCAGCAGCATTAGCAGAAACAGGATCCACTGGCAGCAGCATTAGCAGGAACATGGTCCAATGGCGGCAGCATTAGCAGGAACAGGGTCCAGTGACGGCGACTGTAACAGGAACAGGGTCCAGTGGCTGCGACCGTAACAGGAACAGGGTCCAGTGGCGGTGACCGTAATAGGACTGTAACAGGAACAGGGTCCAGTAGCAGCGTCTGTAGCAGGAACAGGGTCCAGTGACGGCGACTGTAACAGGAACATGGTCCAGTGGCGGCAGCATTAGCAGGGACAGGGTCCAGTGGCGACGACTGTAACAGGAGTAGGGTCCAGTGGTTACGGCTGGAGCAGGAACAGGGTCGAGTGGCGGCAACTGTAGCAGGAACAGGGTCCATTGGCGGCGACTGTAGCAGGAACAGGGTCCAGTGACGGCGACTGTAGCAGGAACAGGGTCCAGTGGCGGCGACTGTAGCAGGAACAGGGTCCATTGGCGGCGACTGTAGCAGGAACAGGGTCCAGTGACGGTGACTGTAGCAGGAACAGGGTCCAGTGACGGCGACTGTAACAGGAACAGGGTCCAGTGACAGCAGCATTAGCAGGAACAAGGTCCAATGGCGGTGAATGTAGCAGGATCAGGGTTCAGTGGCAGCGACTGTAGCAGGAACAGGGTCTAATGGCGGCGACTGTAGCAGGAACAGGGTCTATTGGCAGCAGCATTAGCAGGAACAGGGTCCAGTGACGGCGACTGTAACAGGAACAGGGTCCAGTGACGGCAACTGTAACAGGAACAGGGTCCAGTGACGGCAACTGTACAAGGAACAGGGTCCGGTGGCGGCGACAGTCGCAGGAACAGGGTTTGGTGGCAGCGACAGTAACAGGAACAGGGTCCAGTGGCGGTGACATTTGCTGGAACAGGGTCCAGTGTTTGCGACCGTAACAAGAACAGGGTCCAGTGGGGACGACTGTAGCAGGAATATGGTCCATTGGGGACGACTGTAGCAGGAACAGGGTCCAGTGGCGGTGACCGTAGCAGGAACAGGGTCCAGTGGCGACAACTGTAGCAAAAACAGGGTCCAGTGGCGGTGACTGTAGCAGGGTCAGGGTCCAGTAGCAGCAATCATAACAGGAACAGGTCCAGTGGCTGCGAATGTAACAGGAACAGGGTCTATTGGCAGTGACATTAGCAGGAACAGAGTCCAGTGGCAGCAACCGTAACAGGAATAGGATCCAATGGCGGTGACATTAGCAGGAACAGGGTCCAGTGTTTGCGACCGTAACAGGAATGGGGTCCAGTGGCGGTGACATTAGCAGGAGCAAGGTCCAGTGGCGGTGACTGTAGCAGGAACAGGGTCCATGGCGGCGACTGGAGCAGGAACAGGGTCCAGTGGCGACGACTGTAGCAGGAACAGGATCCAGTGGGGACGACTGTAGCAGGAACAGGGTCCAGTGGGGACGACTGTAGCAGGAACAGGTTCCTGTGGCTGCGACCGTAACAGGAACAGGGTCCAGTGGCGGTGACATTAGCAGGAACAGGGTCCAGTGTTTGCGACCGTAACAGGAATGGGGTCCAGTGGCGGTGACATTAGCAGGAGCAAGGTCCAGTGGCGGTGACTGTAGCAGGAACAGGGTCCAGTGGCGGCGACTGGAGCAGGAACAGGGTCCAGTGGCGACGACTGTAGCAGGAACAGGATCCAGTGGGGACGACTGTAGCAGGAACAGGGTCCAGTGGGGACGACTGTAGCAGGAACAGGGTCCAGTGGGGACGACTGTAGCAGGAACAGGTTCCTGTGGCTGCGACCGTAACAGGAACAGGGTCCAGTGGCGGTGACATTAGCAGGAACAGGATCCAGTGTTTGCGACCGTAACAGGAACAGGGTCCAATGGTGGTGACATTAGCAGGAACAGGATCCAGTGGCGGCAACTGTAGCAGGAACAGGGTCCTGTGGCGACAGCATTAGTAGGATAAGGGTCCAGTGGCAGCAGCATTAGTAGGAACAGAGTCCAATGGTGGCGACTGTAGCAGGTTCAGGGTCCAGTGGCGACAGCATTAGTAGGAACAGGGTCCAGTGGCGGCGACTGTAACAGGGTCCAGTGGCGGCAGCATTAGCAGGAACAGGGTCCAGTGGCAGCAGCATTAGCAGAAACAGGATCCACTGGCAGCAGCATTAGCAGGAACATTGTCCAATGGCGGCAGCATTAGCAGGAACAGGGTCCAGTGACGGCGACTGTCGCAGGATCAGGGTCCAGTGGCAGCGACTGTAGCAGGAACAGGGTCCAGTGGCGACAGCATTAGTAGGTACAGGGTCCAGTGGCGGCGACAGGGACAGGGTCCAGTGGCGACGACTGTAACAGGAGTAGGGTCCAGTGGTTACGGCTGGAGCAGGAACAGGGTCCAGTGGCAGCAGCATTAGCAGAAACAGGATCCACTGGCAGCAGCATTAGCAGGAACATGGTCCAATGGCGGCAGCATTAGCAGGAACAGGGTCCAGTGACGGCGACTGTAACAGGAACAGGGTCCAGTGGCTGCGACCGTAACAGGAACAGGGTCCAGTGGCGGTGACCGTAATAGGACTGTAACAGGAACAGGGTCCAGTAGCAGCGTCTGTAGCAGGAACAGGGTCCAGTGACGGCGACTGTAACAGGAACATGGTCCAGTGGCGGCAGCATTAGCAGGGACAGGGTCCAGTGGCGACGACTGTAACAGGAGTAGGGTCCAGTGGTTACGGCTGGAGCAGGAACAGGGTCGAGTGGCGGCAACTGTAGCAGGAACAGGGTCCATTGGCGGCGACTGTAGCAGGAACAGGGTCCAGTGACGGCGACTGTAGCAGGAACAGGGTCCAGTGGCGGCGACTGTAGCAGGAACAGGGTCCATTGGCGGCGACTGTAGCAGGAACAGGGTCCAGTGACGGTGACTGTAGCAGGAACAGGGTCCAGTGACGGCGACTGTAACAGGAACAGGGTCCAGTGACAGCAGCATTAGCAGGAACAAGGTCCAATGGCGGTGAATGTAGCAGGATCAGGGTTCAGTGGCAGCGACTGTAGCAGGAACAGGGTCTAATGGCGGCGACTGTAGCAGGAACAGGGTCTATTGGCAGCAGCATTAGCAGGAACAGGGTCCAGTGACGGCGACTGTAACAGGAACAGGGTCCAGTGACGGCAACTGTAACAGGAACAGGGTCCAGTGACGGCAACTGTACAAGGAACAGGGTCCGGTGGCGGCGACAGTCGCAGGAACAGGGTTTGGTGGCAGCGACAGTAACAGGAACAGGGTCCAGTGGCGGTGACATTTGCTGGAACAGGGTCCAGTGTTTGCGACCGTAACAAGAACAGGGTCCAGTGGGGACGACTGTAGCAGGAATATGGTCCATTGGGGACGACTGTAGCAGGAACAGGGTCCAGTGGCGGTGACCGTAGCAGGAACAGGGTCCAGTGGCGACAACTGTAGCAAAAACAGGGTCCAGTGGCGGTGACTGTAGCAGGGTCAGGGTCCAGTAGCAGCAATCATAACAGGAACAGGTCCAGTGGCTGCGAATGTAACAGGAACAGGGTCTATTGGCAGTGACATTAGCAGGAACAGAGTCCAGTGGCAGCAACCGTAACAGGAATAGGATCCAATGGCGGTGACATTAGCAGGAACAGGGTCCAGTGTTTGCGACCGTAACAGGAATGGGGTCCAGTGGCGGTGACATTAGCAGGAGCAAGGTCCAGTGGCGGTGACTGTAGCAGGAACAGGGTCCATGGCGGCGACTGGAGCAGGAACAGGGTCCAGTGGCGACGACTGTAGCAGGAACAGGATCCAGTGGGGACGACTGTAGCAGGAACAGGGTCCAGTGGGGACGACTGTAGCAGGAACAGGTTCCTGTGGCTGCGACCGTAACAGGAACAGGGTCCAGTGGCGGTGACATTAGCAGGAACAGGGTCCAGTGTTTGCGACCGTAACAGGAATGGGGTCCAGTGGCGGTGACATTAGCAGGAGCAAGGTCCAGTGGCGGTGACTGTAGCAGGAACAGGGTCCAGTGGCGGCGACTGGAGCAGGAACAGGGTCCAGTGGCGACGACTGTAGCAGGAACAGGATCCAGTGGGGACGACTGTAGCAGGAACAGGGTCCAGTGGGGACGACTGTAGCAGGAACAGGGTCCAGTGGGGACGACTGTAGCAGGAACAGGTTCCTGTGGCTGCGACCGTAACAGGAACAGGGTCCAGTGGCGGTGACATTAGCAGGAACAGGATCCAGTGTTTGCGACCGTAACAGGAACAGGGTCCAATGGCGGTGACATTAGCAGGAACAGGATCCAGTGGCGATGACTGTAACAGGAACAGGGTCCAGTGGCGGCGACATTAGCAGGAACAGGGTCCTGTGGCTGCGACCGTAACAGGAACAGGGTTCAGTGGCAGTGACATTAGCAGGAACAGGGTCCAGTGTTTGCGACCGTAACAGGAACAGGGTCCAGTGGCGGCGACATTAGCAGGAACAGGGTCCTGTGGCTGCGACCGTAACAGGAATAGGGTTCAGTGGCAGTGACATCAGCAGGAACAGGGTCCAGTGTTTGCGACCGTAACAGGAACAGGGTCCAGTGTAGGTGACATTAGCAGGAACAGGATCCAGTGTTTGCGACCGTAACAGGAACAGGGTCCAGTGGCGGCGACATTAGCAGGAACAGGGTCCAGTGTTTGCGACCGTAACAGGAACAGGGTTCAGTGGCGGTGACATTAGCAGGAACAGGGACCATTGGCGGCGACAATAGCAGGAGCACAGTTCAGTGGTGATCCTGTTCCTGCTCCTGCCGCCAGCCCAGGCTACCTGCTCTCACTGTGCTTTTATTTAAATTCAAGAAATGTTTATGGGACCATGAGATCTTGTTCAGAAAATCCAAAATTCAGATCATTGTTGTTTGGATAAATTAGGTTCTTCTGTAATTAATGTTTTGGAAAGCATTTCTTTATTCTCCAAGTATAGCTGCAACTTTACTGATCAAGTTTGACTTTGTTGTTATACATCTACACATTTTATACATGGAGCAAAATGGAAAGAGACAATGGGGGCTTTTCTACAATTGCCCCTAGCCTGGAGGAAACTGGAGATCAAATTGTAATTATATGATATATATTCTTCTTGGTATTGCTTTTATAGTTTGCTGTTGCTATTTTCGATCAAGCCAGAAGTGGTATTCCGCCTACTAATGAGTAATAGCATATCTAGATTTCAGTGTCGGTAAGATGCAAGGTATGCCAGCTGTACATCTCAACAACTGTCAAATTGAATTAAACAGAATGTCCCTTTGATGGTTTGCAGCAGGCACAGTATTGACCTGCATACACCCGATTTTGCACACAGAATTCCGAGCATCATGTTTAACGTGAGATGTGATTGCCAAGGTTGGATGATACCTTACAACAAAAAAATCCAGACTGAGAATTACAGTAACAAACAATTTAAGATTATCAGTCAGGTTCATAATGTGACGCACTTATGCTTGCTAAAAGCTACATATATTCTTGTCTTTTAGCAAGAGAATGAAATGTGGCATTGTGCTCTTTTCAGTGAAACGAACGTTTACGCGTGGACCATTCCTTGCTGTGTTCCTATGTGATATGTTGAGAGCCAACTTGCCTGATTTGAATTTAAATAAAATCTTGGGGGGAGTTTTAACTGCTTCTTGGTTTATTTTCTATTACAATGCCTCATGCGCTTGCCAACCAATCAACACCCTCCTTTCAGGCGTAAATTCTTGTTCCCTTGAATTTGGTAATCTTGCTATTCTGTCCTGATGAGTGAAAGACAAAATACTTTTGCTAGTGTGCCCATTTCTTTTAGCAATATTAAGAATTTGTAATTGTTTTTATCAAAATTTCATCATCTCAGTCACCTTTTAGCTTATGGGCATGTTTTCAGATCAGTTTGTTAATCTATCGTTGCGGACCTATCTTTGGCTTTTCAGTGCCAAACTCTTTGAAGTCAAATCTCTGAATCAAGCCCCACTCATTCGTATTAAAGTTAAAAATTCTCTTTTTTTTCCCCCCCCTGAATTGTTAGCTATGGGAGAGCAAGCTAATGCAGTCAAAAGCTGTTGACGGTTTCCACTCAGAGGAGCAACAGATTTTAATTCAGGCGCAGCAGCAGCAGCAGCAACAGCAGCAGCAACAACACCAGCAGCACCACCAGCAGCAGCAGCAACAACAACAGCAACAGCAGCAGCAACATCAGCATCAGGCTCAGCCGCAACAGACACAGCAAGTGCTCACAATACCTGCTAATTCAGGTCAGTTCCAGTGACATTGTTATACCTTTCAGTTAGGGAGTGCGAGTGAGAGATGCACCACAATGCATAAATATGACAGATACATGATGTGAGTTGTATGAAGAAAAAGAGTTCACTCAATGTTGCTGAGTGCGTGATATGCTATTAGAGGTGCCATTTTTCACATCAACTCTTAAAGCAAGGCAATTTTACATGCAAAAGGCCACATGGCACTCCTTTGAAAAAGAGTGAGGTCGTTCTACCTGTTAATATGATTAACCTGGAACCAACATTGCGGAAACAGAGTGTGACAGTTTGTGTAATCTGGTTATGAATAAATTGGCTGCTGCATTTCCTAATTATAAGAGTGAAAACATTTCAGCAATGCTCCTGGCAGTATCCTGAGTTGGGAAAGGCTTTTTATTTAATGTTGCTTGTTACAGTTTTCAGAAACCTCCTACTATAAGTCCATGCAGTGCCCCAAATTTGTTTATAAAGCATATTGAAGACAGTGATAGATGCAGTTATTGTTTTGCTAATCCCTTGTGTGTCTGAGTTGGAGATGTTGGTACTGCTGATGGCACTGAAGCATAGATGGAGGATTGCTCATGTTAGTTACTTACCCTAGGTTAATATTGTACCAACCTTTTTGTCTTTGTCAAGACATGAACTTCAGTCTAATTGATCTGCTGGGGAAGTGCTGCAGTCAGACATACCATCTGCTTTAGGTATTTGCATCACAACCATTGGAAAGATTTTTAAAAAATGCACTGCTGATGCAGGTTACATCAGTTTCCCACTTGGTAAATTATGTTAAAATTGTGCCCGTAGAAAAAGTCTGTGGAAGGGATGTTTGGGTGGTGAGGGAGATTGTTGTTGATTCAGAGTTTTATTAATGTATTGTTCATGTGGTTGTTCTGTGGAATCTCTGTCCCATCTTCTGTTCCATCATTTATACAACTGAGGAGAGGAAGAAAACATTTCAGGTGCCTAATAAATATCAATGTTTTAAAAGACCCTGATTAATGCAGAAAAGTGATAACAGTTTGATCATTGCTTTTTGATTTGCTTAGGTAACCAGTTATTGTAAAATTTATCATCAATAATAAGTTATAATTCATACAGCTTCGAAATTAGAATTTACTCCTATCTGCAGTGCTTGTCACTATTAAACTCTTGAGATTAATATAAAACAAAATACTGCAGATGTTGGAAATCTTGCATAAAATTAGAAAATGCTGGATAATGATGGGTGTGAAACATAAAATCTTTCTCCCCAGAAATTGCCAGAATTGCTGAGTTTCTCCAGCATTTTCGTATGTGTCTCCAGACTTGCAGTAATGTTGTTGGTCTTAACAGCCTTCTGAAATAGACCCAGCAGTACACTGAGCTTAAAAAGGGACTTAGGGTTGGGGCAGCAGCTGCTGGCCTTGCTAGTGATGCTCACGTTGTATAAAAGAATAATTTTAAAAAGACCTCTTCCTCCTATGTCCTAGATTTCATCTTCTGCTTAGTTATTCCTTATATGGGGAGGGAAGGGAAAGTCAATCAATTAAAATAACTCTGTTCCTGATTTGACTGTGCTGATATAGTACATGAGAAATGTAAGACCTGAGGACCATGATGCTAACCTTTTCCCCATTTAGTTCATTTATTCAAAATACTAATCACGGTATTTCACTTTGCTTAATTTATCCCATAGTTTTCTCATCTTCTCATAAATCAGGACCGCAAGTTATTATGCAAGATGGAAAACTAATACAACACATGAATCCGACTGGCATGGTAAGGATATGCACAAGCGCACACAGATACAAACACGTGTTTAAAAATTACACATATTCTTGTTTCTTCTCCTTACCTTCTCCTGAGGTGTTGGATATTGCTAGTATACATTTCTGCAGGACAGCTACTGGCTGTCCTCCAGTGCCTCATTCAATTAGTCTTTATTCACACAGAACTTGGCAGTAAGCATTATTTTACAATCCTGTTTGCAGTCAATTTCAATTATGTGAAAAAATTTTGTTACTGGCAGTAAAGTAGGAAATGTTAAGCTTTAGTAATTTGGTAAAACTGACCATCAGTTGATCTTTGTGGCTGTTTTGGGTTGAGCTGGAGCTGTTGTCAGTTTGGCTATCGGATTTCAAATTTATTCTGTATTCCATGCAATTAAAATTATAGCCACAAGAGGGCATTTAATTAATTTTTACTGCTGAATTAGCTTTAGTGTCAAAATTGTTTAATTGGCTAATTTGTTTTCTGGTTTTCCAGTTTGCTTGTAGAAGCAGTGAATTTCCTAATAATCAGCTGATGGCTGTGATAGATTATTCCTTCCCTCCCCGTGCTAGGAGATGTATGAGAATGGAAATTATTGTCTCTCAAACCTTACTGTGATAGGAGGGCATCAGTTCCTGTGTGCTGCTCTCCCACCATGCAGTGTCTGAATGTTCTGGGATACTATTTCATGGCACATTCTGTTACATACTTCTGAAAAATTTACAATATTTTTATAACCCCTGATATAGAAAGGGGAAAGGGTACAACTTTGGAAATTGTTTTGTTTAGCAAGTGCCTTGATGCTTATTAGAATTTGAAAAGCTCATCAGATACATCTTAACCTTCATAATGATTAAAAAAATACCATTCAAGTTTGCTGCCTAGTACTGGGTTTGTTTTGCTTTTCAAAAACACTTAATTTTAGTGGCTTTCCTTGTGCTATATATTTTTGTTTAGGTCAATATCCTGTCAAATGTGATTTAAATTACATCGGGTATTGTAATCCATGAAACCAGGAGCTCTTGTGGAACGGTGGTTGTGTCCTTGCCTGTGAACTGTAAAGGACCAGTTTCAAGTCCTACCTATGCCAGAGGCCATCTTAATATTAACAGAACAAATATATTTTTAAAAAAACTTGTCCATTGGAGTCATAGAAAAGTTACAGCACAGGTGGATGCCAGTCATGTCTGCACAGATTGGATAAACGAGCTGCCCATTCTAATTTTCACTTTCCTATATCTGGTCCATAGCCTTACTCTCCCTTACTCTGTCTAGTATTAATCCTAAAAAATCTTCCTTACGGTTACAAAACTGAAAGTGGCTTCACTACTGTTTTGCAAATGTGTATTTCACCACAGTTGCAACTGAATTGAAACGTGATTTTTATTGTGTATGTACCCCAAGGTTGAATAAATCTTTCCATGATGATTGTTTTTTGTCAGTTAAATGCTTTATGTTTTGTTTGCAGAGTGCAGCTGCCACTGCAGCAACTCTCGCATTACCAGCCGGTGTTCCAACTCCCTACCAGCTTTCTAATGGACCAATCCTAACGAATGCAGGTATGAACAAATGCTCATTTGATGGTCTTTATTGACAGTATGGTTCAGAAAGAGCTCTGTATACCAACTCAGAACATCCTCTGGACTCTTGCGTTTCATTTATGCTGCTCTCTACTTGTTTCAGTTCTGATTGCCAAGTTTGGAGTTAGTCTTTTCCTTTTGCTTTTCTTCTTTACCTTCATCTGTGCTTTGTAAATGTACTTCTACTTTGAATTTAAAATAACTGTTTTATGATCATACATCTGACTTAGCGTTAACATGTGGTGAGTTGGGTGAGGTCAGGCTGAGGAGATGAATTCTCTGGTAAAGTGGTTTGTGTCAAAATGGAAAACTAAAAATGTTTCAACACATTTGTCTGATAGGATTGTTATGGACAAGGCCAAGCCCCCTAAAAACATTTCGAGAAGGTAGCTCAGACCCTAATTTGCTAGTTGTTTTGAGCAGGTGTTAGGTGGATATTTTAGGAGTGATGCAGCTCATCAAAACCCCTCAGTTTTAAACAAAGCAGAATTTTTTTTTACAGAGTACTGAATGAAACACAAAGAGAACAGAATACCGAATAACTTAACCTATCCAAAAACCCAACAGATTGTCCCAACTTAATGATGCTGTTCCAAATTCCTACAACAATCCCCATTAACACCCCATGGCAAAAAAAAAGGTAAAATTAAACACGGGGTCTTACAAGAGAGATGTCAGAGAGAGGGAGGCTCAGCCTGGACCTGCTTCTTTAGTTCCAGCAGCTTCAAAACTGACTGCTTGCTCAAACCAAACCAGAGAAAAGCTGAGCTGGGAGAACCGCTACTGCCCTTTTATTGTACAAAGTGTTTGTTTAAAAACCTAAAAGCACCTTCAAGGAGAAGAACCCAGACATTTCAGAATCTATGCGTTTACGACCCCTCTGAGGGAAAAAAACCCAAGGACAACCTAATCTGGTAAAAGGAGCAGCAGCTTTCAAAAGGAAATACTTTTTTTAGATTAGATTCTCTACAGTGTGGAAACAGGCCCTTCAGCCCAACCTGTCCACACCGACCCTCCAAAGAGTAACCCACCCAGACCCACCTCCCTCAGACTAATGCACCTAGCACTATGGGCGATTTAGCATGGCCAATCCACCTAACCTGCACATCTTTGGACTGTGGGAGGAAACTGGAGCACCCGGAGGAAACCCACGCAGACATGGGGAGAATGTGCAGTCTCCACACAGACAGTCACCTGAGGCTGGAATCGAACCTGGGACCCTGGTACTGTGAAGCAGCCGTGCTAACCACTGATCTAACATGCGAAAAAGAAATATTTTCAGAACTGTGACAAAATTGTTTGGCTCTTTCAGAGAACTGACATAGGCACAAGGAACTGAATCATTTCTTTCTTTCCTTTAAGCAGCCACTTATAAACAGGATTTGAATATTGTTGATCAGAGAGAGATGTTGATGAAACCATTAGTCTTTCACACATTGGGAAGTATGCAACAATTCCAAATTTCAAGCGGTCAGCAGTCTATACTGCAGGAGAAATAGGTGCCGATAAATCGGCCAAGGTGTTGCCATGGAAAAAGTAATGAGGAACTAATGAGGAGCCCAATCTCCCAGAGCAGTTAAGAACAGTGCAAAGTCGATTTGCCAGCAAATCAGCGTACTTTACTCCAGTAGTTTAAATTGTTGTGATCATTTGAAGTGTGGCATTTTTGTATTTGTCCCATTAAAGGCAAGGCAAAAAACTTCAGCAGCATGCCTCCTTAGAAAAATTCTAATTTCATGTTACTTCATATTACGATGTTAGTTCATTTTTAAAATTCTCATATTTACTATCAAAGGTCTCCCTATCCTTGCACTGAGCTCTATTCCTGCAGCACAACACTCTTTGAGATATCTTCATGTTCTTCCAATTTTGGCATCTGTCTTATCCCTAATTTTAATCACACCACGATTAGCAGCTCTGCCTCCAGTTACCAAGTGCCTGAACTTAGGAATTATCTTAAATGTGTTTGCCTCTCTATATCTTCTCCTTAAGATCCTTTGAAAATCCTACCTCTTTTACCAAGCTTTTGGACCGTAACTTAATATCCCTTTATGTGACCGTTGGCATCAAATTTAATGTAGATTAGGTTCCCTACAGTATGGAAACAGGCCCTTCATCCCGACAAGTCCACACTGACCTTCCGAAGAGTAACCCACCCAGACCCATTCCCCCACCCTATATTTGCCCCTGACTAATGCACCTAACACAATGGGACAATTTAGCGTGGCCAATTCACCTGACCAGCACATCTTTGGATTGTGGGAGGGAACCTACACAGAGAGTCGCCTGAGGTGGGAATCGAACCCAGATCCCTGGCACTGTGAGGCAGCAGTGCTAACCACTGAGCCACCATGCCACTTCAAATGTAGGAATATGCATTTGAAAAACCTTGAGACATTTTTATAATGTCTAAGATGTGCATGAATATAAATGGTTTTACAAATTTGTGATCTTCAAAATCGAGCTAATGTTTTCTATCTGCCTATATGTAATCTGTGCAAATTCTTGTTGTTCCACAGGGCAACTGCTGCAGTTTGTACGAGCTCCTAATGGAGCCCACTACTTTTTCCAGCCACACCAGCAAGTTGTACTTGCACAATCGGTGACTCAGCAGCAGGTTATTCAGCAGATGCAGTCTGGTGGTGTGCAGGCACCTGTCATACAGCAGGTGTGTACGACTGATTAGTTATGATGTGGAGGTGCTGATGTTGGACTTGGATGGACAGAGTCCGAAGTCACACAACACAAGGTTATAGTCCAGTAGGTTTATTTGAAATCACAAGCTTTCGGAGCACTGCTCACCTGATGAAGGAGCAGCACTTCAAAAGCTTGTGATTTCGCACAAACCTTTTGGGCTATAACCTGGGATCGTGTGACTTCCAACTTGATTAGTTGTCATCTCGTGACAGTTGTGGTTGATAAGAAAATGAATTTCTATAACCAGACTTCTGTTCTATAACTAAATTTCTATTTTCCATAACTTTTTAACTTGTGCTTATCAGGACAACTCACAAAAAATGGTTATTCGGCATGTGTACTCTGATGGGTAGAAATATTGCCATGGGAAATGCACTAGTTACCATTGCTTGACAGTTTACTATCAAGCTTGCCCAAATTTTAAACTAGATAAGTTGACACTGGTCAAAGTATTGCCTTGAGAAATGAACCAGAGAATGGCTGTTAACCTATCTTGTTGAGCTGAAACAGGTGAAGTGTATGTACATACTCTTTGTATCTGCTTGTGTGAATTGGAAGCTTATTGCTCAGTAGCAGCAGTGTGTACTATCTACAAACAGCACTGCAAAAATTTACCAAAGATCCTTAGACAGCACCTTCCAAAACCACAACCATTTCTATCTTGAAGGACAGTGGACCGAAGGGTCTGTTTCCGTGCTGTACATCTCTATGACGATGACAGCAGATTAATGGAAAGACCACTAGTTGCAAGTTCCTCTCCAAGCCGGTCTCCACCCTGACTTGGAAATATATCACTGTTCCTTTATTGTCACTGGGTGAAAATGCTGAAGGGAATTTTCACTTCCAAAGGGCACTGCACATTGACTGCAGTGGTTCGAGGAGGCAACTTACCACCACCACCATACACGCGCACACACACACACACACACACACCTTGTCAAGAGCAACTAGGGACCAGCAGTAAATGCTGGCCAGCCACTGACACCCATGTCCCACAAAAGAATGAAAAAACTAAAATATGTAGCTTTCAGTACATGCAGATGTACACTGAGTTTAGATTAGATTAGATTACATTACAGTGTGGAAACAGGCCCTTCGGCCCAACAAGTCCACACCGACCCGCCGAAGCGAAACCCACCCATACCCCTACATTTACCCCTTACCTAACACTACGGGCAATTTTTTTTTTTAGTATGGCCAATTCACCTGACCCTGCACATCTTTGGACTGTGGGAGGAAACCGGAGCACCCGGAGTGTAACTGAACATCCTAAATTAGTTATTGGCATAATTCTTTGCATGCTCAAAATGATTTAGCAACTGTTGTCTAATTGCAAAATCCTATCTAATGTTAGACAATGTGCATGAGTTTTGCAAATGTGGGTTGTTTGGATGCAGTCACTACCTCGTGTTTGCTATTTGATACAATCTGCCAGTCTTTGAGAAATGTGGACTCTATACCAAGTATCAGAATGGCACTAAAAGTTTTATATCACATTGCTATTTTGTGTGATAGAACTTTTGCATCTTGTTAGTGGCAAACATCACACAAGTTTCTACTGTATATTGGCAATGTGTAACAGCTAGTTGCTCAAATTCTGAGATACTTTAGTATTCCAGGATATCCTGAGGTCAACAGGGCATAGAAAAGTTTATTTTTTATTCATTTAAAATGCATTGGATTGAGATTATAGATACTATGACAGTTTAACCATAAGCATTAAATAAACTGGGAGAGTTGTCCTGATAAATGCAAGACTGTAAGCTTCACCAAATGTGTATTTTTTTCCAGTGCTACTAAGTTCAGTGTTTGCAAATGACTCTTGTATTCAGGACTGTTAAGTGAATAATGAATTTTCAGATGCTGTTTTTCAAATTTGTGCCTTATCAAGACCATTACGTGTTGTGGAACAAAAGGTAAATATTCTAAGCAGAAGAAAATAAGAACTGTGGGAACAGAGGAGAGCAGATGGGATCATTTTGGTTTGTTTCAACACAAAAATAGTCACCTCTGCTGTGTAACCTTGTATGGCTTTATGATTCTGGCTGTTTTAAAGTTAAATCAAGGAAAGTGAAATCCTATCGTTTTACAAATTGATATTGCATAAACTATCAAATATATGTGCACCATAATGTAGTTTACCAAAGAAAACTCCTCAGTTATAGATAAAGGAGAACCAAACAGAGGAGTGTCAATAAATATTATCTCATTTTGTTCCTTATCAGGAGGAATCATATCTTTGCAATATGCCCCATATGTAGTAAACCTGAATTCTTAATTTAAGTTCTTAGGTGTAAATTTTTCTGTTTCTGAATTGCAGCTAGTAATGTTAATTATTTGTGGTATTCAATGATTTTTCTCAATTAATTTGTAAAACACTGCCCAATATTTTTAAAAACATTATACATGCCTTTTTGATATTGTTGAAATGCAATATGCTTTTACCCTAGAACATAGAACAATTCAGCTTAGGAATGGACACTTTGGCTCTTGATGTTGTGCCAAATATGATGCCAACTGAAATTAATCCCTTCTGCCTGCCCATGCTCCCTATCCCTCCGTTCCTTGCATATTCATGTGTTTATCGAAAAGTTCCTTAAATGCCCTTATCATATCTGCCTCAACCACCATCCCTGGCAATGCATTCCAGACTCCTGCCACTCTATGTAAAAAAAAAACCTGCCCTTATGTCTCCTTTGAACTTAACCCCTCACCTTAAATGTGTGCCCCCAGTATTAAATATTTCAACTCTGAGAAAAAAATTCTGACCGTCAACCCTATCTATGCATCTCATAATTTTATAGGCTTCTATCAAATCTCCCCTCAGTCTCTGCTGCTCAAGAGAAAACAACCAGAGCTTTTCTAGCCTCTCCTTAGAGCTCATATCCTCTAATCCAGGCAGCATCCTCCTAAACCTTTTCTACACCTTCTCCAAGGCCTCCATATCCTTTCTGTAATGTGGCAACCAGAATTTAGCGTAATACTCTTAAGTGTCACCTAACCAAAGTCTTATAAAGCTGCAACATGACATCCTGACTCTTATACTTACTTCCTTGGCCAATCAAAACAAATATGCCCTACGCCTTCTTTACTACCCTATCTACTTGCATGGCCGCTTTCAGGGATCTATGGACTTGAACCCCCAAGATCTTTCTGTACATTAATGCTGTTGAGGATTCTGCCATTAACTCTATACTTTTCCTTAACATTTGATCTCCCAAAGTGCAGCACCTCACACTTACCCAGATTAAACTCCATCTGACATTTCTGTCCACATATCTGCAACTGATCTGTATCCCACTGTATCTTTTGACAACCTTCTACACTATCCACAACTCCACTGATCTTTGTGTCATCTGCAAACTTTCTAATGCACCATCTACATTTTCATCTAAGTCATTTACAAATATTACAAACAGCAGAAGTCACAGTACGGATCCCTGCGGAGCACCACTGGTCACGGACCTCCAACCTGAAAAATACCCTTCCACCACTACACTCTGCCTTCTACTGGCAGAGCCCACTGTGGATCCCATTCATCCTAATCTTCCGGATGAGTTTACCAAGAGAGACCTTAACAAAAACCTTACTAAAATCCATGTAAACAACATCCACTGCTCTACCCTCATCAATCACCTTCATCACCACCTTGAAAAATTCAACCAAGATTGTAAGAGATGAAGAGTAAGATATAGGAGAAAGTGAGGACTGCAGATGCTGGCGATCAGAGCTGAAAAGTGTGTTGCTGGAAAAGCGCAGCAGGTCAGGCAGCATCCAAGGAGCAGGAGAATCAACGTTTCGGGCAGAAGGGCTTATGCTCGAAACATTGATTCTCCTGCTCCTTGGATGCTGCCTGACCTGCTGCACTTTTCCAGCAACACATTTTTCAGAAGAGTAAGATGTATTCTATGTTCTACATATGAATGTAATTGTCTCATAGAATTTTACAGTGCAGCAAGAGGCCATTCAACCCATCGTGCCTGTATCAGCTTCCAGAAGAGCTACGCAGTTTGTCCCATTCTCCAGCCCTATTTCTGTAGCCCTCTAATTCAAACATTTATCCAGCTCTCTTATGAAACCTCCTATGGAATCATACTTCACCATTCTCCCTGGCAGCACATTCCAAATCCTAACAACTCTGAGGTATAGTTAGTAAGTTTGCAGATGACACCAAAATTGGAGGTGGAGTGGACAGCAAAGAAGGTTTCCTCGGATTACAACAGGATCTTGATCAGATGGGCCAGTGGGCTGGGGAGTACCAGATGGAGTTTAATTTAGATAAATGCAAGGTTTGGGATTTTGGGAAAGCAAATCTTAGCAGGACTTATACACTTAATGGTAAAATCCCAGGGAGTGTTGCTGAACAAAGAGACCTTGGAGTGCAGGTACATAGTTCCTTGACAGTAGAGTCGTAGGTAGACAGGATAGTGAAGAAGGTGTTTGGTATGCTTTCCTTTATTGGCCAGATATTGAGTACAGGAGTTGAGAGGTCATGTTGCGGCTCTACAGGTTAGGCCACTTTTGGAATATTGTGTGCAGTTCTGGTCTCCTCCCTATCGGAATGGTGTTGTGAAATTTGAAAGGGTTCAGAAAAGATTTACAATGATGTTGCCAGGGTTGGAGGATTTGAGCTACAGGGAGAGGTTGAACAGGCTGGGCCTGTTTTCCCTGAAGTGTCGGAAGCTGAGGGGTGACCTTATAGAGATTTATAAACTCATGAGGAGCATGGATAGGATAAATAGACAAGGTTCTTTCCCTGGGGTACGGGAGTCCAGAACTAGAGGGCATAGGTTTAGGATGAGAGGGGAAAGATATAAAAGAGACCTGAGGGGCAACTTTTCCACGCAGAGGATCGTGTGTGTGGAACGGGCTGCCAGAGGAAGTGGTGGAGGCTAGTACAATTGCAACATTTAAAAGGCATCTGGATGGGTATATGAACAGGAAGGATTTGAAGGGATATGGGCCAGGTGCTGGTAGATGGGACTAGATTGGGTTGGGATATCTGGTTGGCATGGATGAGTTGGACTGTAGGGTCTGTTTCCGTGCAGTACCTCTCTATGACTCTTCATCTCACTCCTCGCTCTGTTCCTGACTGTCTTGAAATTGAGACTCATGGTTACCAACATATCAGCTGGTGAAAACATGAATATCTGTCTTTGTCAAAATTATTCATAGGTTTGAACACATTAACCAAGTCACTTTGAAGGAGAATAAACACTCTCTAATCTTTCCTTGTATCTAAAATCCCTCCATCCTGGTACCATTCTAGTAAATCTCCCTTGCACTCTCTCCGAAGCTTCAACATCCTTCCTTAAATAAGGTGCCCAGAATTGAACACAGTACTCCATTTGTGGTCAGGCCAATGATTTGTAGAGGTGTAGCATTTACTTCCTTGTTTACACACTATGCTTCTGGTTATATACCTAAGAATCCTATTAACCACTTTAACAACTGTTTCAACTTGCCTGACTACTTTCAGCGAATCATGCAAGTGATCCTGAGGTCTCTCTGCTGTTATACTCCCCTCACAATTGTACTATTGAACCTATATTGCTTCTTTGTTTCTTCTACCAAGATACATTACTTCCCATTTCACAGCATTGAAAACCGTCTGCCAGGGATCTGCCAATTTGACCAACTTTTCAATTCCTTCTGTAGTCGTTCATCATCATTCTCACAATTCACTAACCTTCCTAGCTTAGTATCATCTGCAAATTTAGAGATTTTTGCCCTCAACATCCATCTCCAAATGTCTTAAATAAATCAGAAAAAGCAAAGATCCCAATACTCATCCCCTAGGGAACACCACTATCAACTTGTCTCCAGTCCGAGAAACGTCCGTCTGTACTTGCCCTCTGTTTCCTATATTTTAACCAACTTCTAATCCATGTTGCTAAGAAACCACTGGGTCAAAATCCTTGTAGCTAACTGGTTAGCAATGCTGCTTCAAAGTGTCAGGGACCTGGGTTCAATTCCAGCCTCAGGTGACTGTCTGTGTGGTGATCACGCATGCTCCCTGTGTCTGTGTGGGTTTCCTTCAGGCGCTCTGGTTTTGGGCGGCACAGTGGCTCAGTGGTTAGCATTGCTGCCTCACCCAGGTTCAATTCCCGCCTCAGGCAACTGTCTGTGTGGAGTTTGCACATTCTCCCCGTGTCTGCGTGGGTTTCCTCCGGGTGCTCCGGTTTCCTCCCACAGTCCAAAAATATGCAGGTTAGGTGAATTAGCCATGCTAAATTGCCCATGGAGTTAGATGTAGGAGAGTGGGTCTGGGTGGGTTGCTCTTCGGAGGGTCGGTGTGGACTTGTTGGGCCGAAGGGCCTGTTTCCACACTGTATATAATCTAAGCTAAAAAAGCACCCTAAACATTTCTAATTTGCTAACCAATCTACCATGTGGCAACATATCAAATGCTTTTGGAAAGTCTAAATATTCATCCACAGCACTACCCTCATCTACTGCCTATGTTATCATCAAATAACTCAACTAAATTTGTCAGCCATGACCTGCTCTTGATAAAGCCAGGTTGACTATTTAGTATAAACTTATTTTTCTCTAACCATATGATATCACGTGTTATGGCTTCTATCAGTTTTCCCACTATCAATGTCATGCTGATAGGTCTGCATTTTTCTGAGTTATCCTTTGCCCCTTTCTTAAACAGAATAATGGTGTCACATTTGCAATCCTCCAGTTCCCAGGGACTAATCTTATGTTCAGAGAGGCTTAGAAAATTTCTGTCAATGGCTCTGCAATTTGCTCCCTTACGTCTGTCACCAATCTAGAAAGCATCCCATGCAGGCCTGGCGACATGTCAACATGGAGTGCTGCTGGCCTCTTTAGCACCTCTTTATTCATCACTATAATGCTCAGTTGCTCAACACCCATATTTCAACTAGGCCATTGTCACCTTTGTCTAATGTGGTGAAGACAAAAACAAAATATTCATGTAGTACCTCTGCCATGTCCTTTGTTTCAGTGAGCAGCTTACACTGAATGTTCCTTATGGACCTCATTCTATCCTTCACTAATCTTTTACTGTGTTTGAGTAACATTATGCTATTTACTTAAAACTTGAAATCCTGTTGTGGAGTGTCGTCATTAAGCTTGATTTACGCCTTCCTTCCCTGTAGATGCTGGCTCCACTGCCACCTGGAAGTATCCCTCAGCAGACTGGAGTGATCATTCAACCCCAGCAAATTCTTGTTGCAGGGAACAAGGTCCCTTCAAACACACAGGTATCCTGTAGAAGAAGTATATAGGATAGTATCAATGTTATTTACTGGACTTGCTTCATAAATATAAAAGTGAAATTATATCTTTACATTGTACATTCAGTTCCATTGGAGAAGTCATCTGGTACCACTTGACTGTGATGCTTTCTGGAATCTGACTTAACTGACTCGCAGACTGCAGGCTTGCCTCAGTCTTTGGATTAACTCCCAGTGTTCAGCTCATTGATGTTACCATTGTCAAGAGTTCTGTACTTGGCCCAAAGAATACAAGAAAGCTTATTTAACCAGTACGAGGCCATGGGTTTGTTTTGAAATTCTTGTGCTTTCTTGTACCTCATTACCAGACTTGTATACATGATCTTAGAATTAAAATCTGTCTAAAATATCTGTTCTGTTTTTATGTCCAAGTTAAATATGTTCAGAGTGAGGTGGCTGTAATGATGCTAGACTGTCTAACTTTGTTTTTTTTTGAAAATGACAGCTATCATAATAAACTTTTCAGGTTATGCAAGCCACCACTGTAGCAGCAACCCCTTCAACACAGGTTGGTCAAACAAACAGCTCCGCTCCCGTTCAGCAGCAGCCACAGCAACAACAGCAGCAGCAGCAACAGCAGCAGCAGCAGCAACAACCACAACCCCCTTTAGTGGTGCAAGTAGATGGCTCTGGAGACACTTCTTCGGAGGAAGATGAGGACGACGAAGAGGATGAGTATGACGATGAGGAAGAAGAAAAAGACAAGGAGGAGGTTGGGGAAGATGGGCAAGTTGAAGAGGTAACTGGACGTGCTTCAAAAGCTGGTTTACACAACATTCCAAATACTTAAGTTATCTTTGAAATCTCTTCATTTACCATTAAAAATATGCTTTAAGGAGGTCATGTACCCTGGTGCTTGGTAGAGGAGAATTTGAGAATATTGCTGAAAAGAGACGCTTGTCACTAGACAAGGAAAACACTTGCACTTTTCAAAATTTACTGGGAGCTTAAGGCTTGCCCTGCTTTCTCCAGGGCAATGCCTCTGCCAATCAGGGTCAACTTGCTAACCAATTATCACTGTTTTCTTCTGTGGTATAAATTGATATGACTGTTTGAAATTTTGCACAATTGTCCATTTCTTCATGCTCATATGAATGCAATAGTAATACATTGCACTAATGTATCATTAGCATAAAGAAAATTGCCTTAAAGTATTTTGCAAAAACCATAATTTGACAGATTGACACGCAATCAAAGAAGAAGGTATCTGGAGGGAAGGATGAAAACTTTGTCAGATGTGAATTTTAAGGAAGGTGTTCAGGGAGAAAAGGCAGAGAAAGCTAAGGTGGGAATTTCAAATCTGAGTCTGCACAGCTGAAAGCGCAGATTCCAACCTCAAACTAGGGAGAGTGAGGAATGTTCAAGAAACTGGAATTGTAGAAATGTGAAATTCTCTGAGAAATGTCAGGCTTGTGTGTAGACCATGTGCACATGCATGTTTAACCCATCTTGGCTTGTCTGCCCTCAGCAAAGTGCAGACTGTTCTGCATTTGTTTAAATTCTGCCTTAATTGTTTTTTTTCTAACCTTCTAAGGAACCACTCAACAGTGAAGATGATGTCAGTGATGAAGAGGGCCAAGAACTCTTTGACACAGAAAATGTTGTTGTCTGCCAGTATGATAAGGTGAGAGTCTAACAAATAGAAAAGAGCCTGGCACTTGTCCCAGTGCATGACTCTTATGAATGTTAAAATCATGACCAAAGTTGTGTGCTTCATTCACAATTCCTATGTAAACATTTCCTGTGGAAAAATGCTGGCTTCAAAGAACAGTACTTTACTGTTCACTTTCCATGTAATACCAATTGATGGCACTAGAATGGAAGTTATTGTTCATGTCTCTGCTAAACTGCAGCAACTAGTTCCTAGTAGTCTAGGAACCTCCTATCTAGGACCGTTGTACAAGCTCCTAGTAGCTAGGAATAATATAAATGATTTATATGAATGAATGAATGATTTATTTATTGTCACATTTATCTTGAAGATACATAAAATGTGTTTTGTCACCACAATCTGGAGAGTTACTTTAAGGGTACAAAGTAATGACTTAAGTAAGAGTTCGTCTTCTGTTCAAACTGGGGTCTCGAACACTTCTGGGCGTTGCAAGGTCGTCTGGTCCTCAAGGAGTCCAACTCTGGCAACAGCAATAACAATGCCAATGCAGCAGGAGACCCCAGTTCTGCTACCGCTGTCATCTCGCCGATACCACCGGGAGTCCAAGCTCTAGGCCTACCATCACCAGATGTCCCCCTCCATGCTGCCAATGCTGCAGTCACTGCCTTGCTGACAACACTCCGGACTCAAAGATGATGAAGAAAGGAAGAAGGAAAACAAAAGGCGAAAAGTGCATTGAGAAAACTGTGCTGCTGGCCTGGAGCAGACACGCCCCAACAAGCCTGAACACTTCCTACCATGCTGCCTCCATCTTGGTGGATGGACTATCTCAACCAGGATAGAAAAATTGATCTTTAGATCTCTAAACTGATTTAAAAGCATGGACACTTTCAATACCAGAGGCCATAGAGAGGTGGTTCAGAGGAGGATTGATACCTTGATAAAATAGGTTAGCCTCAGAATAGATCTGGGCTTGTTTTCACTGGAGTTTCGAAGAATGAAGGATGATTTTATTGAAATGTGTAAGATCATGATTGCTATTTTATGGGGTGGATGTGGAAAGTTCCTCTTGTGGCCCAGTCCAGAAGCAGAGAGCGCTGTTCTAAAATCTGGAATTGACCTTACATTACAAAGATATGTCTCAGAGGTTGCTCAACTTTGGAACTCTGCTTCAGAAGGCAGTGGAAGCTGAGTCAATAAAACAGAGGGGGATACATTCTCATGGAATTCAGCATTGTCGGGAGTAGGTGGGAGCATGGAATTCAAAACCAACAAATTAGTCATGGAATGGTGGAGCAGCTGAAGGGACAGAATCCTCTACTGATCTCTGCTTTTATTACATGTGTTTGTATGCGACTGTGCTAGCTGTCTGAGAAAACATTCACGCTAAAGTCCCACACCGTGTTTTTGTCAGTTACCATATAAGCTGCTCATCCTTAAGTACCTGTTGAACTTCATTTTAAAATTATTTATGGATCACTTTCCAGGACCTTTACATTTAAAGTATTACATATCCTGACAATTCTTTATGGAAAGTTTCTCCTCCACTTTCCTTTAGCTTTTTGCCGATGATTTTAAATCTGTGATTGCTGGTTCAGGAGTTGAATTTGATTCACAGAGGCCCAGCGAAGAATCTTTATTTTCAAGTAATCTGCTAACAGGAAATGGTGGAGGCTGGTGCATTGCAACATTTATAAGGCATGTGATCTGTACCTGAACAGGAAGAGTTCAGAGGGATATGGGCCAAATGCTGGAGAATGGGACTAGATTATTTTAGGGCATCTGGTCAGCATGGACGAGTTGAACTGAAGGGTCTGTTTCCATGCTGTATATCTCTATGACTTTAACTGGCTGGAACACCATTTTTCATTATGAAACAAAAGTGATATTCCAGGTTCCTTGTTAATGGAAAACCTTCATAGTCGATAAGTTTGTTCCTGTCATGATGATGTTAGGTATTGGCTCAACAACTTGAGTTTTTTGAAGACCTCACAAATAGCAGTGATGGACAACATGTCTAGTCGTTTTGTCCACTCCGGCAGTGGAATGGGAGAGGATCACTTGTAGGTGCTATATGAGCAGTATACGTTTGATCAGGTGTACCCAAGTTGGGAATAGCCTAAAGGCTTTCTGGTCCTGGAAAAATCACCTCTTGGAGTGACAGTAGTATCCCAGTAATCTGCTGCTCTGATGACTTTTAAGCCCCAAAATCCCAAAGTTTAACTGTAAAGCTAGAAGTTTATAAACTTGAAAAAAAGCCAATCAAAAAGTGATACTAAAATAAAATAAACAACTACAAATGCCAGAGATCTGAAACAAAAACAGAAATTGCTGAGAAACTCTGCCGGTCTGGCAGCATCTGGGAGAAAGCAAATTTCTCATGTAGAGTCCAGTGACTCTTCATTGTCATTTCTGATGAAGGGTCACTGGACTTGAAATGTTAGCTCTGCTTTCCCCCTGCCAGACCTGCTGAGTTTCTCCAGTGATAATAGAATGTTACCTTTTTAAACTAATGCCACAAGTACAATGGTAATACTAAACTATTACATGATGTAAATTAGTAAGCTTGCAATTGAATACAAAATGTTTTCCAACACCTGCCTGAGGTTTCACAGAACTGGTGTCAATTTATAATCTGGTTAGTACCTTTACAATGTCAATTTCAGAGGAGAAATTATAATGTTATTGTGTTTTATAGAATGCTTTGTTTTGTATTTACTTTTGCTTGATGTGATTCTCCACCAGAAATGTTTATGCTGTATTGCGCTAATTGAAAATTTAGTTGCTGTAATGTAGCATGCCATAATCAAGTTATGTTGGTCTCTAGTAAGTCTTTTCAATTTAGTATTCACTTATTGGTATTTCACCTCTTGGAGTTTGATGACGTGCGTGTATTTGAATGAGCATTTTGAGCCTTGTTTGATTTATTATATTAATATTGATTTATTACATTCATATTAGCACAGGAAAACTTGAAAAAGAAACTTAGACCAAGTAAAACAAACAGACGCATCTGGCAGGCAGAGTTTCACCTCTTCACAGGGCACCATTTCAGTTACTATGTGCTAATAATATTGATGGCTTATACTGAGATTCACATAAAATGAATGAAAAACCTTTGCAAGCTGCCATAAATCATGCCTTTCAAAACTTGAGAAGTGCAGGTTTATTTTAACGTTTTGGAGAAAATCTGATTTGGGAGTTTGTGGAATCTAGAATTTTGAAATGTTACCCATTTTCTGAGTATCAGCAAAGTTATTCTGTTGATTTGAGGGAGGTTTGCTTTTAAAGGCAAGTGCTGTGCTATAGGGTTTGCTGTGCCTGACATTAATCGGAATTGATTACATTAAGCTTCTGCGGTCTGCTTCTAACCGGTTTGTGGTTACAGCTTTTTGCACGTTAATGTCTGTCATTCTGCTCTGTTTTCTTTTTTTAATAAACGGCCTGAAATGTAAACTAACTGGAAAATTGGTTATTCATTGAACAAATGAGCATGGTTTAAGTTTTATACTTGATCAGATTGTCTAGAGTTGCACAGATTATGAGCATTTGAAAATGACTGTGGGTTATAACACTTCTTAAATTTGGACAATGAAGCAATAAATTGATGAAAGATGCCATTGAGTGCAGTATATCAGTTCGTATTAGAGGTCATAAATGTATACTTCCATCATGACTCAACCCATGACTCTCAATAGCTACTGTACAATTCTGATCAGTTAAATAGATCTTTCTGTCAGGCTTGAACTGGTTTAGTTCTTCATTTCCGTCACCAGCATTAATAGGATTGATCTGGAGAAACTGTGAGCTCCTTTTAATGTCTGTACCCATGTTAGGTTTAATACATTATGCTAAATACACTACCTCTGACCATTCAACACTTGGAGCGCTGCAGTGATTTGTTAACCAACGCTCCGTCGTCAAGCATATTTGTTCTCTACTACCTACTTGAGTACAATAAAAGTGTTCTCATTGAGGAATCTTTGTGCATTCCTCCCTTTGTATCAAGTAATTTCTCATCTTTGATGATTTCAATCTCCACCTCAACTCATTGTGCTTTCCTGATTTCACTGCCCTCTCCTCTCTCTCTTGATCTCTCCTTCCATGTAAACTCCCCAAATCATGTCCAGCCACCACCTTGACCTTGCTATCTCATAAGACCTCACTACTTGTGGCTATTACGGAGACATGGGTAGAACAGGGACAGGATTGGCTGTTGCAGGTTCCAGGGTTTAAATGTTTTAGTAGGGTCAGAGGTGGGGGTAAAAGAGGGGGAGGTGTGGCATTGCTTGTCAAAGATAGTATTACAGCTGTGGAAAGGACGATGGATGAAGACTCGCCATCTGAGGTAGTTTGGGTTGAGGTTAGGAATAGGAAAGGTGAGCTCACCCTGTTAGGAGTTTTTTACAGGCCTCCTAACAGTCCTAGAAACGTAGAAGAAAGGATTGCGAGGATGATTCAAGAGAACAGTGAAAGTAATAGGGTGGTTGTTATGGGAGACTTTAACTTTCCTGATATTGATTGGGAAAGCTATAGCTCAAGTTCGTTAGATGGGTCAGTGTTTGTCCAATGTGTGCAGGAGGGTTTCCTGACACAATATGTAGATAGGCCAACAAGAGGTGAGGCCATACTGGATTTGGTTCTGGGTAATGAACCAGGCTAGGTGTTAGAATTAGAGGTAGGTGAGCACTTTGGGGACAGTGACCACAATTTGGTGACTTTTACTCTAGTGATGGAGAGGGATAAGTGTGCACTACAGGGCAAGAGTTATAGCTGGGGGTAGGGAAATTATGATGCGGTGAGGCATGACTTAGGATGTGTGGCTTGGAAAAGTAAGCTTCAAGGCAAGGGCGTAATTGATATGTGGAGCTTGTTCAAGGAGCAACTATTGAGTGTCCTTGATAAGTATGTACCCGTCAGGCAGGGAGGAAAGGGTCGTGTGAGGGAGCTGTGGTTTAATAAGGAATTGGAATCCCTTGTTAAATGGAAGAGGGCAGCCTATGTAAAGATGAGGCGTGAAGGTTCAATTGGGGCGATTGAGAGTTATAAGGTAGCCAGGAAGGACCTGAAGAGAGAGCTAAGAGCAGCAAGGAGGGGACATGAAAGGTCCTTAGTTCGTAGGATTAGGGAAAACCCTAAGGCTTTCTATTGGTATGTCAGGAATAAAAGAATGACTAGGGTAGGAATAGGTCCAGTCAAGGATAGTAGTGGGAAGTTGCGTGTGGAGGCTGAAGAGATTGGGGAGACATTGAATGAATACTTTTCGTCAGTATTCAATCAGGAACAGGACATTGTTGTCAATGTGAGTACTGAGTCACAATTAAGTAGAATGGATGGCTTTGAGGTATGTAGAGAAGAGGTGTTGGAAATTCTGGAAAGGGTGAAAATAGATAAGTCCCCTGGGCCTGATGGCATTTATCCTAGGATTCTCTGGGAAGCAAAGGAGGAGATTGCAGAGCCATTGGCCTTGATTTTTATGTCCTCGTTGTCTACAGGAGTAGTGCCAGGAGATTGGAGGCTAGCAAATGTGGTTCCCTTGTTCAAGAAGGGGAGTAGGGATAACCCTAGTAACTATAGGCCGGTGAGTCTCACTTCTGTTGTGGGCAAAATCTTAGAGAGAATTGTAAGGGATAGGATTTATGAACATCTGGATAGGAATAATGTGATCAAGGATAGTCAGCATGGTTTTGTGAAGGGCAGGTCGTGCCTCACAAACCTTATTGAATTCTTTGAGAAGGTGACTAAGGAGGTGGATGAGGGGAAAGCGGTAGATGTGGTGTATATGGATTTTAGTAAGGCGTTTTATAAGGTTCCCCATGGTAGACTACTGCAAAAAATACAGAGGTATGGCATTGGGGGTGAGTTGGAGGTTTGGATTAGGAGTTGGCTAGCTGGAAGAAGACAGAGGGTAGTAGTTGATGGCAAAGGTTCATCTTGGAGTGCCGTCACTAGTGGTGTTCCGCAAGGATCTGTTTTGGGACCATTGCTGTTTGTCATTTTTATAAATGACCTGGAGGAGGGGTTAGAAGGTTGGGTGAGCAAGTTTGCGGATGATACGAAAGTCGGAGGAGTTGTAGACAGTGAGGAAGGATGTGGCAGGTTATAGCGGGATATAGATAAGCTGCAGAACTGGGCAGAAAGGTGGCAAATGGAGTTCAATGTAGCTAAGTGTGAGGTGATTCACTTTGGTAAGAGTAATAAAATGATGGGGTACTGGGCTAATGGACGGATACTTGGTAGTGTGGATGAGCAGAGGGATCTTGGTGTCCATGTACACAGATCTTTGAAAGTTGCCACCCAGGTTAATAGTGCGGTGAAGAAGGCATATGGCGTACTGGCTTTTATTGGTAGAGGAATTGAGTTCCGGAGTACTGAGGTCATGTTGCAGTTGTATAAGACTCTGGTGCGGCCGCATCTGGAGTATTGTGTGCAGTTTTGGTCGCCATACTATAGGAAGGATGTGGAGGCACTGGAACGGGTGCAGAGGAGGTTTACCAGGATGTTGCCTGGTATGGTAGAAAGATCGTATGAGGAAAGGCTGAGGCACTTGGGGTTGTTTTCATTGGAGAAAAGAAGGTTTAGGGGTGACTTGATAGAGGTGTACAAGATGATTAGGTGTTTAGATAGGGTCGACAGTGAGAATCTTTTTCCAAGTATGGAGTCGGGTATTACAAGGGGGCATAGCTTTAAATTAAGGGGGGGTAGGTATAGGACAGATGTTAGGGGTAGGTTCTTTACTCAGCGAGTCGTGAGTTTATGGAATGCCCTGCCAGTAGCAGTGGTGGACTCTCCCTCATTATGGGCATTTAAGCGGGCATTGGATAGGCATATGGAGGATAGTGGGCTAATGTAGGTTAGGTGGGCTTGGATCGGCGCAACATCGAGGGCCGAAGGGCCTGTACTGCGCTGTATTCTTCTATGTTCCATGTTCTACTCCCATAATATCAATCACAGATGAACCATCTGTTGTTCCTTCCATGTACTATACTGTACAACAACCTCCTTCCATATTCCGATTCTGTTTCCTGTGCTCCTCGCGGCAGGGGAGGGGCGAATTATCCCTCAATTCTCTTAATATTAAAATTCCATCTGTTTAGTTTTTGGCCCTCCATTACCACATTTCTGCAGGTGTTTATTTGCTAACCTACACACTCACCTATGCTTTCAATTTTATTATTCCCAATAAAATCTTTATTGTTGTTAAACCCTGGTTAGTCCCTTGGAACTGCACTGATCTACTCTGTCTCTGTCATATGCTGAAGCTGCTCAGTGTTCAGTTTCTTTGTACATTAAAAAAATGAGTTTTTAATTGTTTAAAATGTGTGTATTTGTGTCCTTGAACTCAAAGACTCAACTTAAGTTTTAGAACCTTGATGAAGCCTACAACCAAGTAAACTTGGATGAATCTCCCAATAGTCATTCATTCATCCTGGGTTGCATTGTCAATTTTGTTGGGCAGATGGCTTCTAATGCAATTTGTACTTTAGAAGTGACTGTGATTTTTCACTCAGGTCATGCCAATTTCAGGCAAACTTACTTTGAGAACCAGCGTAACTGATTGGAAACTCCTAGCTGCTTTGTCCCTAGATGTTCAACCAGTTTGCTGGTTCCACCTGAGGAAAATGCTTTGCTGCATTTTGGAGTTGCCTTTATATAAACAAAAACCACTTACGAACGGTACAGGCTCTTATTACTTCGACATGGACGCTGTATGTACTCAAGTCACGCATAGTGTATGAGTAAATCAGTACAAAGCCTTAAGTTCACATAGATCCATGCTCGTAAATGCTGAACTGAGTAAGGGTATTGTCCATTGTCTATAATGCAGATAATTGGTTTCAAGGTGACAGTGGCTTTTGCTGGAGGACTCCTAAGCTTTAAGTTCAAAAAAAAAGATTGTTTCAAAATTGCTCACAAAACGTCAAAGGAGAGAAATAATATTGTTTCAATGGGTGACACTCAAAATGTCAAGTCTACTTCAAGAGCTTTGAATTGAGAATCTCTGTTGCACAGGAATATTAAATCTAATTTGTCCTGTAGCACTGTAGCCACCTCAGTTTGTTATCTTACGAATAATTTGATCTATTTTTACAACTTCCTTTGCAAACGATGTTTTGTATTTTGTATTGGGAGGAAAGAAAATGTACCTAGCACTTTTGGGTTCTGTTGCCACAAATGGTGATGTGGACGGTTGAGTTTATTTGAGTAAATGCATTATTTTTACCAAGAAAGGAATTTAAAAAGAGCAAGAATGCTGGCAATCTGGAATCAAAATAACATTTCAGTCATCTGACATCTGAAAGAGAAAGACTGATTATTATTTGTTTTGCTCCTTTTTTTGTGTTGTTATCTTTCTTCACTAATGTGGGTATTGTGAGCTGTGAACGTATACAGTGTATCTGTAGTCATCTTTAAGAATGTGATCAATGAGAAACAAGGGGGTGTTCTGCAAATAAAGATGGCATGCACACAAGCATGTCTAACAAACTATGCTACTGTTGAAATTGGCAGCTGAAGTTCAGGACAATAGAAGACACTGGGATCACTGGAGGTGCCTGCATGATACCAGTTGTATTCATCATGGTTAGAAAAGCTGGAGGAAAGAATGTCATATTTTGAACCTTTTCTGCAAAAAGATTGTTGGCTTATCAGCTGGAACTGTTCCTGCTCCTCTCTTCTTTATACTCCAAGCTTGTGATCAAGGCTGAAGATTAGGTTAAGTGGGCTCATTCCCATTATTATCAGAAACAAGCAGCCCTCCAGGATGAATAACTGATTAGCAGTTTGTGCATTACAGATGAGACAAGAAAGGTATGTCAGTGCAGTTACTTCCAGACATCTAAATATTCCCATTGAGATTGAGCTATTGTCAGAATCCAGCGACAAAATATAGTTACAAAGGAAAGCAAAGGACATTTATTTGAAGTGTTTGTGGTTAAAATAGGATATTTGATTTATTTCAGCAAAACGCTATGTTGAAGAATAGTAGTGAGTCTTGACATGCTGTTGTATTCATCACATTTATTAATTTTGTTAAGAAAAAGGCAGTAATCCTTTTGTTGGTTTCACAAGCTGCTTATGAGAATGTCCAAACTTTTTGTAGGCTACTAATTTTCTTAACTGAGTTACTTCCAGAAGTAATTTGTTGTTTGCCTTACAGATTGTTACTACATTGAGTGAAACTCCAACACTAATCTCTGAAAAGCTTCAACCAATTTTAAACCACTGTACCGCCATTCATGCTGAAGCTACAAATCTGTAGATTCCTTCCAAATTCTAAAATGCGAGTTATTAGAAGTTTAGAAAATTATGGGCAAATGTTCCATCACTCAGAATACGAACTATGATGGATTAATTGTAAAAATGCTCTTGGGATGAGTCTGTTTCTTGGAAGGTCTTTTATTGCTTATCCTTAATTGGTGTAGAACCACCATGAACCACTGCAGTCTGTTCAGTTTTAGGTACTTCCAGGGAGAGAGTTCCAAGATTTTGACCCAGTCACAGTAAAGGAATGGTGATATTGTTTCAAATTAGAATGACGTATAACTTGGAGGAAAACTTGCAAGTTATGATGCTCCCTTGCACCTGCTGTTCTTGTTGTTCTAGGTAGTAGACATTATGGGGTTTTGAAAGTGCTGCTCTGGGACAAGGCAATGCTGCAGCTCACATTGTAATGATGCACACTGCTTTCACTGTGTGCTAGCAGTGAAAAAGGAATGGATAACTAATGTGGTGAATGGGCATAACCAAGCTTTGTCAGAGATGGCATCAGGCTTTTTAAATATTGTTGGAGCTCATCATGGCAATTGAGAGTGTAGCTCACACTCCTGATTTTTTTTTACTTTGTAGATGTTGACAAGCTTTGGGGAGTTAGAAGGTGATTTATTACTCGCCACAGATTTCCCAGGCTTTAACCTGCTATTGTAGCTGGTACGATTAAGCTTCCAATCATTGGTAACTGCTGAAATGGTGGGGGTTCAACAATGGTAATATTGAATGTCATAGACAGATGGTTTGATTCTTTCTTATTAGGGTTGGCCATTGTTCTTTATCTGAATGTATTTAGCGTTCATAATAAAGATGAATTGACAGCGCAAATAAAAATAAATACAGTAAGTATAATCTGCAAACCATTACAGAGGATGGCTGCAAGACAACAAAAATTGGGACCAGAATATTTAAAGTACATGATATTTTGAAGATTAGGAAGTGAGGAAAGGATGGAGGAGTAACTCTGTTAATTAAGGATAATGTGAAAGTGCCATTGTTGGACTCGGGTGGACAAGGTCAGACGTCACACAACACCAGGTTATGGTCCAACAGGCTTATTTGAAATCACAAGATTTTTGAGCACTGCCCCTCTATCAGTTGACTTCAACTGACGAACGGGCAGCTCTCCGAAAGTTTGTGGTTTCACATAAACCTGTTGGACTATAACCTGGTGTTGTGTGACTTTTGACCTTAATTAAGGATGACATTGTTATCCCAGCTATAGAATCAATTTGGGTGGTGATGATAAATAGTAAGACTAAGAAGCTGCTTGAGGGTATGGTACAGAGTGAGCGAGTGGCAAAAGATTTGGCAGCTAGCATAATCTAGGATAGTGTGAATTTGTCCACTGTTTGGTATTTAAAAAGAGATTGCAGATGTGTGTGTCCTGGTACGTGAATCACAAAATGTTAGGTATAGCAAATGATTAGAAAGGTAGTTGGAAAGTTGGCCTTTATTATAAGGGGAGTGGAATATAAATGTAGGGCTCTGTTTCTGCAGTTGTATAGGGCAACAGTAAGTCCAGTCTGGACATCTTTGATCTCCTCACTTTAAGAAGAAATATAATGTTTTGAAAGCAGTCCAGAGAAGGTCCATTCAGTGACAGTTGGGTGTGGTAGTGGGATGAGAAAGAGATAGCATGAGGAAAGTTTGGCAAGCTGGACATGTATCCAATGCCATTTAGAGGAATGAGGTTTTCTACTGAAGCATCTAAGAACCTGAGACAGCTTGACAGGGGTGATGCCGAAAGAAATGTTTCTCCCTTGTGGGAGAGACTAGAACTAGAAGGGATAGTTTGAAAATAAGGAGTCTTTCTGTCAAAGGATTTTGAGTCTTTGAAATTCTTCCCTCGTGAACAGGGGAGATAGTGTCATAGAAATTTAAGGCATAGGTTGATACATTCTTGACTGATGAACTGTTTTCCTGCTATTATTTTTTCTTCTACACAGTCTTCTCAGATCCATGCACAGAACCAACCTCCAGAATCATTGCTGCTAATGGAACTGCTAGCTGATCACTGTGCAGAGATCCTTGGAGTGATTGCATGTCCACAGCTTAGAGGAAACGTTGCTGACAAAGGAAATGGTGGTTATCTGGGATAGACAGGAAAGTGGAGTTGATCAGATCAATTATGATCATGTCAATTAGTAGAGCAGACTTGAACTGAGTGGCCTATATCTGCTGAGTTGAAACTTTATTGCTGGAACAGCACAGCAGGTCAGGCAGCATCCAGGGAACAGGAGATTCGACGTTTCGGGCACAGGCCTTCCTGAAGAAGGGCCTGTGCCCGAAACGTCGAATCTCCTGTTCCCTGGATGCTGCCTGACCTGCTGTGCTGTTCCAGCAATAAAGTTTCAACTTTGATCTCCAGCATTTGCAGACCTCACTTTCTCCTGGCCTATATCTGCTCCCAGATTCTGGATTAGTGGTGCTGTAAGAGCACTCTTCCAGCACCACTAATCCAGAATCTGGTTTCCAGCATCTACAGTCATTGTTTTTACCTATGCCTGCTCCCAGTTCATGTATTACTATTCCCTGGTACTTGGGTGACTTGAGCCTTACTTCCTACCTGTCAGCCAAAGCCTAAATTTTGTCAAGGGTTTGACACATACATATGTAGTTAGTACATAAAAACATCAAAAATCTGCCCTTAGAGCCTGCACCACCATTCAAACTCCTGCTTTCTCTCCGTACCCCTTGATCCCTTTAGCTGTAAGCGCCATATGCAGCTCCTCCTTGAATATGTCTAACAAACTGGCCCCAACAGCTTTCTGTGCTATAGAGTTCCACAAGTTCTCAACTTTCTGAAGATACACCAGCTTCTGGATAGGATGCCATGGTTGTGGGTATATTCGCCAAGATGGGAAGTTGATTTGCAGATGATTCATCTCCTGTCCAGGTGACATCTTTAGTGCTTTGGAGCCTCCTGTGAAGTGCTGCTGTACTGTGTCTTCTGGAATTTTTTTGATTCCGTTCCTGCTGCTTCTGGTTGCCTGTTCTAGGGGTTTGTTGCAGTGGCCGGTCTATTGGGTCTAGGTCTATATGTTTGTTGATGGAGACCATGGATGAGTGCCATGCTTCTAGAAATTCTCTGGCTGTCCTCCGTTTAGCTTGTCCTATCATCTGTTGTGTTCCTAGTCAAATTTAAGATCATTGTCATCTGTGAGTGTAACTATTAGGGCAACTGGTTATGGCGTTTAGTGGCTAGTTGGTGTTCGTGCACACGGATTGCTAGTTGTCTGCCTGTTTGTCGTATATAGTGTGTCATGCAGTCTTTGCATGGAATTTTGTAAATTACGTTAGTCTTGCAAATGATGGGTATTGTTCTCGTGAGTTGTCTGTGTGTCCCTGTCGGTTTATGTGCTGTCATGGATCTGAGTGGTCGGAGAAGTCTGACTGCTAGTTCGAGATGTTTCTTATGTAAGTTGGAGTGGGTAGTGTGTGTTGGCTTGTGGCATGTCCTTGTCGTGTTGTTTGTCTGCCGGACATCTGCGGATGAAGTTGCGAGGGTATCCGTTCTTGGTGAAGGGTCTGTAGAGGTGTTCTTTTTCTTGGAGTGCTGTAGTGTGTTGTAGCCCTTTTTGAACGGGGTCCTAATGCAGCCTCTCTTGTGTGTGTCTGGGTGGTTGCTGTTGTAGTTCAGGATCTGATCCATGTGTGGCTCTTTTGTAAACTTTAGTGGTGCATTCACCATTCTATGTTCTTCTACCGTCACATCCAGAAATGGGAGTTGATTATTGGTTTCCTCCTCTCTTTTAAATCTGATGTCTGTGAGCATGGTATTGATAATCCAGTGTGTGTTCTCAGTTTCTGTTCTCTTAATAATTACAACAGTGTTGTCCATGTTTCTGATCCAGAGTTTAAGTTGGATTTGTGGGAGGGCTGTTTGTTCCAGTCTTTGCATCACTGCTTCTGCTATGAGCCCAGAGATGGGTGAGCCCATAGGTGTCCCATTGATTTATTCATCTGTTTGATTGTTGAATGTAAAGTGTGTCATCAAACACCGGTCTAGTAGTTTGAGTGTGCAGTTCTTGTAGATAGGTTCTTCGTCAGGTCATCTGTTCTGTTTGTCAAGGAGGCGGGCTATTGTCTCTGTGGCTAGAGTTTTGTCAGTTGAAGTGAACAGTGCCATTACATCGAATGAGATCATTGTCTCCTCCACGTCTATGTTTATGTTCTTGATGTTGTCTAGGAATTATATGATGATTGTATGGAGTGTTTGGATCCGCTGATAAGATGTTCCAGTTTTTGTTGAAGTTCTTTTGCCAGTTTATGTGATGGAGTTCTTGGAAGTGCCAGAGTGGGTCTAAGTGATATGTCTGGTTTGTGTACCTTGGCTAATCTGTAAAATCCTGGGATGTTGTTGCTTTCTGATTTCATCCGTTGTAGGTCAATCCTGGCAGCAGCAGGAACGGAACCAAATAAATTCCAGAAGAGACAGTTCAGCAGTACTTCACAGGAGGCTCCAAAGCACTGGAGATGTCACCTAGACAGGGGATGAAATGTCTGCAAATCAGCTTCCCAGCTCTGCGAATATACCCACAACCATGGCAGTCAGCACCTGAACTAAATCTTGATGCAAACCTTCTGATAAGGTGTTAAACCAAGGCCCCATCTTCCTGCTCAGCTGAATGAAAACTGTCCCATATCCTATTTTGGAGTAGAGTTCAGGAGTTATCCTTGATATAATTGTCCCCAATTATTATGCCTCGATCTGATTATCACGTTACTGTTTATGAGAGTTTACTGTGCAGCTACTTGGCCTGTAAATTTCCTACATTCCAGCTGTAATTGCAGTCCAAAAGTATGCAATTGCTAGTAACGAATTTGAGCTATCTGTTGGTATAAAAAGCACCGTCTTCCATTGAAATCTGAATGATACTAAATAAGCTGCAATCAGGAATGCATAATAAGTGATTTGTTCATAACTGGAAAGAGCAATAATTTGCATATACACAGCACTTTTAATGGAGTAAAACATCTTAAAGCACTTAAGATAATATTATAAAATGAAATGTGGCACCAAGTCACATAAATGGACATTAAGACGGATGCCATGGAAATGATGTAGATTTACAAGAATGAACCTGAATTTCAGGCGTTGTTACAGGAAGAGATTTCACAAATTAGGTCTGTTTTCTCTAGAATTTAAAGGTTAAGAGGTGTTCTGATTGAAATCTACAGGGTATTAATAGGAGGAGACAAGCGAGATAAAGATAAACTATTTCTACTGGTTGGCGGTTGCAAATTAGGGGGCGTAGTCTGATAATTAGGGCCAGACTGTTCAGGAGAGATGTTAGGAAGTACTTCTATACACAAAGGATAGTAGAGGCTTGGAACTCTCCTCCACAAATGGCAATGGTTGCCGGATCAGTTGTTAATTATAAATTTGAGGTAAATAAATTTTTGTTAAGCAAGGGTGTTAAAGGGTATAGGCCAAAGACAGTTATGTGGAGCTAGGCCACAGATCAACTGTGATCTCATTGAATGGTGGAACTGGCTCAAAGGGTTGGTTGGCCAACTCCTTTTCCAACGTTCCTGTGTTCCAAATGTGCTGCATGGAGGCAGTTTCAACTGATGACAGGATCAGGCTTGGATGTGATCCCATCCACAGATGAACAGCTCCCTAGACTTAGACACAGGACAAGAAAAGATTACTAATCCAGGCTTTCTTTGGAACTCTGTACTGCAATATTTTGTGAATCAAATAACCTTATGAAAGAGCAAATGAGGTAAATGCTGATTTGGAGGGCAACCAGTGCCCTTTGCAACTGAATTCAGAAAGTGAATGATGCTGTCAAAGCACACTTCCTGCATATTCTTAATTACTGTGAAAAAGCACTTTCATGGATCTGCTGCAGTCCTGTTGGTGGTTGTTCTGTGGGGTTAGTAATCTTTCATGGTGATGTTGGATAGCGAATTCCAGGATATCAACCTAGCAGCAGACAAATCTGTGCCAGGTCAGGAATATCTGTGTAACCTTGACCTTGTGGTTGCCCTTTTCGGTGGTAGGAACTGCAGGTAAGTGTGCTGTTTACCTCCCAATGCCAGCAGGGGTCATCATCTTTGAAGGGCAAGGCATGTGGAAGGACAAAGCAGTATCTGTTACCCTTGTAAACACTATTAATCTGCCTTAATGATACTTGTTGTATCTTTAGATCCACCGGAGTAAGAATAAATGGAAGTTCCACCTGAAGGATGGGATCATGAACCTGAATGGGAGAGATTATGTGTTTTCCAAAGCCATCGGAGATGCAGAGTGGTAAGAATTCAGATCCTCCTGAGAATGGACAGGCTCATCGGACTGGACTAATGTGTGCTTAAACAGAAGTACGAAGCCTGCAAGTGAAATGAATACAGAACTACTGGTACCCAAGCTACTGAGTTGTACAACACTACGTTATGTGGGGAAAAGCCTTGCCACTGAAATGGCTCACATTTTACAGAGAGAAAAAGAAAACAATATGCTTAACTATCAGTCATCCCATAATACAGTCACTGCTTGCTGATTGATGAATTACCATCTACAGAGCTAGCGAGTTTACAAACCATCAAGCAAGACTCTTCTAAGGAGAAAGCGTTTAGAGGACCCAGTCACTGTGCTTTATGCTAAGTGCTGTCATTTGAACTGCATAGAAACTGAAATAAATAAACATTTTAAAAAAAAAGGTTCTTTTATAGGGGAGGTTTATAGCTGGGGAAGAAAGGCCTTGTAAATTCAAGACCCTTCACATTTGTGTCGTGATTGAATAACTTCCTGACCCAGGACCAACACATTCTTAAGGTGTAACAATGGCTGATATATTTTAAAATAAAAGAAAAACAAAGTTGATAGATGACTTCAAATTGCAAACGATTTGATAACCTAGACATGTATTCCGTTTACCTTTTTTATGCTGTGATTTTATTAAGGTATGCAATATAGTTGAGATGGACTCTTCAAAACTATTGTCTTCACACCATACCTGTGATAATTTTGAAATATCAGCCAGATCCCAGAGGCTGAACATACCAAACTGTGCTCTTATATATAGTGCTATTATCGAGTGTTCCTTTCGCAGGCATGTTTCATAGTTTAATTTTTTTTCTCTGTTTCACCTATGTGGCACATCACACTATACTGTAGATCAGTGCTAAATCTAATTTTAATTGACCATTTTTACTTCTGACTGTACCAGACCATTATATTAAGTTTTAATAGAAATCATCATGCCTGTTTTGAGGTTTTCTTTTCCTACCCCCATTGGTTTCATGTAATGGTTTTCTAATCTTGAAAGACTTTGGAATTTAACAGAACAAGTTGAGGGATTTGCCTTTTTTAAAATGACGAGAGACATCACTTTTAGCTGTGCTTTCAACAGAGACAGTATTATGCGATTACTGAAATGATTCTTGAGTATAAAGGGGAAAAGAAATGGCAAAGTTTGCACATGGAACAGAGAAACTTGAGGAAAATAAATTGAGCGCCTTTTAAACGAAAAAGAAATAAAAAGCCAGCCATTTACGAATTTTGCTTTTATGAAATTAAAAACAAAAGCCACATGGCTATTTGACATAAAATGACAATTTTCATTAGCTGATCTGTTTTCTACTACCCACAGCTACTTAGTCACCTGGTGTTGTACATACGTGTAAGAGGGAAATCTATTTATTATGTTTGTATAATTCATCTTGTACCATTTAAATCAAGGTTCTTAATAATATAGTCATCTTCGTTTAAGACCCTGCTTGTAAGACCATTAGAGAACTTAGTATTTTGTTGTACTAAGATTTATTTTAAGTTACTTAAAAGTATTTTGCCTTTGCAAAAATTTTAATTAAAAATGCCCTTAAAGTTTGTGTTTATTGCTTTAATTTTCTAGATTTCATGTTATTTTATCTTGGGTGAGAAAAAAAAGAGTTGGAAACACAAAATGTGGCTCTTCTTTGACTCTAGTCATTGTAGGTTTCAATTCAGATTGATATTTGGGTGGATGTGTGTATATATGTATATAATTAACCCTAGCTTTAAACCGAGTGAGAATGAATGCTTTGTTATAATTTATATTTTTCATTTCAAATATATTGTGAATCACTCAAATTGGACAATTCATTGTACAAAAATTAAAAGTTCACTATTTGTAATGCTTTGGAATAGAGTATTTCAGCTTTCATTTAACAAAGGTTACCAAAATTATGCTGTCTAGATTCTATTAATATCTTAAATATTGGTTGCTGACCAGGAAGCCAATTCAGCTGAGCTGAAGGATTCCATCTTTCAAGTTTTCACATATTTATGAAATGTTGGCCTGGCCAGCATTTATTGTCCACCCCTAATTGCCCTTGAGAAGACTGTCCCCTGTGGTGTAGGGATGCCCAAGCGGTGTTAGTGAGGGTGTTCCAGGGTTTTGACTCAGTTAAGTTGAAGCCAAGGTGATACCATTCCGAGTTGTCAGGATGATGTGTGGAGGGGAACTTGCTGGTGATGGTGTTCCACCGTAGTCGCTGCCTGTATCTTTCTGGGTATGAGAGATTGTGGGTTTGAAAGCAATCTTCCCTCTCAGTATTTCCACTAATATCTGATTAGTGTGTGGACATATTGACTTCCCATTCCAGAGTTACTGCCATGCAGGAAAAATGATAAGGAACATAGCGTGAAAGGTGGAGAGTTGCTGCAGTACACCTTGTAAATGGTACATACTGCTGCCACTGTGTATCAGCACTGGAGGAAATTAATGTTATGCAGTGTCACTCAAATCTAATATTTGTCAAACTTTTGAATGTTATTGCTGCTATACTTGCCCAAGCAAATGGAGCATATTCTATCACATCCCAATTAATGCCTTTTGGACATGCATTGGAGAGTCAGGGGGTGAGTTACTACAGAATTCCCAGTTCCTGATACAGACCAGAAAAACTATTACAACAACAATCAAGCCTAGAATTTGAAGCTAAGTATTCCAAGCTTTAATACGAAACAATGAAAATTCCTTCCACGGGGAACAGGTAAATCTTCACATTGCATGGTTTCACCTTAGATATTTGCCTTTGTGTGCAGTTCACATTTGTGGGATGAATGTCATTTCGTACCTAGAATGAGACAGATGTCCTACTACATATTTTTTCTAATTTGTAAAACAACCATTCACTACTACTGTCATCTATTTTCCTATCGTTGCTGTAACCATCTCCTTTATTCGAAGGGCTTCAACTTAAAGGAAATAAATAGGATAGAAGTAGAGAGGATGTTTCCATTGGTGGGTGAAGCTAGGACAAGAGGGCATAGCCTCAAAATTAGGGGGAGCAGATTTAGAACATGGAACATTACAGCGCAGTACAGGCCCTTGATGTTGCACCGACCTGTGAAACCAATCTGAAGCCCTATGCTATTCCGTTTTCATCCATATGTCTATCCAATGACCATTTAAATGGCCTTAAAGTTGGCAAGTGGACCACTATTGAAGGCAGGCCGTTTCACGCCCCTTCTACTTTCTGAGTAAAGAAACTACCTCTGACATTTGTCCTATATCCATCACCCCTCAATTTAAAGCTACGTTCTAAATCAATTTAGGACTGAATTGAGAAGGAACCTCTTCACCCAGAGGGTTGCCCAGTGAAGGAGTTGAGGCTTCCTCATTGCATGTTTTTAAAGCTAAGATAGGTAATTTTTTTTTAACAGTAAGGAAATTAAAGGTTATGATGAGAGTCTGGGTAAATGGAACTGAGTCCATGAAAAGATCAGCCATGATCTTATTGAATGGCAGAGTAGTATCGAAGGGTCAGATAACCTACTCCTGCTCCTAGTTCTTATGAACTTTGCTGGCTGTTAAGTCTAGGCGAAAGTGAGAACTGCAGATGCTGGAGATCAGAGTCAAGATTAGAGTGGTGCTGGAAAAGCACAGCAGGTCATGATGAAAGGCTTTTGCCTGAAATGTCGTTTTTCCTGCTCCTCTGATGCTGCCTGACCTGCTGTGCTTTTCCAGCACCACACTAATCTTGGCTTTTAAGTCTGTTGAGAGGCATTTTATCAGATTCTTTTGGAAGTCTGTATAAACCATATCAGCTGTATAATTCAGATCAACTGTGTTACTTAATTGAAAAAGCCCAGTCAAGTTAGTTAATCATAATTCACATTTAACAAATCTGACTTTCCTTAATTAGTTACTTACTCTTCTGCTTTGCTTTGGCAGCATTTTCTTCCTTTGGAGAAAATAGGAGCAAAATACTCAATGTCCTATGTCTCAATGCAGCAGTCTCTTCTTTGGACCCCAATAGGCATCATCCTTCCCCCATCTTTTTACAATTTACATGGCTACAGAGACTTGATTCCCTTTAATGTTAGTTCAATCTCTTCTCTTGCCTGTACTGAAGAAGGGTTACACCTGAAACATTGACTTCTCCACCTCCTGATACTGCCTGGCTTGCTGTGTTTTTCTAGCCTCCTACCTGGCTACCTTGGATTCCAGCATCTGCAGTTTTCTTAGATTAGATTAGATTACTTACAGTGTGGAAACAGGCCCTTCGGCCCACCAAGTCCACACCGACCCACCGAAGCGCAACCCACCCAGACCCATTCCCCTACATTTACCTCTGTCCCTAACACTACGGCAATTTAGCATGGCCAATTCACCTAACCTGCACATTTTTGGACTGTGGGAGGAAACCGGAGTACCCGGAGGAAACCCAGACAGACACGGGGAGAATGTGCAAGCCCCACACAGTCACTCGCCTGAGGTGGGAAATGAACCCGGGTCTCTGGCGCTGTGAGACAGCAATGCTAACCACTGTGCCGCCCACATAACAGAGCAGTGGCACAATGTTTTTCTGTCTGTCCATGGCTTAGCTGCTGAGGAACCAGGTTTACAGACTGAGTGAGTAGTGCCTGGAGAGAGATAAAGTACGTACTTTTTATAGTTGTAGTCTACCAGGAATAGAGAGCAGGAGTGAGTGACCCGAGTTTGTAAGTGGTTGAGGTTGTGTAATCAGTTCCTAAGGTTCGAAATGGCAAGAGGTGCTGGCCCCTTTGAATGCTCCTCTTGCAATGTGGAGATGGTGACCATGTGTACAGGAAGTGTGGTCAGCTGCAGCTCCTGATTTGCCACATGTAACGCCTGGAGCTGCAGATGGACTCAGTATGGAGCATCCATGAGGCTGTGTGTATCATGAGAAGCACAGTTATCGAGCTGGTCACATCATCAGTAAAGGCTGCACAGACTGAGTGGAGTAGGGTGACTTTCAAGAGGACCAGTAAGTGTGAGCATGCATTGCAGGAGTCCCCTGTGGCTATTCCCGTCAAACAGAGAAGCCATTTTAGATACTGTTGGGGGTGGGGTGTGACCTCTCGGAGGAAAACAGCAGCCCTATGACTGGCAATGTTGTACAGAGGGAGGGTCAAAGTGTAGGCCAGCAGTAGTAATAACTCTCCAGGCAGGTGCGCAGCTGTTTCTGTGGCCTAAAGTGACACCCCCTGCTGTCAGGTTCAAGGATATCTCTGAGTGAGCACGGTTTTCTGATGGGGGAGAGTAGGAGAAAGTGAGGATTGCAGATGCTGGAGATCAGAGTCAAAAAGTGTGGTGCTGGAAAAGCACAGCCGACCAGGCAGCATCCAAGGAGCAGTAAAGTCGACGTTTTGACCACAAACTCTTCATGAGGAATTCGAAACTTGACTCTCCTGCTCCTCGGATGCTGCCTGACTGGCTGTGCTTTTCCAGCACCACAACCAGAGGTTGTAATACTAATGACGTAGGCAGAGTTACGAGGTCCTGCAAAGGGGGTTAGGTAGGAAGTTGAAAAGCAGAATCTCGAGGATTGTAACCTTTGGATTACTCTCTGTGTCATGTGCCAGTGAAGCTGGGAATAGAAAGATAGTGCAGTTAAATATGAGGCTAAAGAGCTGGTGTGGGAGGGAGGGCTTCAGATATGTGGAGTTTTAGGATGTCTTCCAGGACAGATGCCACCCAAACAAGAAGGATGAGTTGCACCGGGGCATCAATATTCTGGCAGGCATGTTGTTGGTGCCACTCAAGGGTTTAAACTAGAGTCATAGAAATATACAGCACGTAAACAGACCCTTTAATCCAACTCATCCATGCCAACCTAATCTAGTCCCATTTGCCAGCACCCGGCCCATATCCCTCTAAAACCTTCCTATTCATATATCCATCCAGGTGCCTTTTAAATGTTGCAATTGTACCATCCTCCAACACGTCCTCTGGCAGCTCATTCCATACACGTACCACCCTCTGCATGAAAACGTTGCCTCTTACGTCCCTTTTACATCTTTCCCCTCTTGCTCTAAACCTACGCCCTCTAGTTCTGGACTCCCCCACCCCCAGGGAAAGAACCTTGTCTATTTATCCTATCCATGCCCCTCATGATTTTATAAACCACTATAAGGTCACCCTTCAGCCGGCGACACTCCAGGGAAAACAGCCTCAGCCTGTTCAGCCTCTCCCTATAGCTCAAATCCTCCAACCCTGGCAACATCCTTTGGAAGGAGACCAGAAAGTGGCCTAACCAACGTCCGATACAGCGGCAACACGACCTCCCAACTCTTGTACTCAATGCTCTGACCAATAAAGGAAAGCATGCCGAATGCCTTCACTTTCCTATCCACTTGCAACTCTACTTTCAAGGAGCTATGAACCTACACTCTAAGGTCTCTTCATTCAGCAACACTCTCTAGGACCTTACCATTAAGAAGGAGAAAGTGAAGAATCATTCCTGATGAAGGACTTTTAGCTGAAACATTGATTCTTCTGCTCCTTGGATGCTGCCTGACCTGCTGTGTTTCTCCAGCACCACACTTTTGAGCCTTACCATTAAGTGTATAAATCCTGCTAGGATTTGCTTTCCCAAAATGCAGCACCTCACATTTATCTAAATTAAACTTCATCTGCCACTCCTCAGCCCATTGTCCCATCTGGTCAAGATCCTGTTGTAATCTGAGGTAACTCTCTTCGCTGTCCACTGCACCTACATTTTTGGTGGCATCTGCAAACGTACTAACTGTACCTCTTATGCTCGCATCCAAATCATTTATGTAAATGACAAAAAGTGGACACAGCACCGATCCTTGTGCCACTCCACTGGTCACAGGCCTCTGTCTTCTACCTTTGAGCCAGTTCTGTATCCAAATGGCGAGTTCTCCCTGTATTCCATGAGATGTAACCTTGCTAACCAGACTCCCTTGGGGAACCTTGTCGAGTGCCTTACTGAAATCCATATAGATCATGTCCACCACTCTGCCCTCGTCAATCATCTTTGTTAGTTTTTGAAAAAACTCTTATCAAGTTTGTGAGACATGACTTCCCACATGCAGCCATCTTGGCTATCCCTTGCCTTTCCAAAAATGTGTAAACCTTGTCCCTCAGGATTCCCTGCAAAAACTTGCCCACCACTGACGTCAGGCTCATGGGTTTATAGTTCCCTGGTTTGTCTTTACCACCTTTCTTAAATAATCGTGCCAAGTTAACCAACCTCCAATTGACTAGTGAGGCAGAAGGTCAGTGTGTAATGATTGAGGAGAAGTCAGACTAAGGTAGCTAAGACTAAGTTTCAGTGGGGGAACGTTTCAGGAACAGTGACCATAAATCTGTAAATTTTAAGTTACTTATGGATAAGAGTCGTCCTTGGGTGTAAGTACTAAATTGGAGGAAGACGAGCTACCACAATATTAAACAGGACCTGGGGAATGTAGATTGGAGATGACTGAGGGTTAATCCACACCTGACACGTGGGAATCTTTTAAAATCAGGTTCCTGTGGAAATGAAGGTTAAAGATGACGATTCATGCACCTTAGAGGACGAGAAATTGAGATCATTGTCTAAAAGGAAAAAAGAGGTTTAGGAAACTGAAAACAGACAAGGCCCTTGAAGGATAGAAAGAAAGCAGGACAGACCACAAAAAAATTAAAAGGACTAAAATGGGCTATGAAATGTCTTTGGCAAACAAGATTATGGAAAATCTCAAGGCATTTTATACAGATATGAAGAGCAAGAGGGCAACAAGAGAAAGGATAGACCACTCAAGAACAAGGGGAATATATGCGTGGAGGCAAAGGAAGTCGGTTTTCTGTATACACAGGTTTGTAGTTCTCCGTTGTCCTTTCTTTCGACTGTGACGTCCAGGAATGCGAGTTTGTTGTCGGTTTCTTCCTCGGTGAACTTTATGCCTGTGAGGGTGTTGTTGATGATGTTAAATGTCTCATCTATCTTGTTTCGTTTTGTGATGACAAAGGTGTCATCTACGTAGTGGACCCAGATTTTTGGTTTGATGGTTGGTAGGGCTGTTTGTTCTAGTCTTTGCATTACCACTTCTGCTATGAATCCTGATAGCGGAGATCCCATGGGTGTGCCGTTGGTTTGTTTGTAGATTATGTTGTTGAAGGTGAAGTGGGTGGTGAGGCACAGGTCCACTAGCTTCATGATGTTTTCGTTGGTAACGTGATGGATGGTGGTTGGGGTGGGTGTGATGGTATCTTCTAAAAGTGTGGTAAGTGTTTCCTTTGCCAGGTCGATGTTGATGGAGGTGAACAGTGCTGTTACATTGAATGAGATAATTGTTTCGTCTTCCTCTATTTTGGTGTTTTCGATGATTTTTAGGAATTCCTGGGTGCAGTGGATGGAGTGCTGTGACTCTTCTACTAGGTATTTCAGTCTTGCGTGTAGTTCTTTGGCCAGTCTGTAACCAATATCCGTACAGCCGCAACATGACCTCCCAACTCCTGTACTCAATACTCTGACCAATAAAGGTGTTGTGAAACTAGAAAGGGCTCAGAAAAGATTTACAAGGTTGTTGCCAGGGTTGGAGGATCTGAGCTATCGGGAGAGGCTGAACAGGCTGGGGCTGTTTTCCCTGGAGCATCGGAGACTGAGGGGTGACCTTATAGAGGTTTACAAAATTATGAGGGGCATGGATAGGATAAATAGACAAAGTCTTTTCCCTAGGGTGGGGGAGTCCAGAACTAGAGGGCATAGGTTTGGGGTGAGAGGGGAAAGATATAAAAGAGACCTAAGGGGCAACGTTTTCACTCAGAGGGTGGTATGTGTATGGAATGAGCTGCCAGAGGATATGGTGGAGGCTGGAACAATTGCAACATTTAAAAGGATTTGGATGGGTATATGAATAGGAAGAGGGATATGGGCTGGGTGCGGGCAGGTAGGACGAGATTGGGTTGGGATATCTGGTCGGCATGGACGGGTTGGACTGAAGGGTCTGTTTCCATATTGTACATCTCTATGACTCTATCTTATCTACCTGTGACTCCACTTTCAAGGGGCTATGAACCTGCACTCCAAGGTCTCTTTGTTCAGCAACACCGCCTAGGACCTTACCATTAAGTGTATAAGTCCTGCTAAGATTTGCTTTCCCAAAACGTAGCACCTCGCATTTATCTAAATTAAACTCCATCTGCCACTTCTCAGCCCACTGGCCCATCTGATCAAGATCCCATTGTAATCTGAGGTAACCTTCTTCGCTGTCCACTACACCTCCAATTTTGGTGTCATCTGCAAACTTACTAACTGTACCTTTTATGCTCACATCCAAATCATTTATATAAATGATGAAAAGTAGTGGACCAAGCACCGATCCTTGTGGTACTCCACTGGTCACAGGCCTTTAGTCTGAAAAACAGCCCTCCACCACCACCCTCTGTCTTCTACCTTTGAGCCAGTTCTGTATCCAAATGGCTAGTTCTCCCTGTATTCCATGAGATCTAACCTTGCTAATCAGTCTCCCGTAGGTCACCTTGTCAAATGCTTACTGAAGTCCATATAGATCTCATCTACCCCTCTGCCCTCATCAATCCTCTTTGTTACTTCTTCAAAAAACTCAATCAAGTTTGTGAGACATGATTTCCCACACACAAAGCCATGTTGACTATCCCTAATCAGTCCTTGCCTTTCCAAATATATGTACATCCTGTCCCTCAGGATTCCTTCCACCAACTTGCCCACCATCGACGTCAGGCTCACTGGCCTATAGTTCCCTGGCTTGTCCTTACCACCTTTCTTAAACAGTGGCATCATGCTAGCCAACCTCCAGTCTTCCGGCACCTCACCTGTGACTATCGATGATACAAATATCTTAGCAAGGGGCCCAGCAATCACTTCCCAAGCTTCCCACAGAGTTCTCAGGTACACCTGAATAGGTCCTGGGGAATTATCCACTTTTATGCATTTCAAGACATCCAGCACTTCCTCCTCTATAATATGGACATTTTGCAAGGTGTCACCATCTAGTTCCCTACATTTTATATTGTCTATACCCTTTTCCACAGTAAATACTGATACAAAATACTTGTTTAGTATCTCCCCCATTTTCTGCGGCTCCACACAAAGGCCGCCTTGCTGATCTTTGAGGGGCCCTATTCTCTCCCTTGTCACCCTTTTGTCCCTAATGTATTTGTAAAAACCCTTTGGATTCTCATTAACTCTATTTGCCAAAGCTATCTCATGTCCCCGTTTTGCCCTCCTGATTTCCCTCTTAAGTATACTCCTGCTTCCTTTATACTCTTCTAAGGATTCACTCGATTTATCCTGTCTATACCTGACATATGCTTCCTTCTTTTTCTTAACCAAACTCTCAATTTCTTTTGCCATCCAGCATTCCCTATACCTACCAGCCTTCCCTTTCACCCTGACAGGAATATACTTTCTCTGGATTCTTGTTATCTCATTTCTGAAGGCTTCCCATTTTCCAAGCGTCTCTTTACCTGCGAACATCTGCCCCCAATCAGCTTTCGAGAGTTCTTGCCTAATACCCTTAAAATTGGCCTTTCTCCAATTTAGAACTTCAACTTTTGGATCTGGTCTATCCTTTTCTGTCACTATTTTAAATCTAATATAATTATGGTCGCTGGCCCCAAAGTGCTCTCCCACTGACACCTCAGTCACCTGCCCTGCCTTGTTTCCCAAGAGTAGGTCAAAGTTTGCACCTTCTCTAGTAGGTACATCCACATACTGAATCAGAAAATTGTCTTGTACACACTTAACAAATTCCTTTCCATCAAAACCCTTATGTGGCATGATTAATATTTTTTAACCTGTATATCGTAGATTGGCTGCTGTAAGGTGTTTTCAGGTTTGTGTTTGAGTTAGTGCAGGTGCAGTTTGTTTAAATGAGGTGTCCCACGCTGTTGAGTGAGGTAAGGGAGGAAACAGCAGGGGCAATGACAATAATCTTTCATTCCTCTCTGGCCACAGAGAGATGCCAGAGGACATCTTAATGTGATATAGTTATTCAAGAAAGGAGCAAAAGATAAACCAGGAAACTACAGACCAATCAGTCTATCCTCGGTGGTAGGGAAACTATTGGAAGAAATTCTGAGGGACTGAATTAATCTGCATTTGTTGAGGCAGCGATTAATCAAGAACATTCAGCATGGTTTTGCCTGACCAATTGGTTTGAATTTTTCAAAGAGAAGACCAGGTGTGTAGATGAGAGCAATGCATCTGATGTAGTCTACTTGGACTTCAGCAAGGGTTTTCATAAGGTCCCACATGGTAACTGATAGGGAAGGTGAGAGCCTATAGGATCCAAGGAATTTTGGCTAATGGGATCCAGAATTGACATGAGTGGCAGGAGGCAGAGGGTGATGGTCAAGGGGTGTTTTGTGACTGGGAGCCTGGGTCCGGTGGATTTCCTCAGGGATCAGTGCTGAGGCTTGAACTAACTGCACAGGGGTCAGTATCATGTCACCAAATCACCCTTTATTTCCATGTGCACAGTACATAGGCTCTGACCAGCCAGCTCAGAGCCAGTCCCCAAAGTGAGAAGACTCACTGAATTTCCTGTTTATATCTGTCAGCCAGGGCTCCCTGATTGACACAGGGTTAGTAACTCCAATCAAGGTTCTTATAGTCAATGAGATCCACCTGCCCCTCGCTTCAATCACTACAGGGCGCTTGTGGTTTGTGATAGGTATAAAAAATATAGACTTGCAAAAAAATGGGATTAAAATAATTAGGTGCTTGTTTATAACTTGCACAGATTAAATGGGCCAAATGGCCTTTTTCTGTGTTGTATACTTTATAATTATGACTATGAATGTTTGTCTTTATATTGCCTTTATCAAATCAGTCTGAATGGTACAGCAGACTCAATGGGCTGAATGGCCAATTTCACCTTCTACATCATATGGCCTTCAGGTGAAGATTTTCTGAACTCCTTTATCAGTAATTGAGAGGAGATCGTCCTAATTCAGATCTGATCCATCCCTGATGAGCACTGAATCAATTGCTTTTGAAAACTGTCAACACTTTCTGAATAAGTAGGGCATATTTTGCAACTCATTTTCAAATTTGATTCTGATTAGCCCCTTTAGTTCAGATTCAGTCACCCAACATTTATTTGTTCTGGTGTGAAGCCAGTACGTGTGCTGGATCAGACCAACTTTAGTTCCCAGACTTGAGTATGCGGCTACTGTTCATTTAATCCTTTATTATAATAATAAAGGACAAAAATAAATTTTAAGACAGAGCAGACCACTGGATCAATCAAGACTGTTACATTAAAACAGTTCCTCTTGGTTTTACAGTCGGACTCTTTTGGTGTCTAGAATTGGGAATATAATCTTTGTGTTTAACAGTAAAAAGTGCAGTGGTCACTAGTAGCTTAAGGAATGGGTAGAGCTCATTGAGACATTGAATATCAGGGATTTAAAAAGATTTGGCTAGCATTTGAGAACTGTGCTTGTGGCAAAAAAGAAATCTGGTTCTCCCCTACAGAAACAAGCTTGTATCTATCTTGCACTTCTCACAGCCTCATTCCAAAGCACTTTACAGCCAATGATGCAATTCGATCACTGTCGCAGGAAACAGTAAAGCCAATCTTCTGCACAGTGAGATCCCACAGTCAATAATGTGACTATAACAAGACAATCGCAGTAGGGCTGGGTAAGGAACAAATATTGGACAGAATGCCAGGTGAAGTACTCCCCTGCTCCTCTTCAGAACACCACCTCAGGAACATTTGTATCGCCCAGAGAGGATGGACTGGGTCCTGATTTGTTTCATGAGATGTTAGTGAAATAGTTCTATCCCCTAAACCAGACACTCGGTCTGGTTTACACATGAGTCCAGGCAAACCATTTTTGACATTGTCTCTTTAAGAACTTCTTCATTGGTTCAGCAAGCTATTCATTAGAATTAGAATTAGTTTTATTGTCATGTTTGTGCAAAGCAATTTGCTGCCTTTTCATTGGCAAGTCTTATTTTTGATGGTGTGGAATAGTGGGTGTGCTATCAGGGTTGCTGTGGCTAATTGCACATTTGCCTTAAGCTATAGTAATGATAGAGGCTCCAGCATGTTTTTTTAAAATCATGTAGGTGACCTTAGAACCCCTACAGTGTGGAAGCAGGATATTTGGCCTATTAAATATCCCACCAAACAGCATCCCCCACCCTAGAACTCTCCATTTCCCCAAGTCTAATCCACCAGAGCCTGCATGTCCCTGGATACTATGTGCAATCTCCCAATGGGCCAATCCACCAGACCGGCCACATCTTTGGACTGTGGGTGGAAACCAGAGCACCCAGAGGGCAATGTGCAAACTCCACACAGACAGTTGCCCAAGGGTGGAATTGAACCCTACTCTCTGGCGTTATGAGGCAGCAGTGCTAACCACTGAGTCACTGTGCCACCCAGGAATCTCTTCCATTTTCATATCTATCATTGAAAGGTTGACACAATCAACGTGTTTGGCCTCTTGCATCAACAAGTCTTGATGTGAGACTGAATCACAGAGTTCAAGAAGCAAGTACCTTACCCATTGTACTACAAGTACCTTACCCACTGTATTATAAGTACCTTACCCATTGTACTACAAGTACCTTACCCACTGTATTATAAGTACCTTACCCACTGTACTACAAGTACCTTACCCACTGTACTACAGTACATTACCGACTGTACTATAAGACTGCCATCTAATGTGGCCCTACCAGTCTCAATTCAGGTTTAAGTTAATTCTTTCCATGAAGGCAGTAACTTATAGTGAGATGTTTCACTCTACTACCTCCCTGACATTTTTTTATTCATTAACAGGATGAGGGCATCACTGAAGGCATTTATTTCCCAGAGGTCAGTTAAGAGTCAACCACATTGCTGTGGGTGTGGAGTTGCATGTAGGCCAGACCAGGTAAAGATGGCAGTTTCCTTCCCAGAAGGACATTAGTGAACCAGATGGGTTTTTCAAACAATCAACAATGGATTCATGGCCATCATTACACTCATAATGCCAGATTTTCACTGAAATTCAAATTCCACCATCTGCTATTGCAGAACTCGACCCAGTTCCCAGAATATGACCTGCGTCTCTGGAGAAACAGTCCAGCGATAATACCAGGAAGCCATTCCCTCCCCAGTGCTGGTTATGTGCCAGTAGGGCATGTGCTGTGTTAATAATACAGAGCCATGAATTTATAGACATTTACAATTCAGAAGGAGAGCATTTGGTTCTTTGTATTTGCTGGTTGGCAAGGAGCTATCCAGCCTTATCCCACTACCTTCCTACACTTGGACCATTGCCTTGCAGATCATGGTTCATTGTATAGACAGCAAGATACTTTTTAAAAACGGTGGGGAGTTTTGCTTGAACCACTGTTCCGGGTCATAACCACCCTCTGGGTGAAAATACAACATTATCTTCGGAATTTTAGTGTTGACTAGAATTCAATCCAATTGATAGCACAGAAAGATCCTATCCGTTCCAGCTCACCTCCAATAAGCTCCTTCCACCTCTGTTATTCACACCCTATCTCTCTCTCTCTTTGTTTCTCTCTCTCTGACTCACCGTCATATCTAATTCCCTCTGAAGACAGTGATACTGTTTATTTTAATCTCATGGTAATGATTTCACCTCTGAAGAAAGAACTTTCTCCTGAATTTTTTATTGAACCTATGAATATCTATCCTAACTCAATATCTTTTAATTCCCAGCACTTCTCTCAAATGGGAATGTTGGTACTTTGTACAATGTTATAGTTTAACCATCTGCTGAGTGAGATGAGGTTGTGCTTGGGAAACTGGTTTCAGGTTATTGCTGCTGGTCCTGGTAATGATTGACAGATTAATTATTGTCTCTCTGTCTTCCTGTGGTACATGAGCAACCAAATGGATTTTTTTTTTGATTGGCCTGGAGGTTAATGGGACTGTCCAGATGATAGATGGGGAGCTTTCTCTTGCTAACGTTGTGACACTCTTTGCAATTGCCGTCAGCGAGTCTGGCCGTGAATGACAGCACCCTGCTTAAAGGTGCCCCCACCATGAATATATTTAGGACTTATGAGATCTCCCCATCTAATGAGACAGACTGAGGCCATGCTTATGTAGCTAGTGTTCCCTGGAAAAGGTCACCCAGAGGTTCCAGCTAAAACAGCAGCTCCTGCACACTGCCCCATAACATCTGGGGCTAGCTGTAGAAAACTCCCACCCTCACTTCCTGCCATGGACATAAAAACAACAGAAGGCCAGTCAGCCCTTTGAGCCTATTCTGTCATTCAATAAGATCATGACTGATACCGACTTTAGGAACATTGGAATAGGAGTAGGCCATTCAGCCCCTCATCCCTCCTCAGACTATGCCCCATGGTTCTCTAGAATCCCCAATAAGTGGAAATAGTTTATGTATATCTATCCTGTCTTTTCCCTGTTAATATCTTGAAGACTTCAATCAAACCACCCCACAATCTTCTAAAATCAAACAAAAGCAGGCCTAGTTTATATAATCCCTTCTCAGAGCTGAGCTGCTGAAGTCAGGATATTACTCTTGTCAACCTACATTGTCCTGTCTCCAAGGCCAATATATCCTTCCTCAGGTGTGTCGCCCAGATCTGCAGGTACTGACAGGTTTAGCAGCCTTTGAGGTGGAGAAATGCACAGGTCCAGATGAGATATATCTGTTGAGGGAGGCAAGGAAGAAGGTACAGGTATCATAGCAGTCATTTTCAAATCCACTCTGACCATAGGCAAGGTGCCAAAGGACTGGAAGACTGCTAACATTGTCCCATAATTAAATAAAAGGGAGGAAGGGACAGACCAGGAAATTACAGGCCAGTCAATCTAGCCTAGGAACTTGACGTTCTCAACCCTCTCAACCTCAGCTCCATTGGTGTAGATGAGGGCATGTTCTCCTCCCTTCTTTCTGAAGTCAGCGATCAGTTCTTTAGTTTTGCCATCGTTGAGAGAGCGGTTGTTCTCATCGCACCATGTCACCAAACCCTCTATCTCCTTTCTGTGTTCTGACTCATCGTTGTTTGATATCCATCCTGTCCCGGTGGTGTCATCAGCAAAGTTGTAGGTGGAGTTTGTTCTGAATTTGGCGACACAGTCATGGGTATATAGGAGTACAGTAGGAGGCTGAGAATGCATCCTTGGTTGGGGGTGCTCCAGTGTTCAGCTATCTATTTTCACTGATTGCGGTCTGTGGGCTATGAAGCGAAGGATCCAGTTGCACAGGATGAAGCCAAGGTTTGAGCTCAGTCTGAAGGGGATTATGATGTTGAAGGCAGAGCTGTAGTCAATAAGCAGGAGTCAGACATAGATGCCCTTGTTGTCAAGGTATTTTAAGGGCTAGGGAAATGGCATCCCCTGTGCAGCTGTTACATCGGTTAGCAAATTGCAACAGATCAAGGCAGGCTAGAAGGCTCCAGTTGATGTGGGCCACGACCAGCCTCCCTTATGGAGATCAGAGCCACTGACCAGTAGTCATTAAAGCATGTTGCATGCGCTTTCTTGGGTACCGGGATGATGGCGGTCTTGAAGCAGATCGGGCCCTTGACCTGTAGGAAAGGAGACGTTGAAGATGGCCCGCTGCCTTCCTTAGTTGGACTCTCAGGAAGGCTGATCTGACGTCTACAGCGGTGACGGAGGGACCAAGTGCATCTGCGGCTGTTGAGGGAGGTGACACCTCACCACTGGCATTCTGCTTAAAATGAGCATAAAAAGCCTTGAGCGCATCAGGGAGGGATATATTTTTGTCCCTCATCATTTCGTATCCAGTTTTGTTTAGGCCTTGATACCCATGATGGGTTTGAGCCTCTAACCTGGTCCAGTACTGCCTCTGAGCATCTTTGATGGCTTTGCAGATGTCATACCTGGATTTTCTATACAAGTCTGGGTCATCTGATTTGAATGCTGCCCGCCTGGTCTTTAGGTGGTGATAGATTTCCCGGTTCATCCAAGATTTCTGGTTCGGGAACGCTCGAATAGACTTCTTTGGCATGCAGTCCTGCACCATTTGCTAATGGCACTGCGTTTCCTGATTTTCCAACCAGAGGAAACATCCTATTTATATCCAACCAGTCACATCATGTAAGAGTTTTGAAAGTTTTAATGAAGTCACCCCTCCCCCTCTTTATGGCATGTACATTCCTTCTTAGGTAAAGAAACCCAAACTGTACAAAATACTCCAAGTGCTATTGAACAAAAGTTCTATACAACTGCAGCAAGACATCTTTACTCCAGTACTCAGCACTCCTTGCAATAAAGGCAAACTTACTGTTTACTTTGAGCTGGAAGAGGCAATGTGAATCAAATGATGTAACTAAAGATCAATGAAAACCTGGGGATGGTGCATACTGATCTTTCAGAGTGGGCACAAGTTGGAGAGGATGGTTCTAGAACAGAGCTGATTGTGTGTGCCGGGTGGTGGGGGGGGGGGGGGGTGGGTAGGGGGTGAGGGAACCTGATAGAGGTGTATTAGATTGTGAGGGGTGAATAGAAAGCTGTGTTCCCATTTGTTGATGAATCAATAACGAGGGGGGCATAAATTTAAAAGCAGGAGGTTTGCAGGGAACTTGAGGAAAGTATTTTTCACCCAGAGGGTGGTGCAGGCCTGGAATGTTCTGTCTGGGAGGGTACTGGAGGTGGAAAACCTCACCAACTTTAAAATTACTTGGATGAACACTTGAAATGTCATAACATTGAAAGTTTTGCCAGTGCAGCCAGTGTAGATTTAGTGTAGTTCTGACAGTCCAGACACAATGAGGCAAAGGGCCTGTTCTGTACTGTATAATTCTATGATTCTATAAAATAAAAGGCATATGGAAAGCTTAGGTTTATTAATAGTGAGATAGGGTGCAAAAGCAAGGAGGGTATGCCCAGAACATGAGATGTGGAGGTGCTGCTGTTGGACTGGGGTGGACAAAGTCACACGACACCAGGTTTATTTGAAATCACAAGCTTTCGGAGCGCTGCTCCTTCACCAGGTGAAGAGAGGGAAAAGAGCACACATACACATTTGTAGAATTTGTACATACACAGAGTTTGTAGGCAGAGAGATCAAGAGCAGAGAGATCATGCAACTGGTGATTGGTGTGTTGATTAATAAGTCTTTGTAGGTGACCAAGAGAGTTAGACACCATGAGTAAAGTGTCAACAGCTGAATAACAAGGCCTATAATCCAATTAAATGAGGCAGAGAGATAATTACATAATTACAAAAAATTAAAAATAAGGTGATGCTGGAGACAAGCTAAATGACTGGAATAATATGATAGGGAGAAGAGTCACGTGCTAAGGGCCTAACCAAAGTAATACATAATCCAAAACTGTGCAAACTAATTATGGTTGAGAATTCAAAACAATTATGATTGTGTTAAAAAGAACATAAAAAATAAGAGTAGGAATGGTTAATTGTCTCTCTGACCCGACTGCAACTATTGAGTATCCTAAAACCCATTGATCTTTGTCTTCATATATATCCGCAGGTTTCTGGGGCAGATCATTCTGCGATGATGATGTCACTTTATTTTTTATTTTGTTTGAGGGGAGGTTGTAAGGCAGAGGTGCAGAGCCATCTCTGAGAAAGTAACAATTTGTGAGGCCATGGGTTTTCTTAAAAGTCAATGGAAGCTGCTGGAACAGTGGTTCAGTGGTTAGCACTGCTGCCATAAGGCAGCAGGGACCCAGGTTCAATTCCACCCTCGGGTGACTGTCTGTGTGGAGTTTGCACATTCTCCCCGTGTCTGTGTGGGTTTCCTCCAGGTGCTCCGGTTTCCTCCCACAGTCCAAAGATGTGTAGTTTAGGTGAATTGGCCATGCTAAATTGCCCACAATATCCAGGGATGTGTAGGCTAGGTCCATTAGTCAGGGATAAATGAAGAGTGATAGGGGAATGGGTCTGAATGGAATAGTCTTCCGAGAGTCAGTGTGGACTTGCTGGGCCCAAGGGCCTGTTTCCACGCTGTAGGGATTCTATGATTCAGCCTGGGTTGGGGCCAGCCCTCACAGACTGGGCGTTTTAGTTTTAAGCAGACCCATTTTGACAAGTTGTGACACAGCAGCTCTGTGCACAGAGGAACATACTAAACTAACCAAAGTGTACAATATAGACTTTGTTTAAGGCAACAAAGCATACTTCTGGGGTTAAAACAAAAAGCATTATTTGGTCAGAGTGATTTGTTTCCAAGGTGATATTTCTTGTAAATATTGAGAAAGCAGACGGTGTTCCAATGTAAAGGACCAAATATAATAGGTGCAGCAATACATATCTCCTTTTCACTTGTATTGGCAGCTAACTGGTCCAACCTAGATACCAAGAACAATGTTGCTTAACATCCTAATAGCAGGCACCTTTTGGTATAAGGGGATATAGCCAGTGTTAAAGCAGAGGAATTGTGAGGGAAGATGCTATGTCTCTTTTAATTGATTGGTTATTGTTAGTGATGTGCCACTTCTTAAGATGCACAGGGGTAGGACATTATTAAGTAGAGCACTTAAAGAGAGAGCCAGAGGGGGGTGGGTGAGGAGAAAGCAGACATCCATGATACTGTATTTTGTAAATTAAGCAATCATCAAGAAACCTATTCGTACTTAGATTCACACTTCAACCATTGCCTTGGGGTTGGGGTAACTTGGTTGCTGCACATTTCTGGCACAAGATAGACTTTTGACCAGTCTTCCGTATGGGACCTTACTAAAATCTTACTAAAATCTTACTAAAATCCATGTAGACAACATCCACTGCCACATGCCTCCTTGCCACTTCCCCAAAGATTTCAATCAAATGTGTAAGGGATGACCTCCCTTAACAAAGCCATGCTGACTATCCCTGACTAGTCCATGCCTTTCCAAGTGATTCTGAGGGGTCTTGACAGGGTAGATGTGGAGAGAATGTTTCTTTGATTGAAGATTCTAGAACACAAGGGTTGTTGTTGAAAAATCAGGTTGCCTATTTAAAACAGAGATGAAGCAAAACCTTTCCTCTCAGAAGGTTGTGAATCTTTGGAACATTCTTCCTGAAAAGCAGGGCTCTTGAATATTTTTAAGGTGGAGGTAGATTGATCCTTGTTAAGCAGTGGGTAAAGTTTATCCAGGGTCAGCAGGAATGCCCTTTGCTGGTATTGAATGGTACAGAAGGGTTGAGAGGCCGAATGGCCCACTTCTGTTCCTTGTTTGTCTGCCTATCACTGTTCCTTTAATGTCACTTGGGTCAAAGTCACAGAGTCATAGAGTCATGCATCATGAAAACAGACCTTGCTATATAAACACCACACTCTGTGTGTAAAAATTGCTCCTCAGGTCCCTTTTATATCTTTCCCCTATGCCCTTAAGTTTTGAAGTCCTCCACCCTGGGAAAAGACCTTGGCTATCCTCCTTATTCATGCCCCTCACGACTTTATAAACCTCTATAAGGTCACCCCTCAAGCTCAAGAAGATAAAAGTCCCATCCTCTCCAGTCTCCACCTGTACCTCAAACCCTTTAGTCCCAGTAACATCCTGGTAAATCTTTTCAGCACCCTTCCCAATTTAATAATATCCCTGTAGCTGGAACTTCCTCCTTAATGTCACAGTAGGGCCAGCTGGTTCAGGAAGGCAGCTCATGCCCACCTTCTCAAGGGCATCTCGGAATGGGTAATAAATGCTGGCCCAGCCAGTGACGGCCCAGATCCTATGAACAATTAAAGAAGTGGATGTCCAAATTTCTGTTTCTTCTTTAAAACAGAATTCAAACTCCTTCATTTTAACACAGAAACAAACCAGCTCGGGCCCTGAAAATAACATCAGTCTATCTGCAAGCAATACATAAACCAGAGTTGAAATGAAGTAGCTTTAATGTCTCAACATTTATCCACAAATGTCTCTTCTTTCTCAGTACACATGAAATCCAGGAGCAAATCATTTGCAATTCAATTGATCTTATACTCAACAGTATCACTCAGAAATATTCACTATTCTACTCTCGCAGATTTTGAATAAATGTTCATGGGAGCATTTCAACTAGAGACTCTTGTCTCAATTTGTTTGACTGTCCATCTGAGTGAAGTGCTGGAGAGGGAGATCTTCTCTAGTGATGTTACTAACTGCAGACTGGGTATGGTTAGTCCCCGAGTGAACAGTTCCATTTTAGTAATTGGAATGGAATTGAAGTGTTACAGACACTATCGTTCAAAGGCATTCTGAATGCGAACGTGGATTGCCCAGTAGGCTGGCACAGGAAGATACTGCTATTACTTTGTTAGATATCAGGAGTGTAGTGGAGTCCATAACATGCAATTAGCTTCCTTTAAACTGCTGTCGGAGTTTAGTACAAACGGTAATCCTGCACCAATTTGAGGGGATTAGAAAGTCTCAAATGTACACAAATTAATTGAACACTACTTCTGTTTGCTCTTAATTCACTGCACCTAACTGAGGCAGGAGCCAGACTGTGAGTACAGCCTTTGACAAACAGAATACTGACAGCTTTGACAGTGACTAATGGGGTCTGGCTTTACTTTTACGCCCAATGTAAAATGATAAGGGGCCTGGATACAGTCAAAGAGACACGGAGAACTACAGCACAGAATAAGGCCCTTCGACCCATCGTGTCTGTGCTGGTCATAAACATCTAATAATTCTAATCCCATTTTCCAGCACTGAGCCCATAGCCTTGTGTGTTAAGTGCATTGCCACATACTTCTTCAATGTGATGAGGGTTTCTGCCTCTCCCACTCTTACAGGCTATGAGTCCCAGAGTGCCACCACCCTCTGGGTGAAAGCATTTATTCCTCAAATCCCCTTGAAACTTTGTGACCCCCTAGGGAGCCCAGTAGCTGGATTGGGATTATCGAGCTCATTGGAATTAGACACCCTACCAATAATCTTCTCATACATTAGTGGAACCAGTTCAATAGCCTCTCTTGAATTTACAACAACTGAACCATTTTGTAATAATACAAATAAACCTACTTTTGTTTCTCATTGCTCCCCACTGCAGCCAGTTCAGTCACAAGTTAACCTTCAAGTCTAACAATATTTCCCTGGGGGCCCCCCTGCAATCCGCAGTTACAGTTCACTCACAATACACTCTCTTGTAGCAGACTTCAACTGTCCGCGGTTACTGGGGTGTTGGTGAGGGCTGGCGTTGGCAAGGTTGACGGGTGCCCCTGTATTGCCCTGGTTCCTGGCAAGAGTGCTGGCATTCTTGCCAGGGAGGGCCTGCCCCCGATAGAGCTGGGCCCGGTACTGGCAGAGGCCCACCTTGCTCAGCAAGACGAAGATGTCTCGGCGGAAAGCCTTGGTGAAGATGACGTAGAGGAAAGGGTTGGCGCAGGAATTGAGTGGGTAGAAGAGGACCAGCAGAATCTTGGAGTTGGTCACGGTGATCAGCGGCTTGTTCAAGATGGCGGACAACGCATAGAAAGAAATGGGGGCCATGCAGGTGAAGTCGGTGAAGATGAGGATTGCCATGCGTTTGGCCATTTTTGTGTCTTTGCTGCCAGACTTATAATGCGGGTTCTTTACCGTGATGTAAATCTTGACATAGCAGGCGCAGATGATGACAAATGCCAAGATGTTGACCAACAGTACCAAGACGAGGTAGCCCTGAGCTAACTGGGACTCTGTGTCCATTGGCAGGCAGATGCTAACCTTAATGTAGCTGCTGACTCCTAAAATGGGCAGAAGTGCTAAGGTGATGCAGATTACCCAGCCGCCCACCATGACCATGGTGGCATGCCGTAGCCGCATCTTCCTGTCCAAACGCATAGCGAAGTTGATGGCGTACCAGCGCTCCAGTGTGATCACCGTCAGCGTATAGACTGAGAACTCACTGGCAAAGACCGTGAAGAATCCAGCGGTTTTACACCCTGGCCCTGTCTGCCAGTCGATGGCGTGATTGTAATACTCACTCCTGGTGTAGAGGTCTACGGAGGCGATCAGCAGCAAGTAAACGCCCATGCAGAAATCAGCCACAGCCAGATTGCACATCAGAAAACGAGGGACTGTGAGCTTGTAGTGACTCGTCAGCAGAATCAAGAGCACAAAGGTGTTGCCAAGAATGGCCAACAAGTTAACGAACCACACTATGATTCTCAAAGAGTCGTAGCCCATGATGTCCTCGCAAGGGTTAAATTCATCCGGCTCAGGCTTGCAGACAATCTCCTCATTGCCTCCGCACACCATGTAGTCATAATGATTGTCAAAAGCTTGCACGTGGTCCTCTTGAGGGTTCTTCAGCTCTTGGCCAAACCCAACATCTCCATCTCCTTGTTCCTCGAAGAACACGTAATAGTGAGAGTTACTATGGAAATCGCGGAGCTTGGAAGCCTGGTTAGAGGAGTGAGCTGCGTTGTTATCCTCAGCGTAATCACGGTGTAAGAGCTCACTGTGTAAACTGAAGGATCTTCTCTGCCGGAAACCATGACTTGTGCTATGGTTGCACATTATTGACTCTAAAAGCCTGTACGGCAAACTGGAGAGCAAAAAAAAGACATTGCAGAATATGTGGATCATAATTATTGAAGTAAATCTGACAAGTGCTTCAGTATCACTGTGCAGCTGAATTCAGGACTCAGGGTACAGTCTTCTACTCTAACTCTTACTATCTGAACAGCAAAATCCAATTTTTTAACAGAATCCATAGTGTGAAGCAGGCCATTCAGTCCATCGAGTCCATACCAACCCTCAAAAGAGCATCCCACCCAGACCAACGCCCCCCACCCTGTATCTCCCATGGCTAACCCACCTAGCCCGCACACTGTGGGCAATTTGCCATGGTCAATCCACCTAACCCGCATGTCTTTGGACTGTGGTACAAGCACCCGGAAGAAACCCACACAGACATGGGGAGAATGTGCAAACAACACGCTGACAGCTACCCGAGGCTGGAATGGAACCTGGATCCCAGATGCTGTGAGGCAGCAGTGTTGACCTCTCAGGTTTACATGTTGCCTGCGATCAATTTTAAATTTCTCATCCTTTTTTCTCAAATCCTTCCATTGCCTCAGCCCTCTCTTCTTCTGTAACCTCCTGCATTCTTACAACCCTCTGTGTTATCCGCATTTCTCCAAATCTGACTTCTTCCCCCAACACCAACCCCCCACCCCACCCAACCCTTGCTGACTTTAATCTCTGCTCCCCTGGTGGTCACATCCACACTTTATCCCAACCAGTGTGTCCCAAGCAGATTTCCCAGGATCCAGGAGTTTCCTGAGCATTGGAAAGGGCATTGAGAAAATTTCAAGTAGTTTCAAAATTGTTAAGTCTTGAGAATTTCCATTCAGCGAAAAATAGACTTTATTCATTCTACAGTATTTTAGGTTCACAATGTGTGAGTGGCGAGAAAGGACAAGTTTAAATTAGATTCCCTACAGTTGGGGCATTTGGCCCAACAAGTCCACACTGACCCTCTGAAGAGTAACCCACCCAGACCCATTTCCCTTTGACTAATGCACCTAACACCACGGGCAATTTAGCATGGTCAATCCACCTGACCTGCACATCTGTGGACTGTGGGAGGAAACCGGAGCACCCGGAGGAAACCCACGCAGACACGGGGAGAATGTGCAAACTCCACACAGACAGTCGCCTGAGGCTGGAATTGAACCTGGGTCCCTGGTGCTGTGAAGCAGCAGTGCTAATCACTGAGCCACTGTAGTTCACAATATATTGCAAGTTCTTTCAATAAAAAAGGTTGAAATCCAATGTTTGATAAGATTCAAACTCCTCCCTCATCCCCTCTGCATATCCCAGTTTCTTTTAAGACACTTCTTAAAACCCTCCGCTTGATCTAAACATGATTTTCTTCACCTGATGTACATCTCCTTACTTAGCCCAGGGTCAAGTTTTGTTTGGTAATAGTATCTGTGCAGCACCTTTGGGATGGTTTTGATTGACTCAGTTCCACAGTAGTGACTAGTTTATAGGGAAGTACTTCTTCATGATCTATTCCCCTTCCCTCCCCACCTCAGTCTCTTAAAGTCAGCAACATCCTCATTATTAAACCTGGACTCAGCGGTCACACAGAAATATTTTGTTTACTACCTTGTCTCCAGGCGGGTTTCAGTATCTGGAGTCATGGTCCCAGGAAAATACCATTTTGAGGTGGGCACCAGTCACTAACTCACCCTTTGTTCTTCTTCCAGTTCTTAAAAGCGCAGCAGTGACTCGGGTACGTGAGGTCAGCTCTGGTGAGGTGAAGGAAAGTCTTCAGAGGAGGCAACCTCTTCAATGTCCATGTATTCTTTGCCATTAGTTCCTTCAGTTGGTCCAGCCCCTTGCTTGGGAGGGAGTGGACACTGGACTGAGAAACATCACTATGAGAAGGAGAGACCATTATTAACTCACGGACTGGCCACTCTCAAGCTGAAATCAAACTGTCTGATAAATATAGAGTGGGAGAGTGAGCAATAGACCATGGAGTGTTGAACCTGTGTTCAATGACCATTCCTCCTGTGCCCCCCCCCTCCAGTTCCACCCTAAGTAAATACCTCATCTCTGACCCCACCCCAATACACAACTGGGACAGGGGTATTTCCACAAAGTAAGCAGAATACTGACTACATACAGAGCATAGTGGGGATTCTGCACAAGGGGCTAAATGGGAGCAACTGGGGTATGGATGGGGTTGGAATTGCCCCTCTCCCCTGAATGAATGAAGAAGCAAACACTGGCACTGGCCCTTTTCACCCGTGAACAGGGAAATGTCACCAAATCCTGTGGAAACAGAATGTAACAGGACACTACCTCAAATACAATTCTCACCCTGCTCCTCGTGTCCCTAAAAACCACCCCTGGTCATTTCTGTTCCCTCCTGGGGTAAATTGGATGATCTTTGAGTTAACTCCCTTCCAGTCCCAATCTCTACAGGACCAAAAGGCACTGTCAGGTTATCCAGCAAGAACAGTGTTGTCATGAGGGAAACATTTTCATTGGGACATTTGAAAAAAACAGAAATGATCAAGTGATAATCCAATCAATGCAGATATTGAAGAACCCACTGGAGTCCTGATTTCTCCTGCAATCAGCCTTACCTCCCATATAAAGTGTGTTCCCGGCTCTCCACAATGAGCCACCTACAAAAACACATACATACTCAAAGTTTGTGAGAAGATTTGTAGCTCGGGTGCTCGTTGCTGTGGTTCTGTTCGCCGAGCTGGAAGTTTTTGTTGCAAACGTTTCGTCCCCTGTCTAGGTGACATCCTCAGTGCTTGAGCCTCCTGTGAAGCTTCTGTGGTGTTTCCTCCGGCATTTATAGTGGCCTGTCCCTGCCGCTTCCGGTTGTCAGTTTCAGCTGTCCGCTGTAGTGCCGGTATATTGGGTCCAGGTCAATGTGTTTGTTGATGGAGTTTGTAGATGAGTGCCAAGCTTCTAGGAATTCCCTGGCTGTTCTTTGTTTCGCTTGCCCTATGATAGTAGTGTTGTCCCAGTCGAATTCATGCTGCTTGTTGTCTGCGTGTGTGGCTACTAGGGATAGCTGGTCGTGTTGTTTCGTGGCTAGTTGATGTTCGTGGATGCGGATCGTTAGCTGTCTTCCTGTTTGTCCTATATAGTGTTTTGTGCAGTCCTTGCATGGGATTTTGTACACTACGTTAGTTTTGCTCATGCTGGGTATCGGGTCCTTCGTTTTGATGAGTTGTCTGAGAGTGGCTGTTGGTTTGTGTGCTGTTATAGGTCCTAGTGGTCACAGTAGTCTGGCTGTCAGTTCAGAGATGTTCTTGACGTATGGTAGTGTGGCTAGTCCTTTGGGTTGCGGCATGTCCTCGTTCTGTTGTCTCTCCCTTAGGCATCCGTTGATGAAATTGCGAGGATATCCGTTTTTTGCGAATACCTTGTAATTTCATCAACAGATGCCGAATGGAGAGACAACAGAACGAGGACATGCCGCAACCCAAAGGACTAGCCACACTACCATATGTCAAGAACATCTCTGAAATGACAGCCAGACTACTGCGACCACTAGGACTTATAACAGCACACAAACCAACAGCCACTCTCAGACAACAACTCACCACAACGAAGGACCCGATACCCAGCATGAGCAAAACTAACGTAGTGTACAAAGTCCCATGCAAGGACTGCACAAAACACTATATAGGACAAACAGGAAGACAGCTAATGATCCGCATCCACGAACATCTACTAGCCACGAAACGACACGACCAGCTATCCCTAGTAGCCACACACGCAGACGACAAGCAACATGAATTTGACTGGGACAACACTACCATTATAGGGCAAGCCAAACAAAGAATAGCCAGGGAATTCCTAGAAGCTTGGCACTCATCCACAAACTCCATCAACAAACACATAGACCTGGACCCAATATACCGGCCACTACAGCGGACAGCGGAAACACAACCGGAAGCGGCAGGGACAGGCCACTATAAATGCCGGAGGAAACACCACAGAAGCGCTTCACAGGAGGCTCCCAAGCACTGAGGATGTCACCTAGACAGGGGACGAAACGTTTGCAACAAAAATTTCCAGCTCGGCGAACAGAACCGCAGCACACATACATACTCACACACACATTCACACACTCACACACACACATTCACACACACACACATACACACTCATACACACATACTCACACACACATACCCACGCACACATACATACACACACACACATACCCACGCACACACATACTCACACAAACACACACGATGTTCCTCCCCTCCCACACACTGTGTTCTCCCAACTCCACAATAAGCCCACCCTCCCCACACCCAGTTTGCCCCTAATATGTCAGCTCCTGTCATCCCAATGATTTAAAATACTGCACGTCCCAACAGGCACTGTTTGGCCATCCCTTTGTGATGCTTGTCTTTTCTTTATTAATGCAGGTCTTCCAGGAATTCTCCTGAGACTAAATCAACCCTCAACTGGCCTTCTAATAGTAATTACGTACAGCAGAGTGGGTCCACCCAAGACTCCTGTAAAGACATCCTCGTTGAAGGATGACAAGAGCTTGTTCTTGTGCAGGTAACTGTTAAAAAGAAAATAAACAACAGGATTCAAGTTGCTCTTGATTCTGTCGGTGTTAAAACCCAAGACTCTGTTAGAAACACAAAACACACTTGAGAGAGGAGCCCTCACTGCAAAAAGAATTTGAGGATTTGATGTTTGCAAATGTCCAGGTTTCAAGTCTCCAGGACATTAACCAGTAAGAGCCTGCTCTGAGCAACAGTCAGCTGAAGAGGGAGGCATTTGAGAAAAATTATTTACCATCTTCTTGAAGCATTTTTATATACGTACAATATATGTACAATATGGTACAAAATAACTGGCAATTTTTATGAATTTAGGAGTCATACAGCACAGAAACAGACCCTTTGATCCAACCAGGTAAAAACAAGGAATGCAGATGCTGGAAACCAGATTCTAGATTAGAGTGGTGCTGGAAAAGCATAGCAGGTCAGGCAGCATCCGAGGAGCAGGAAAATCGACGTTTCGGGCAAAAGCCCTTCATCTTTGATCCAACCAGTCCATGCCGATCATGTTCCCACACTAAACTAGTCTCACTTTCCTGCGTTTGGCCCATATCCCTCCAAACCTTTCCTCATCATGAACTTATCCAAAGGTTTTTTAAATGTTGTCACTGTACTTCCTCCAGCAGTTCATTCCACACACAAACTACTCTCTATGTAAAAACGTTGTCCCACATGTCCTTTGTAAATCTTTCTCTTCTCACTTTCAAAATATGCCCCCTCAATTTTGAAACCCCACCCTCCCCCCACCACCTCAGTGAAAAGACCTTTGCTACTCACCTTATCCATATCCCTCATGATTTTATAAACCTCAATAAGGTCACCCCTCCAGGTCCTGTGAAAAAATGCCCCAGCCTATCTAATTATAACTCATTAGCATTAATCCAACTGAGTTTGCCTATTGGTCTAAAAAGTGGAGTTTTGAGTCAAGAGAGAAGTTAAAGTCTTAAAAATCTGTTTCCAAACTCAAACCCAACTTTATCTTGAGGCTGACTGAAGGTACTGTAGGTTGAGGAGATCCGAGTGTTTGGGGGGTGTGAGGTGAGAGAAAGCGGCAAAGTCAGGGTCATCCCAGCCCTGGTATAACCTTTGATCCCTCACCTCCACCAGGAAACCTTGATCTCTTGTACTAATTTAAACTTGCATGGACTGTGGGTGATGTTGACAAAGTCATGATTCCTGCCCAGGTCTAATTGCTCTTGAACCCAGTGCCACGCTGGCCATTTCAGAGGGCAGTTACAGCATCAACCACTGAGAGTCAGGAGTCACGTGTAGGCCAGATGAATTATGGACACAGATTTTCTTCCCTGAATGCATTCATGAACCAGACAGGATTTTGCTTTTTTTTTGAGAATTGATTCCTGAGACTGCCTTTCACTTCCAATTTTTCAGTAACTGATCTTTAATTCCACCAGCCGTTATGATGAGGTTTGAACCCGTGTGCCCATCTTGGGCCTTTGGATTACCATTACCATCTCTTCACATCCCAAGCACCAAAACAAAATCTCTAACAAACCCTTCAGATTGCAATTCTCAGGCACCTCCACCATATCCCTGGTACCATAGCCCTGCTGGTTGACCCCACCCCCTAGCATCCAAACCAATCCTCCCGCTAAACCCTTTCCCACCAAACCCCTCCTCATGAACAGATAATACAAGCACCTTTCTCAGGGGCAAGAATAGTTTCTTCCTCCATCCCCTGACTCCACAGCTTCAGCGATCAGATCTTTTCCCTATTCCCATCTTCTCCTGCTTAAACCCCTTCTCGAACCCCAGCCACCAAAAACATCACGAAGGGTCTCTCTTGCTGGCATTTAGTGGTGGGATTTGAGGACAATCCTTGGCAATCTTCCAACCATTTGATTAATTTGAGACGCACATAGCTACCATTGCCACTAGGTGGGGTTTGTGAGTGTTTGTGTGTATATATGAGTCTTTAGGTGACTTTGGAGTGTATGTATGTGGGTATTTGTGTATGTCTGTGTGTAGTTGTGTCTGAATGCAGGTGTGCATTTGTATATATGTGTGTCTTATGGGTGTTTGTGCCTGTGTAGTGTATGGGTGTCTGTGTATATGTGGGTGTCTGTATGTGTGTGCATATGGTTGTGTGTGTATATGAATGTCTGTCTCAGTATGTGTGTGTCTAAGGGTATCTGTGTATGTATATGTCTGTATGTTTGGTTGTGCTATGGGTATCTATGTGTATGCATGTGTCTTTATGTATGTGGTTGTGTCTATGACTGTGTGTGTGTCTATGGGTATCTGTGTGAATGTATGTGTCTGTGTGTATGTGGTTGTGTCTATGAGTGTGTGTGTATCTATGCGTATCTGTGTGTATGTAGTTGTGTCTATGAGTGTGTGTGTATCTATGGGTATCTGTGTGTATGTGTGTGTCTGTGTATATGTGGTTGTGTCTATGGGTGTGTGTATCTATGGGTATCTGTGTGTATGTATGTATGTGTATGAGGTTGTGTCTATGACTGTGTGTGTGTATCTATGGGTATCTGTGTGTATGTATGTGTCTGTGTGTATGTGGTTGTGTCTATGGGTGTGTGTGTGTCTATGGGTATCTGTGTGTATGTATGTGTCTGTGAGAATGTGGTTGTGTCTATGGGTATCTGTGTGTATGTATGTGTCTGTGTGTATGTGGTTGTGTCTATGAGTGTGTGTGTGTCGATGGGTATCTGTGTGTATGTGTCTGTGTGTATGTGGTTGTGTCTATGGATGTGTGTGTGTCCAAGGGTATCTGTGTATATGTATGTGTCTGCGTGTATGTGGTTGTGTCTATGAAAGTGTATGTGTCTATGGGTATCTGTGTGTATATATGTGTCTGTGTGTATGTGGTTGTGTCAATGAGTGTGTGTGTGTCTATGGGTATCTGTGTGTATGTATGTGTCTGTGTGTGTATGTGGGTGTGTCTATGACTATGTGTGTATCTATGGGTATCTGTGTGTATGTATGTGTCTGTGTGTATGTATGTGTCTGTGTGTATGTTGTGTCTATGAGTGTGTGTGTGTGTGTCTATGGGTATCTGGGTGAGTGCCTGTGTCTCTGTGTATGTGGTTGTGTCTATGACTGTATGTGTGTCTATGGGTATCTGTGTGAATGTATGTGTCTGAGTGTATGTGCTTGTGTCTATGACTGTGTGTGTATATATATATGTGTCTGTGTGTTTGTGATTGTGTTTATGACTGAGTGTGTGTCTATAGGTACCTGTGTCTATGTATGTGTCAGTGTGTATGTGGTTTTGTCTATGAGTGTGTGTGTGTCAATGGGTAACTGTGTGTATGTATGTGTCTGTGTGTATGTGGCTGTGTCTATGACTGTGTGTGTGTCTATGGGTATCTGTGTGTATGTATGTGTCTGTGTGTATGTGGTTGTGTCTATGAGCGTGTGTCTATGGGTATCTGTGTGTATGTATGTGTCTGAGTGTATGTATGTGTCTGTGTGTATGTGGTTGTGTCTATGAGCGTGTGTCTATGGGTATCTGTGTGTATGTATGTGTCTGTGTGTATGTGGTTGTGTCTATGTGTGTGTGTGTCTATGGGTATCTGTGTGAATGTATGTGTCTGTGTGTATGTGGTTGTGTCTATGAGTGTGTGTGTATCTATGGGTATCTGTGTGTATGTAGTTGTGTCTATGAGTGTGTGTGTATCTATGGGTATCTGTGTGTATGTGTGTGTCTGTGTATAAGTGGTTGTGTCTATGGGTGTGTGTGTCTATGGGTATCTGTGTGTATGTATGTATGTGTATGAGGTTGTGTCTATGACTGTGTGTGTGTATCTATGGGTATCTGTGTATGTATGTGTCTGTGTGTATGTGGTTGTGTCTATGGGTGTGTGTGTGTCTATGGGTATCTGTGTGTATGTATGTGTCTGTGAGAATGTGGTTGTGTCTATGAGTGTGAGTGTGTCTATGGGTATCTGTGTGTATGTATGTGTCTGTGTGTATGTGGTTGTGTCTATGAGTGTGTGTGTGTCGATGGGTATCTGTGTGTGTATGTGGTTGTGTCTATGGATGTGTGTGTGTCCAAGGGTATCTGTGTATATGTATGTGTCTGCGTGTATGTGGTTGTGTCTATGAAAGTGTATGTGTCTATGGGTATCTGTGTGTATATATGTGCCTGTGTGTATGTGGTTGTGTCTATGAGTGTGTGTGTGTCTATGGGTATCTGTGTGTATGTATGTGTTTGTGTGTGTATGTGGTTGTGTCTATGACTATGTGTGTATCTATGGGTATCTGTGTGTATGTATGTGTCTGTGTATGTATGTGTCTGTGTGTATGTATGTGTCTGTGTGTATGTTGTTGTGTCTATGAGTGTGTGTGTGTGTCTATGGGTATCTGTGTGTATGTATGTGTCTGAGTGTATATGGTTGTGTCTATGAGTGAGTGTGTGTCTATGGGTATCTGTGTGTATGTATGAGTCTGCGTGTACGTGGTTGTGTCTATGCGTGTATGTTTTTGCCTATGGGTATCTGTTTGTATGTGGTTGTGTCTATGACTGTGTGTGTCTATGGGTATCTGTGTGTATGTATGTTTCTGTGGGTATGTTTATGACTGTGTGTGTCTATGGGCATCTGTGTGTATGTATGTGTCTGCGTGAACGTGGTTGTGTCTATGCGTGTATGTTTGTGTCTATGGGTATCTGTGTGTATGTGGTTGTGTCTATGACTGTGTGTGTCTATGGGTATCTGTGTGTTATGTATGTGTCTGTGTGTATGTGGTTGTGCTTATGACTGTGTGTGTCTATGGGTATCTGGGTGAGTGCCTGTGTCTCTGTGTATGTGGTTGTGTCTATGACTGTATGTGTGTCTATGGGTATCTGTGTGAATGTATGTGTCTGAGTGTATGTGGTTGTGTCTATGACTGTGTGTGTATATATATGTGTCTGTGAGTTTGTGATTGTGTTTATGACTGAGTGTGTGTCTATAGGTATCTGTGTCTATGTATGTGTCAGTGTGTATGTGGTTTTGTCTATGAGTGTGTGTGTGTCAATGGGTATCTGTGTGTATGTGTCTGTGTGTATGTGGCTGTGTCTATGACTGTGTGTGTGTCTATGGGTATCTGTGTGTATGTATGTGTCTGTGTGTATGTGGTTGTGTCTATGACTGTGTGTGTGGCTATGGGTATCTGTGTGTATGTGGTTGTGTCTATGAGCGTGTGTCTATGGGTATCTGTGTGTATGTATGTGTCTGTGTGTATGTGGTTGTGTCTATGTGTGTGTGTGTCTATGGGTATCTGTGTGTATGTATGTGTCTGTGTGTATGTGGTTGTGTTTATGACTGTGTGTGTGTCTATGGGTATCTGTGTGTATGTATGTGTCTGTGTGTATGTGGTTGTGTCTATGACTGTGTGTGTGTCTATGGGTATCTATGTGTATGTACTTGTGTCTATGCGTGTGTGTGTGTCTATGGGTATCTGGGTGTATGTATGTGTCTGTGTGTATGTGGTTGTGTCTATCACTGGGTGTGTGTCTATGGGTATCTGTGTGTACGTATGTGTCTGTGTGTATGTATTTGTGTCTATGCGTGTGTGTGTGTCTATGGGTATCTGTGTCTATGTATGTGTCAGTGTGTATGTGGTTGTGTCTATGAGTGTATGTGTATCTATGGGTATCTGTGTGTATGTATGTGTCTGTGTGTATGTGGTTGTGTCTATGACTGTGTGTGTGTCTATGGGTATCTGTGTGTATGTATGTGTCGGTGTGTAGGTGGTTGTGTCTATGACTGTGTGTGTGTCTATGGGTATCTGTGTGTATGTATGTGTCTGTGTGTATGTGGTTGTGTCTATGACAGTGTGTGTGTCTATGGGTATCTGTGTGTATGTATGTGTCTGTGTGTATGTGGTTGTGTCTATGACTCTGTGTGTGTGTCTATGGGTATCTGTGTATGTATGTGTCTGTGTGTATGTGGTTGTGTCTATGAGTGTGTGTGTGTCTATGGGTATCTGTGTGTATATATGTGTCTGTGAGTATGTGATTGTGTCTATGAGTGTGTGTGTGTCTATGGGTATCTGGGTGTATGTATGTGTCTGTGTGTATGTGGTTGTGTCTATCACTGGGTGTGTGTCTATGGGTATCTGTGTGTACGTATGTGTCTGTGTGTATGTATTTGTGTCTATGCGTGTGTGTGTGTCTATGGGTATCTGTGTCTATGTATGTGTCAGTGTGTATGTGGTTGTGTCTATGAGTGTATGTGTATCTATGGGTATCTGTGTGTATGTATGTGTCTGTGTGAATGTCACTACACTAACACCTTCCACCCCAACCTCAAATTCACCTGGACAGTCTCGGACTCCTCCCTCCCCTTCCTAGACCTTTCTGTTTCTATCTCAGGCGACCGAATCAACACGGACATCTACTACAAACCAACCGACTCCCACAGCTACCTGGACTACACCTCCTCCCATCCTGCCCCCTGTAAAAACGCCATCCCATTCTCCCAATTCCTTCGTCTCCGCCGCATCTGCTCCCAGGAGGACCAGTTCAAAATACGTGCAACACAGATGGCCTCCTTCTTCAAGGACCGCAATTTCCCCCCCCGACGTGGTCGACGGTGCCCTCCACCGCATCTCCTCCACTTCCCGCTCCTCCGCCCTTGAGCCCCGCCCCTCCAACCGCCACCAGGACAGAACCCCACTGGTCCTCACCTACCACCCCACCAATCTCCATGTACAGCGCATCATCCGCCGTCACTTCCGCCACCTCCAAACAGACCTCAGCACCAAGGATATATTTCCCTCCCCTCCCCTATCAGCTTTCCGTAGAGACCACTCCCTCCGCGACTCCCTTGTCAGATCCACACCCCCCACCGACCCAACCTCCACTCCCGGCACCTTCCCTTGCAACCGCAGGAGGTGCAACACTTGCACCCACACCTCCCCCCTCACTTCTCTCCAAGGCCCCAAAGGAAACTTCCATATCAGCCACAGATTCACCTGCACCTCCACCCACATCATCTACTGCATCCGCTACAGCCGGTGTGGCCTCCTCTATATTGGGGAGACAGGCCGCCTACTTGCGGAGCGATTCAGAGAGCACCTCTGGGCCACCCGGACGAACCAACCCAACCAACCTGTAGCACAGCATTTCAACTCCCCCTCCCACTCCACCGAGGATATGCAGGTCATTGGACTCATCCACCGCCAAACCACAACAACCCGACGGTCGGAGGAGGAGCGTCTTATCTTCCGACTGGGAACCCTCCAACCGCAGGGGATGAACTTGGACTTCACCAGTTTCTTCATCCCCCCTCACCCCACCTTGTCTCAGCCGGATCCCTCCAGCCCGGCACCGCCTTCCTGACCTGCAGTCTTCTTCTTGACCTCTCCGCCTCCATCCTACTCCGACCTATCACCCTCACCTTGACCTCTTTCCACCTATCAAATTTCCAACGCCCCTCCTCCAAGTCCCTCCTCCCTACCTTTTATCTTCTCCTGCTGAACACTCTCTGCTCATTCCTGAAGAAGGGCCTGTGCCCGAAACGTCGAATCTCCTGTTCCCTGGATGCTGCCTGACCTGCTGTGCTGTTCCAGCAATAAAGTTTCAACTTTGATCTCCAGCATCTGCAGACCTCACTTTCTCCTATGTGTGTATTTGGTTGTGTCTATGACTGTGTGTGTGTCTATGGGTATCTGTGTGTATGTATGTGTCGGTGTGTAGGTGGTTGTGTCTATGACAGTGTGTGTGTCTATGGGTATCTGTGTGTATGTATGTGTCTGTGTGTATGTGGTTGTGTCTATGACAGTGTGTGTGTCTATGGGTATCTGTGTATGTATGTGTCTGTGTGTATGTGGTTGTGTCTATGAGTGTGTGTGTGTCTATGGGTATCTGTGTGTATGTATGTGTCTGTGTGTATGTGGTTGTATCTATGAGCGTGTGTGTGTCTGTGGGTATCTGTGTGTATGTATCTGTGTCTATGAGTGTGTGTGTGTATATAGGTATCTGTGTGTATGTATATGTCTGTGTGTATGTGGTTGTGTTTATCACTGTGTGTGTGTCTATGGGTATCTGTGTGTACGTATGTGTCTGTGTGTATGTATTTGTGTCTATGCGTGTGTGTGTGTCTATGGGTATTTGTGTGTATGTAGTTGTGTCTATGCGTGTGTGTGTGTGTCTATGGGTATCTGGGTGAATGTATGTGTCTGTCTGTATGTGGTTGTGTCTATGAGTGTGTGTGTATCTATGGGTATCTGTGTGTATGTATGTGTCTGTGTATATGCGGTTGTGTCTATGAGTGTGTGTGTGTCTGTGGATATCTGTGTGAATATATGTGTCTGTGTGTATGTGATTGTGTTTATGACTGTGTGTGTCTATGGGTATCTGTGTGTATGTATGTGTCTGTGTGTATGTGGTTGTGTCTATGAGTGTGTGTGTCTATGGATATGTGTATTAATGTGTGTGTCTGTGGTTGTGTCTGTGACTGTGTGTGTGAATGTGGGTATCTGTGTGTATGTATCTGTGTCTATGAGTGTGTGTGTGTCTATGGGTATCTGTGTGTATGTATGTGTCTGTGTGTATGTGGTTGTGTCTATCACTCTGTGTGTGTGTCTATGGGTATCTGTGTGTATGTATGTGTCTGTGTGTATGTATTTGTGTCTATGCGTGAGTGTGTGTCTATGGGTATCTGTGTGTATGTAGTTGTGTCTATGCGTGTGTGTGTGTCTATGGGTATCTGGGTGTATGTATGTGTCTGTCTGTATGTGGTTGTGTCTATGAGTGTGTGTGTGTCTATGGGTATCTGTGTGTATGTATGTGTCTGTGTATATGCGGTTGTGTCTATGAGTGTGTGTGTGTCTGTGGGTATCTGTGTGAATGTATGTTTCTGTGTGTATGTGATTGTGTTTATGACTGTGTGTGTCTATGGGTACCTGTGTGTATGTACGTGTCTGTGTGTATGTGGTTGTGTCTATGAGTGTGTGTGTCTATGGGTATGTGTATGAATGTGTGTGTCTGTGGTTGTGTCTATGACTGTGTGTGTGTCTATGGTATCTGTGTATATGTATGTGTCTGTGTGTATGTGGTTGTGTCTATGAGTGTGTGTGTGTCGATGGGTATCTGTGTGTATGTATGTGTCTGTGTGTATGTGGTTGTGCCTATGAGTGTGCGTGTGTCAATGGGTATCTGTGTATATGTATGTGTCTGTGTGTATGTGGTTGTGTCTATGAGTGTGTGTGTCTATGGGTATCTGTGTGTATGTATGTGTCTGCGTGTATGAGGTTGTGTCTATGAGTGTGTGTGTGTCTATGGGTATCTGTGTGTATGTATGTGTCTGTGTGTATGTGGTTGTGTCTATGAGCGTGTGTGTGTCTGTGGGTATCTGTGTGTATGTATCTGTGTCTATGAGTGTGCGTGTGTCTGTGGGTATCTGTGTGTATGTATCTGTGTCTATGACTGTGTGTGTGTTTATGGGTATCTCTGTGTATGTATGTGTCTGTGTGTATGTGGTTGTGTCTATGAGTGTGTGTGTGTCTATGGGTATCTGTGTGTATGTGGTTGTGTCTATGAGCGTGTGTGTGTCTATGGGTATCTGTGTGTATGTAGTTGTGTCTATGAGTGTGTGTGTGTCTATGGGTATCTATGTGTATGTATGTGTCTGTGTGTATGTGGTTGTGTCTATGGGTGTGTGTGTGTCTATGGGTATCTGTGTGTATGTGTTTGTGTCTATGACTGTGTATGTGTCTATGGGTATATGTGCGTATGTATGTGTCTGTGTATATCGTCTCTATGACTGTGTGTGTATCTATGGGTATCTGTGTGTATGTATGTATCTGTGTGTATGTGGTTGTGTCAATGAGTGTGTGTGTGTCTATGGGTATCTGTGTGTATGTCTGTGTCTGTGTATGTGGTTGTGTCTCTGACTGTGTGTGTCTATGGGTATCTGTGTGTATGTGTTTGTGTCTATGACTGTGTATGTGTCTATGGGTATATGTGCGTATGTATGTGTCTGTGTGTATGTTTGTTTCTGTGTGTATGTGGTTGTGTCTATGAGTGTGTGTGTGTCTATAGGTATCTGTGTGTATGTCTGTGTATGTGGTTGTGTCTCTGACTGTGTGTGTCTATGGGTATCTGTGTGTATGTGGTTATGTCTATGACTGCATGTATCTATGGTCTGTCTGTGTGTATGTGGTTGTGTCTATGAGTGTGTGTGTCTATGGGTATCTGTGTGTATCTATGTGTCTATGTGTATGTGATTGTGTCTATGAGTGTGTGTGTGTGTCTATGGGTATCTGTGTGTAAGTATGTGTCTGTGAGTATGTGATTGTGTCTATGAGTGTGTGTGTGTCTATGGGTATCTGTGTGAATGTATGTGTCTGTGTGTATGTGGTTGTGTCTGTGACTGTGTGTGTGTCTATGGGTATCTGTGTGTATGTGTCTGTATGTATGTGGTTGTGTCTATGAGTGTGTGTGTGTCTATGGGTATCTGTGTGTATGTATGTGTCTGTGTGTATGTGGTTGTGTCAATGAGTGTGTGTGTGTCTATGGGTATCTGTGTGTATGTATGTGTCTGTGTGTATGTGGTTGTGTCTATGAGTGTGTGTGTGTGTCTATGGGTATCTGTGTGTATGTATGTGTCTGTGTGTATGTGGTGTGTCTATGAGTGTGTGTGTGTCTATGGGTATCTGTGTGTATGTATGTGTCAGTGTGTATTTTGTTGTGTCTATGACTGTGTGTGTGTATCTATGGGTGTCTGTGTGTTCTGTCCCCTTCGCACTCCACCCCTCCTCAATTTGGCACTAACAATTTTATTGCAGTTCTTGCTGATGTATGTGCCAATGATCCAGGGACAATGTTTCGATATCTAGATTTTTGAAAGTCCTAACCATTCTGAATGGGTCATCGCAGACACACTCCAGTGTAGTGACCATTTGGCCCATCATGCGTGCACTGACTATCTTATCTTGTCCTTCACTATTCTTCTGCCTTTTCCCTGCTATGTTTCAGACCTGGAGTCCATATGTACTGCTTATCAAATGGACATTCACAGCATTTCACCACAGTCTGTTTGATGTACGTCCTGATCCCTTAGCCACATCTCTTCAGACCCAGAAGCAGCCCCTGAGGGCGGGGAGGTGGGGGGTTGGGATGTAGTGTATTCACATTCAATCCTGAAGGTGGCTCAGTGGTTAGCACTGCTGCCTCACAGTGCTGGGGACCCCCAGGTTCTACTCCACCCTCAGGTGATTGTCTGTGCGGAGTTTATACATTCTCCCTTTGTCTGCGTGTGTTTCCTACAGGTGCTCCGGTTTCCCCATAGTCCAAAGATGTGCAGTTTCGGTGGATTGGCCATGCTAAATTGCCCAAAGTGTCCTGGGATGGGTGGGTTGGTTAGGGTAAATGTGGGGATATGGCCAAGGGGTTGAGTGTGGGTGGGGCAGTCTTTTGAGGGTTGGTGCAGACTCAATGGGCTGGATGCCCTATATCTGGACTGTAGGGAATTCTATGATTCTGATTTCAATGCACAGAGAGTTCTGAGGTCGGGTATTGAAATAACAGTACATGTGATTTTGCTAAACATAAGGATTAAAGTCAGGAGGTGTCTCATTTCAAAGTCCAGCTCTGCGCAGCAACAGTCTCAAAGTGCCATGTGATCATCTGTTTGAACACAGGAAAAGTTTGTATTGAGTTAGTGCCAAAGTAAATAAATCCTGGCCTCACCTGCAGTTCCTTTTTAAATTTAGCACATTTCCACTGCTCTCTGTGGCGACTGTGACGGCTTTGCCAGGCCCTGGGACTTTTTTCTGTAAACATTCCTAATCTCACAGGATCTACCACAATTCCTCCAAGTATTGAGCAGAGTTGGCAACAGCCAACTCCCTATTCACCCCCTATTCCTGAGGCCTTTTTTTTCAATGGTGTCAGTAGCTGCATTCGAGAACATTGCGTCTTCAGGACAGCCCAAACCAACTTGAAGATGTCTCTTCTGAAATGTGGCTACGGAGCACGGCAGCCAAATTGTGCACAGCAAGATCCCATAAAGCAGCAGCGAGATAAGCTGGCAGGGTTTGGTGATGTTGGTTGAAGGCTAACTATGGGTCAGGACACCAGGAATAACTTTCTTGCTTTTCTTTGAATAGGTATGCTTTCCTTTATTGATCAGAGTATTGAGTACAGGAGTTGGGGGAGGGGGTCAAGTTATGGCTGTACAGGACATTGGTTAGGCCACTGTTGGAATATTGCATCCAATTCTGGTCTCCTTCCTATCGGAAAGATGTTGTGAAACTTGAAAGGGTTCAGAAAAGATTTACAAGGATGTTGCCAGTGTTGGAGGATTTGAGCTACAGGGAGAGGCTGAACAGGCTGGGGCTGTTTTCCCTGGAGCATCAGAGGCTGAGGGGTGACCTTATAGAGGTTTACAAAATTATGAGGGGCATGGATAGGATAAATAGGCAAAGCCTTTTCCCTGGGGTGGGGGAGTCCAGAACTAGAGGGCATAGGTTTAGGGTGAGAGGGGAAAGATATAAAAATACCTGAGGGGCAACGTTTCCACGCAGAGGATGGTACGGGTATGGAATGAGCTGCCAGAGGAAGTGGTGGAGGCTGGTACAATTGCAACATTTAAAAGGCATTTGGATGGGTATATGAATAGTAAGGGTTTGGAGGGATATGGGCCAGGTGCTGGCAGGTGGGACTAGATTGGGTTGGGATATCTGGTTAGCATGGACGGGTTGGACCGAAGGGTCTGTTCCCATGCTGTACATCTCTATGACTCTATGGCGTTAATAGATCCTGAACCTCTAGCTCAGGGCGATAGGATGTGGAGCTGCCAGTGTTGGACTGGGGTGGACACTGTCAGAAGTCACATGAGACCAGGTTATAGTCCAACAGGTTTATTTGAAACCACAAGCGTTTGGAGCACTGCCCCTTTGCCAGGTGACTTCAACTGATGAAGAACATAGAACATAGAACAATACAGCACAGAACAGGCCCTTCGGCCCACGATGTTGTGCCGAACATTTGTCCTAGCTTAAGCACCCATCCATTTACCTATCCAATTGCCGCTTAAAGGTCACCAAAGATCCTGACTCTACCACTCCCACAGGCAGCGCATTCCATGCCCCCACCACTCTCTGGGTAAAGAACCTACCCCTGACATCCCCCCTATACCTTCCACCCTTCACCTTAAATTTATGTCCCCTTGTAACACTCTGTTGTACCCGGGAAAAAAGTTTCTGACTGTCTACTCTATCTATTCCTCTGATCATCTTATAAACCTCTATCAAGTCACCCCTCATCCTTCGCCGTTCCAACGAGAAAAGGCCTAGCACTCTCAACCTATCCTCGTACGGCCTATTCTCCATTCCAGGCAACATCCTGGTAAATCGTCTCTGCACCCTCTCCAAAGCTTCCACATCTTTCCTAAAGTGAGGCGACCAGCACTGCACACAGTACTCCAAATGTGGCCTAACCAAAGTCCTGTACAGTTGCAACATCACTTCACGACTCTTGAATTCAATCCCTCTGCTAATGAACGCTAATACACCATAGGCCTTCTTACAAGCTCTATCCACCTGAGTGACAACTTTCAAAGATCTATGAACATAGACCCCAAGATCCCTCTGTTCCTCCACCTCACTAAGAACCCTACCGTTAACCCTGTATTCCGCATTCTTATTTGTCTTTCCAAAATGGACAATCTCACACTTGGCAGGGTTGAACTCCATCTGCCACTCCTCAGCCCAGCTCTGTATCATATCTAAGTCCCTTTGCAGCCGACAACAGCCCTCCTCACTATCAACAAGTCCACCAATCTTCATATCATCTGCAAATTTACTGTCCCACCCTTTGACTTCCTCATCCAAGTCATTAATAAAAATTACGAACAGCAGAGGACCCAGAACTGATCCCTGCGGAACTCCACTTGTAACTGGGCTCCAGGCTGAATATTTACCATCTACCACTACTCTCTGACTTCGACTGGTTAGCCAGTTTTCTATCCAATTGGCCAAATTTCCCTCTATCCCATGCCTCCTGACTTTCCGCATAAGCCTACCATGGGGAACCTTATCAAATGCCTTACTAAAGTCCATGTATACTACATCCACTGCTCTACCCTCATCCACATGCTTGGTCACCTCCTCAAAGAATTCAATCAGACTTGTAAGGCAAGACCTAACCTTCACAAATCGGTGCTGGCTGTCCCTAATCAAGCAGTGTCTTTCCAGATACTCATAAATCCTATCCCTCAGTACCCTTTCCATTACTTTACCTACCACCGAAGTAAGACTAACTGGCCTGTAATTCCCGGGGTTATCCCTATTCCCTTTTTTGAACAGGGGCACAACATTCGCCACTCTCCAGTCCCCTGGTACCACCCCCGTTGGCAGTGAAGATGAAAAGATCATTGCCAACGGTACTGCAATTTCCTCTCTTGCTTCCCACATAATCCTAGGATATATCCCGTCAGGCCCGGGGGACTTGTCTATCCTCAAGTTGTTCAAAATGTCCAACACATCTTCCTTCCTAACAAGTATCTCCTCTAGCTTACCAGTCCGTTTCACACTCTCCTCTTCAACAATACGGTCCCTCTCATTCGTAAATACTGAAGAAAAGTACTCATTCAAGACCTCTCCTATCTCTTCCGACTCAATACACAGTCTCCCACTACTGTCCTTGATTGGACCTACCCTCGTTCTCGTCATTCTCATGTTTCTCAAATACGCATAAAATGCCTTTGGGTTATCCTTGATCCTATCCGCCAAAGATTTTTCATGCCCTCTCTTAGCTCTCCTAATCCCTTTCTTCAGGTCCCTTCTGGCTATCCTGTATCCCTCCACTGCTCTGTCTGCACCCTGTTTCCTCAACCTGATATAAGCCTCCTTCTTCCTATTTACAAGACATTCAACCTCCCTCGTCAACCAAGGTTCCCTCACATGACCATTTCTTTCCTGCCTGACAGGTACATACATATCAAGGACATGTCGCATCTGTTCCTTGAAAAAGTTCCACATTTCCACGACATCCTTCCCTGACAGCCTATGCTCCCAACTTATGCTCCTCAGATCCTGTCTTACAGCATCATAATTACCCTTCCCCCAATTGTAAAACCTACCCTGTTGCACGCACCTATCTCTCTCCATAACCAAGGTGAAAGTCACAGAATTGTGGTCACCATCATCAAAATGTTCACCCACTAACAAGCCCATCACTTGTCCCGGTTCATTACCGAGTACCAAATCCAAAATGGCCTCCCCTCTGGTCGGACAATCTACATACTGAGTTAGAAAAGCTTCCTGGACACACTGCACAAGCACCGCCCCATCCAATCTACTTGATCTAAAGAGCTTCCAATCAATATTTGGGAAGTTGAAATCGCCCATGACTACTACCCTGTGGCTTTTGCACCTTTCTAAAATCTGTTTCCCAATCTGTTTCTCCACATCTCTGCTGCTATTGGGGGGCCTATAGTAAACACCCAACAAGGTGACTGCACCTTTCCTATTTCTGACTTCAGCCCATACTACCTCTAAAGGCAGAACCCCTCGAACTGCCTTTCTGCAGCCGTTATACCATTTCTAATTAGCAACGCCACCCCCCCTCCTTTTTTACCACCCTCCCTAATCTTACTGAAACATCTGTAACCAGGAACCTCCAACAACCATTCCTGTCCCTCTTCTATCCACTTTTCTGTGATGGCCACAACATCGTAGTCCCAGGTACCGATCCACGCCTTAAGTTCACCCACCTTATTTCTGATACTCCTTGCGTTGAAATATACGCACTTGAATCCATCTCTGTGTCCGCAAGTATTCCCTGTCAGTGCTACCTTCTTCACAGCCTCCCTACATTCTTGGACATCCTGACAAACAGGTAGCCTACTTGCTGGACTACAAGTCCGGATCCCATCCCCCTGCCAAATTAGTTTAAACCCCCCCGAAGATTGCTAGCAAACCTACCCCCCCAGGATATTGGTGCCCTTCTGGTTCAGGTGCAACCCATCCTGCTTGTACAGGTCCCACCTTCCCCAGAACGCAGTCCAATTGTCCAAATACCTGAAGCCCTCCCTCCTACACCATCCTTGCAGCCACGTGTTCAACTGCACTCTCTCCCTATTCCTTGCCTCACTGTCACGTGGCACCGACAACAACCCAGAGATGACGACACTGTCTGTCCTAGCTTTTAGCTTCCAGCCTAACTCCCTGAATTCTTGAATGACCTCCCCACCCCTCTTCCTACCTATGTCATTGGTGCCAACGTGCACCACGACTTCTGGCTGCACACCCTCCCCCTTAAGGATTCTGAAAACACGGTCCGAGACGTCTCGGATCCTGGCACCCGGGAGGCAACAAACCATCCGAGAGTCTCGCCCATGTCCACAGAACCGCCTGTCCGTCCCTCTAACTAGAGAGTCTCCTATAACTAGTGCTCTCCTCCTCTCCCCCTTTCCCTTCTGAGTCTCAGAGCCAGACCTCATGCCACAGACCCGGTCACTGCAGCTTACCCCTGCTAGGCTGTCCCCCCCACCAGTATCCAAAGCGGTATACTTATTGTTTAGGGGAATGACCACAGGGGATCCCTGCACTGCCTGCTTCCTCCCCTTCCCACCTTTAACTGTTACCCAGCTACCTCTGTTCTCTGGCCTAACTATGTCCCTGTGGCTTCTATCTATCACCTTCTCAGCCTCTCGAATAATCCTCAGTTCATCCAACTCCAGTTCCAGTTCCCTAACTCGTTCTGTGAGGAGCAGGATCTGACTGCATTTCCTGCAGATGAAGTCGGCAGGAATATCGGTGGTCACCCCTACCTCAAACATCCTGCAGGAGGAACATTCCACTGCCTGCGCTGCCATGACTGTACACTTCGTCTCCAAAGCAAGAACACTGAGTAGCTTACCTGTGAACTTTAAAGTTAGGTTAGAGGAGGAGGATGGGAGGGAGAGGCCCTACTGTGTAGGGCCTGGGGACCAGAACACACCCACTCAAATATCAATCACTTACCTTCCCGACCAGCTCTGCGCTCCAACCTCACTTCCGCCCAGCTCACGCCGCTCTCTGCTGAGAAAAGACCGTTGGCGTCGAGGTAAGTTCTTTATATATCACTTACCTTCCCGACCAGCTCTGCGCTCCAACCTCACTTCCGCCCAGCTCACGCCGCTCTCTGCTGAGAAAAGGAGAAAAGAAGCAGCGCTCCGAATGCTTGTGGTTTCAAATAAACCTGTTGGACTAGAACTGGGCAGATAGGAGCTGGTTCTAGCACATCATCTGCATGTTGGCCCCTCAGACTTTCATTGTCAGTCACCGAAATGTGCAGTAAATACTGCAGTGGGACTTGGACCCACAACCGTCAGTATTACCATCACAGCCACAGCTGACACACAATGTTAGTGTCTTTAATATCATGTAACAATCTGTCTCGCTTGGGCACCACTGCTTCCAGCCTTGCTCCCAGATAGAAAAACAGAAATTGCTGGAAAAACTCTGCAGATCTGGCAGTATCTGTGGAGGGAAAGCAGAGTTAATGTTTCAGGTCTTCTCCTTCTGACCCTTCCTCAGAACTCCACAGACTGCTACCAGATTGGGAAAGCAGGAGGTGCAACAAAATCTTGTAAAACAGTTGCTGATAGTTTGGCCTTCTTCACAAAAGGATTCGAGTACAGGAGGAGGGATGTCTTGTTGCAATTGTACAGGAGCTTAGTGAGATCACACCGAGAGAACCGTGTGCAGTTTTGCCCTGCTTTTCTGAGGAAGGGTGTTCAGTCTATGGAGAGTGAGCAGTGAAGGTTTACCATAATGATTCCTGGGATGACAAGACTCACCTATGAAGACAAACTGGATCAGTTAGGATTACAGAACAACCTCGATTATCCAAATTAGATGGGCGGAGGAGTATTTTGTTTGGATAACTGAGTGTTTGAATAACGGATAATGTTTTTAGGGACTTTGAGCTCTTATTTGGATAATCCGAAATTCGGATAACTGATGTTCGGATAACCAAGGTTGTTCTGTATATTCACTGGTGTTGATGGAGGCTGAGGGGTGACCTTGTAAAGGTTTATAGAATCATGAGGGGCATGGACTGCGTGAGTAGCCAAGGTCTTTTCCCCAGGGTAGCAGAGTCCAAAACTAGAGTCTAGGTTTAAGGTGAGAGGGAAAAGATTTAAAAGGGACCTAAGGGGAAACTTTTTCACACAGAGAGTGATGCGTGCATGGAATGAGCTGCCAGAGCAAGTGGTGGAGGGTGGAACAATTACAACATTTAAAAGGCATCTGGATGGGTATATGAATTAGAAAGGTTTACAGAGCTATAGGCTAAATGCTGGGAAATGGGACTAGATTGGTTTAGGATATCTGGTCAGCATGTACGAATTGGACCGAAGGGTCTGTTTCCGTGCTGTACACCTCTATGACTCGATGAATGGGGGTTGAGGGGAGATCTCATAGAACACTATAAAATTCTAACAGGACTAAATAGGGTAAATGTAGGAAGGATGTTCTTAATGACTGGAGAATCCAGAACCAGGGGTCATAGGCTGAAGATATGGGGTAGACCATTCAGGACTGAGTTGAGGTGAAATCTCTTCAGTCAGAGAGTGGAGAGTCTGTGGAACTCCCTATCACAGAAAGTGGTTGATGCCAAAACATTGAATGTTTTCAAGAATGAGATAGATATTGTTTTTAGGGCTAAATGAATCAAACAATATGAGATGAAGGTGTGGAGGAGGCTTTTGAGTTGGATGATAAGCTGTGATATTATTGATTGGTGGACCAGGCTCAGAGGCTGATTGGCCTACCCCGATTCTAATTTCTATATCTTCCCCATTCACCTCCCACTCTGTCCATCACCCAACAGCAGATCGATAGCCATGGACCTGAATAACGCTCCTCTCCAGGAGCTTTGCTCCTTTGTAAACAAGTCTCTGACTGCTCCTGGCTTTCTCCTGAATGAACACTGTGGGGAGGAGACGTACGGGGCATGAGAGAAGCTCATGAGAAAGGTCTGAGTGCTAACAAGTGACACCATGTTATGGATTCATGTCCCACTCCAGCACACAAATCAAGTCTGAAACTCCGGGGCAGAAGCACGTCCAGTGGTGTATTGCTAATACATTTAGATTCAGAATCCAGGCTAATGCTCTGGGGTGGTGGGTTCAAATCCCACCACGGCAATCTGTGGAGTTTTAATTCAATCAACAAATTCTCAGCAGGACTGCAATCACCAATTGTCATAAAGATCCATTCGGTTCATTCGTGCCCTTTACAGAAGGAAATCTGCCATCCTAACCTGGTCTGGCTGCTGAGCCACAATGGCTTAAAGGTAGAAGACAGAGGGTGGTGGTGGAGGGTTGTTTTTCAGACTGGAGGCCTGTGACCAGTGGAGTGCCACAAGGATCGGTGCTGGGCCCTCTACTTTTTGTCATTTACATAAATGATTTTGATGCGAGCATAAGAGGTACAGTTAGTAAGTTTGCAGATGACACCAAAATTGGAGGTGTAGTGGACAGCGAAGAGGGTTACCTCAGATTACAACAGGATCTGGACCAGATGGGCCAATGGGCTGAGAAGTGGCAGATGGAGTTTAATTCAGATAAATGCGAGGTGCTGCATTTTGGGAAAGCAAATCTTAGCAGGACTTATACACTTAATGGTAAGGTCCTAGGGAGTGTTGCTGAACAAAGAGATCTTGGAGTGCAGGTTCATAGGTCCTTGAAAGTGAAGTCGCAGGTAGATAGGATAGTGAAGAAGGCTTTTGGTATGCTTTCCTTTATTGGTCAGAGTATTCTGTACAGGAGTTGAGAGGTCATGTTGTGGCTGTACAGGACATTGGTTAGGCCACTGTTGGAATATTGCATGTAATTCTGGTCTCCTTCCTATCGGAAAGATGTTGTGAAACTTGAAAGGGTTCAGAAAAGATTTACAAGGATGTTGCCAGGGTTGGAGGATCTGAGCTACAGGGAGAGGCTGAACAGGCTGGGGCTGTTTTCCCTGAAGCGTCGGAGACTGAGGGGTGACCTTACAGAGGTTTACAAAATTATGAGGGGCATGGATAGGATAAATAGGCAAAGTCTTTTCCCTGGGGTCGGGGAGTCCAGAACTAAAGGGCATAGGTTTAGGGTAAGAGGGGAAAGATATAAAAGAGACCTATGAGGCAGCTTTTTCACGCAGAGGGTGGTACGTGTATGGAATGAGCTGCCAGAGAATGTGGTGGAGGCTGGTACAATTGCAACATTTAAAAGGCATTTGGATGGGTATATGAATAGGAAGGGTTTGGAGGGATATTGGTCGGGTGCTGGCAGGTGGGACTAGATTGGATTAGGATATCTGGTCGGCATGGATGGGTTGGACCGAAGGGTCTGTTTCTATGCTGTACATCTCTATGATTCTATGATTCTATGTGGCTGACTCTAAGCTGCCTCTGAAATGACTTGGGAGGGCACTCACTCCAAGGGCATTTAGAGATGGGCAACAAACTTTGGACTTGCCAGTAAGGTCCACATCCCATGAAAGGATTCTAAAAATTTTATGTGTTACCTTTTACGTCATCGTACTTACTGGGACAAGCACAATCAGATCAGATTCAATACTGAGTCAGATGAGGAGCTATCAGGGCAAATGATGAATTCATGAAATGTGGTTACTACTGGGAGGAGAGAAACCAAACTGTAAACAGCAAACTGCATGAACAGTGTAGAGGTACGATATGGTCTAAGGACGCAACACATTGCCAAGAGACCCGTGAGTATTACCCTGCTCTCCTTAAAGCATTACCAAGGGATCTTTGACCTCCACCTGAGAGAGGAGACGGAATCTGTGGTTTAAAATTTCATCGGAAAGATGGTAAAGGGAGTTGGAAAGGTCCAGGGAGGGAATTCCAGAGGTTAGGAATTCGGCAGCAGAAGGCATGACCAGCAAGTGACAAAAATGGAGATATGGGGTCAAAATAATTTCTATTTTTCCCCCGAGAGCTCCTCATGAAATTTTCTCATGGTCTACTTTTTCATTTTCAGGAACTACATTTCAGTTTTTGGGGACATTTATATTCTTAGTAGTCCCTATAAAAGGTGATGAAGTCTCATGAAAACAATGCCTTCTGTATCTGTGGTAACAAGTGGGTCGCTGGCTTCATAAGGAAACAGAATGAGAAGAATTTTATCGGTTTCTACGAGATCACCTCATTCCTCTAACCTCCAGTGAAGAATGTCCTATCCAATCCAATAAGAAAAGGAACTGTAGTCAGGAGGACGACTTCACGAACCCACTCAAAATATTTAAGTTCCTTATAATATTACTCTTTACACTTGCAGAGTGTGTACAATGAAGTTTTAAATCCACAGCCAGTCTTTCTTCATTTGATTCCTATAATAGGGATAGGGCAGAAGGTGATTAGATGATTATGTGTCACCATTAAGCTGCAGAGAGAATGGGAAGACGTTACAAATAATCGTCAAGTGTGAGGACAATGCTTCAATGATGATGATGTTAGCCACTAATGCAGCCGAACAGTAAATGTAATACCTACACCGCATCTAGTTTCGTTCCATTGAATGCGTAGGCTTGCACTTTTGTGAACCCGTTGTTGTACAGCTTTCTGTAGGAAGGAAAATACAAGAGAAAGTGATGTTTTCACAATTTAAAAAGATGCATTCAATTCTGTCACATATAAGCTTTGATGCTTTACAGTGAGGCTTTTATTGACAGGTAAACGATACGGAGCGATAGAACCAACTTGGTGGGGGAAGGGAGCCATGACAAGCAATACTGAAAGAAATGCCATACTCCACATGGAGAATAAGTAACAACAAACCAGTGGAGAACAGGATAAAGAGGCAGCAGATTGACCCCTCATCCTATTCCTATACTGACTGCATTTTAACCCTGCAGTTACCCCATATCCTGACCCAACATTAATCTCGTGTTAGCCCTGCATTGACCCTCTCACCCTGACCCCATCTGAACTCTGCAGTGACCCCCTCATCCTGACTTCATACTGTCTCCTTGCCCTGACCCTTTTCTACCACATAATAACGCTGCACTGACACTTCACCCTGATGCTATACTGAACCCATAATAACCCTGCACTGACCCTTCACCTTGACCCTAGACAGACCCCATAGTAACCCTCCACTGACCCTTCACCCTGGCCCCATAACCCTGCACTGACCTATCATCTTGACCCTATACTAACCCCATAATAACCCTGCACTGACCCTTCACCCTGATGCTATACTGATCCTATAATAACCCTGCACTGACCTATCACCTTGACCCCCCACTGACCCCATAATAACCCTGCACTGACTTTTCACCCTGATGCTATACTGATCCTATAATAACCCTGCACTGACCTATCACCTTGACTCTATACTAACCCCATAATAAAACTGCACTGACCCTTCACCCCCCCCCATACTGACCCCATAATAACCCTGCACTACTGACTCCACACCTTGACCCGATACTAACCCCATTATAACCCTGCACTGATCCTTCACCCTGACCCTATACTAACCCCTGCACTGACCCTTCACCTTGACCCTATACTGACTCTATAATAACCCCGCAGTGACTCCACACCTTGACCCAATACTAACCCTATAATAACCCTGCACTGACTCCACATCATTGACCCTATCCTGATCCCTGTCCAGACTCTTATCCCGATGCTGTGCTGCTCCTTTTCCTGATTTTTACATTGGCACGCTCTGCCAGGATGATATGCCTGATTTGAAAGTGGACTTAATGCCCTTTGCTGATGGAATGCTGCAACACACACAGAGTATTTCATCAGGTTGTGGAGCAGGAACAGAGAGTTACTTGGCAGGGGTGCAAGTGAGCTTCAGTTAACCAGGATTGGATTTCTTGGAACTGGGACAGGTTTCTCAGTTTAAGAAGCTGTTGAATGCCAGATCAGGCTTAGAATTTGCCAAGGTGACTTTAGCCTGGCAGTTCTTTCAGAGGCTGGGAGCTGGATTCAAGGTCAACAAACCTAAATCAGCTGAGGTGAAATTAGTATGAAACAACCCTGGATTGGCATTCTCAACCTTCCCATAAATACATGCTGACCATTTTAAAGCCACGACCATGCCCTTGACTCTCAGCTCTGAGATCTCGGAGCTCCTCCAATTCTGACCTCTTGCCCTTCCTGGATTTGCTTGACTTCGCTCTGGGCTGCTGCTGGACCCAACCTCCTAACACTAAGCTCCGGAGACCCCCTCCCTAATCTCTCGACCTCTTCCCACCTTTAAGACCAAGGTTATGTACGTTGGCAGGAAGGGTCAGAAGAACTGAATATTACTTAAATGGAGAAATAAGGCAGAAAGGATTTGAGGGTCCTCCTGCATAAATCACAAAGAGCTAGCATCCAAGTTGAGCAAATAATAGGGAAGGCAATAGCATGTTGGCCTTTATTCCAAAGGGATTGGAATATAAACGTATGGAGATTTTGCTAAAACTATACAAGGAACTAGACAGACCACAACTGGAACTCTGTGAGCAGTTTTGGGCCCCTTATCAAGGGAAAGAAATAGAGGCATCAGAGGCAGTCCAGAGAAGGTTCACTCGACTGATTCCACATATGTAGGGACTATCTTGTGAAGAGAGGTTGACCAAGTTGAGCCTGTACTCATTAGAGTTTGGAAGAACAAGAGCTGTTTAACACATACAGCATTTAAAGGTTGTTTCCCCCTTGTGGGAGAGTGCAGGGCCAGAGGGAATCATCTCAGAATAACATTTCACACATTTAACACAGAGGTGAGGAGAAATTTCCCCTCTCAGAAGGTACTGGACCTGTGGAATTCTTTACCACATAGGGCTGTTAAGGCTGAGCCATTAAGTATATTCAAGGCTGAGATAGATAGATTTCTAATCAGTAAGGAAATCCATGGTTATGGGGACAAGGCAGAAGGGTGGAGTTGAAGATGATCACACTGAATTGCTGGAGTGGACTTGATGGGCTGAATGGTCTACTTCTTTTCTGACTTGTATGGCCTTAAGAATCTCCTTTAAATTGATCTCCTTGACAAAATTGTAGCTTCTCATTATTGGTTCATTCTATTGAACCCTTCCATCACCTGCATCCTTCCTAAATTGTGGTGCCCAGAACTGGACACAATACTCCAGTTGAGACAGAACCAGGGTTTTACTCTTCATAAGATGCTTGCGTTGTACTTTATGCCCTTATTTTTAAAACCTAGGATCCTGTATCCTTTATTATTCACATCATTTCAGATTACTTCTGGGTGGCATGGTTGCTCAGTGGTTAGCACTGCTGCCTCACCATTTGACTCCAGCCTTGGGTTACTGTCTGTGTGGAGTTTGCACATTCTCCCCTCGTGTCTGTGTGGGTTTCCTCCGGGTGCTCTGGTTTCCTCTCACAATCCAAAAATGTGCAGGTTAGGTGAATTGGTCATGTCAAATTGCCCATAGTGTTCAGGGATGTGTAGCTTAGGTGCTTTAGTCAGGGGTAATGTAAAGTAATAGGGTAGGAAATTGGGTCTGGTGAGTTACTCTTCAGAGGGTCGATGTGGACTTGTTGGGCCAAAGGTCCTGTTTCCACACTGTAGGGGTTCTATGATTCCCATTCCCAGGTCCTCTCTTTTTGACCCACACATTTTTCTATTGCATCTCCTCATTCTTCCCACAAAAATGAACTCACACTTCTCTGCATTCAACTTATCCATCTATTCCATCAAATGTTGATATACTCTTAAAGTTCATCACTATCTTCCTTACAGTTTGCAATGTTTTCAAATTTTGAGTCAGCTGCAAATTCTGAAGTTGTGCTTTTGTGTCCCAAAGTCTAGTTATTAATATATATCAGACAATGTGTTGGTCCTAACACTGAAAACCTTGAGAAATCTCCACTATTTACCATCCACCAATTAGAACAGCAAATGTTCATCGCTACTCTCCATTTCCTGTCACTCAGACAATTTCACATCCATTCAAGCAGCATCTGACGAGCAGCAAAATCGACGTTTCGGGCAAAAGCCCTTCATCAGGAATAAAGGCAAAGAGCCTGAAGCGTGGAGAGATAAGCTAGAGGAGAGTGGGGGTGGGGAGAAAGTAGCATGGAGTACAATAGGTGAGTGGGGGAGGAGATGAAGGTGATAGGTCAGGGAGGAGAGGGTGGAGTGGATAGGTGGAAAAGGAGCTAGGCAGGTCGGACAAGTCCGGACAGGTCAAGGGGACAGTGCGGGCTGGAAGTTTGAAACTAGGATGAGGTGGGGGAAGGGGAAATGAGGAAGCTGTTGAAGTCCACATTGATGCCCTGGGGTTTAAGTGTTCCGAGGCGGAAGATGAGGCATTCTTCCTCCAGGCGTCTGGTGGTGAGGGAGCGGCGGTGAAGGAGGCCCAGGACCTCCATGTCCTCGGCAGAGTGGGAGGGGGAGTTGAAATGTTGGGCCACGGGGCGGTTTGGTTGATTGGTGCGGGTATCTCAGAGATGTTCCCTAAAGCGCTCTGCTAGGAGGCGCCCAGTCTCCCCAATGTAGAGGAGACTGCATCGGGAGCAACGGATACAATAACTGATATTAGTGGATGCGCAGGTAAAACTTTGATGGATGTGGAAGGCTCCTTTAGGGCCTTGGATAGAGGTGAGGGCGGAGGTGTGGGCGCAGGTTTTACAGTTCCTGCGGTGGCAGGAGAAAGTGCCAGGATGGGAGGGTGGGTCGTAGGGGGGCGTGGACCTGCCCAGGTAGTCACGGAGGGAACGGTCTTTGCGGAAGGCGGAAAGGGGTGGGGAGGGAAATATATCCCTGGTGGTGGGGTCTGTTTGGAGGTGGCGGAAATGTCGGTGGATGATTTGGTTTATGCGAAGGTTGGTAGGGTGGAAGGTGAGCACCAGGGGGTTCTGTGAACTGTAAAACCTGTGCCCACACCTCCTCCCTCACCTGCTATCTGACTATGTGCATGTTGTATCTTCTTACTAATACTTCCCACAACCCTGTCAAATTAGTTAAAACGCTATTCAATTCCACTGGCAAACGATCATAAGAACATGAAACATAACAAACCTAAAAGCCTAAGAGCTGGGAGAAGGAGGCTGTTCCTCAAGCCCTGCTCTGCCATTTGATACGATCATGGTTGATCTCAGTTTGGCCTCAACTCCCAATCTCCTGCCCGCTCTCTCCAACCCTTCAACCCATCCCCTCCTCAAATATACTCAATGGCCCAGCATCCACTGCTCTCTGGGGTAGTGAATTTCACAGGTTCACACCCTTTCACAGAAGTAATTTCTCCTCATCTCTGTTTTACACCTGTCATCCTTAATCCTAAATCTATGACCTTTTGTTCTATTGCCACACACAAGTCAGCTTTGTGGATCCCCTTCAGCAGCTCATACACCTCATTTCGATCTCCTCTCATTCTTCTAAACCCCAGAGAGTAAACTGCTCAAGCTCTCTTCAGAAGGCAAACTTCCATCATTTCTGGAATCCATCTCGTGAAGCTCCTGTGAACTGCCTCCAGTGCAACTACATCCCTCCGCAATTAAGGAAACCAAAGTTGTATGCACTGTTCCTTGATTAAACTCTCCTTTTCAGCTTCTGACAGCGATACTCACAAGCAGGGCTAGTACTATGGGCTGTACTAGGGGCATGAAGTCAAAAAAGAATCCTTTGCAGTGTTCTGGATTTTAAACAATTTCATAGGATACTTTAGAAATTGTAACAAGGTCAGCCAGGTGGACCTCACAGAATAGGAGTTCCCTGACTTTTGCTGTTAATCTGGTCCAATCAGAGCCCTGACTGACAGATATAAATAAGAGTGTCAGAGGTTCTGTTCACTCTGAGAGCTGGCTCTGAGGGAGCCTGATCAGTGACTTGCACTATGCACGTGTAAATAAAGAGTAACTTGTTGACAGGATACCAGCCTCTGTGCAGTTATTTTAGCTATGACTGTGCCTTCACAGAATGATGTAAACGCCAGAAGGTTGTTTTGGCTGTGGATGGCATTGTGTTACTCTGTGATGATCCAGCACTCATGGTAAAGAGGAGGAGAAGATGGATTACCTGCCTGTTAATTATCTTTTAGTCAATCACAATGTACACATGTTACTGCATCTCTCTCTGGGTGTCAGTGCAGGAGTGGGTGTACCATAGGAAGTGGGTTTTATGCTATCACCTAGGAGAAAGTGAGGACTGCAGATGCTGGAGATCAGAGCTAAAAATGTGTTGCTGGAAAAGCGCAGCAGGTCCTGAAGAAGGGCTCATGCCCGAAACGTCGATTCTCCTGCTCCTTGGATGCTGCCTGACCTGCTGCGCTTTTCCAGCAACACATTTTCAGTTTATGCTATCACCCCAAAGTTAAAATGAGCCCTGAGACAATTCTCCACTGACTTTGCAGAATAACATCTAACCTGCACAACCTATACACTCAACCAAAACAGTCACCCCCCACTCCCCCTCCCCCCCCACCATGGGGATGGTGGTGCAGTGGTAATGTCACTGATCTAATAACCCACTAGCCTCTGGCTCATGTTCTGGGGTTTGGGTTGGAACCCCACCATGGTAGATAGTGAAGTTTCAATTCACCAAAAACTTGGAATTAAAATCTAGCCTGACGGGCATCATGTTAAATGGTAATTTGTTCAGTAATGCCCTTCAGAGAAGGAAATCTGCTTTCCTCACCTGGTCTGACCCACAGATATGTGAATCTTAACTGCTCTCTGGGTAATAGATGCTTGCCTAGCCTGTGATGCCCATGGATGAACTTTCAAAAAAAATCACTAGATTCTGACGAAATTGTAGATCATTATATTATTAATGAATGATTGATATTTGTGAACCTTAAGTCCTCTGGCCATGTCTCCTCCTCCAATACAGCACCTTCTGCTGGCTGATAGTAAAGGTGACTCTTCAATCACAGTGAAGCTATACTTACAGAGTTAGTGACTCATTGGATAATCCACTGAAGGCATTTGCAGGGATGGTAGAAATGAAGGGATTGTCAGCAATTTCCCTGTAAAACAGAAGAATGTACACAGCTCTCACATAAAGCTGCCCAGAGCTAATTCAAAGCAAGCAAACAATTGGCTTCTGTTCCATATGATGAAAAGTATGAGTCTGAAATGAGTTGGTCATTCACAGTGTGTTTCAGAAAGACTCAGAGGCTTTATGGACCCAGTGATGGAGAACATTACATCCAATCACACAGACTGAGCGGGAACATGCCACTCAGCTCCACCAATCGATATCAGTGCTTATACTCGATACGAGCTTGCTCCTCCTCTTCTTCATCCTATTAGTATGTCCATCTATTCATTCATCCTCATGTACATATTTAGATTTTCTGTTAATATATTTATATAGGTTTCTGGAAGTACAGAACTCCAGTATTGCTAAAACGAACGCATTTTATCAAAGCTTTTGATCTTACACCCATCAGGATAATTCACAAGAATACCAAATTAAAGAAAAACCGGTGGTTGTAGAGAAGAATGCTGGTAGGTAGTTGGTATGTGGACTCTGATTGGTGGAGATGTTGGATCGAGAGTGCATCAGTTAATGATGATTGACAATTAAGTGCCAATCTTTATTTAAATTTGAAACCAAGCAGGTTGACCGACTGGTCAAGGATTTGGTATGAGAAATGAATGAGTGAATGGCCATTCCCTATTTTGATTTGAAAGAGGCAGTGTGTTTACACATTCTTTCTGTCTGCACCAAACAGGGCTCTTTATATTAACGTAGGTAGCCTCCAGTACACACAAGTGTGCCACATTGATATATATCTAAGTCATTCACCTCAACAACTCCGCATGCATGTGAATCCCACCACTCTCGGAGTAAAAGAAGTTGTTCCTGAAGTGCCAATTTAATAGTGAAACAGATGGAATCAGATCCCATCGTCACCAAAATGGACTGGCATCTGGGCTTCTGGTATTGATGATTATGGGATAATTCAGGGGTGAAATGAGGGTGGAAGCAGAGAATAGCACCATAGAGTCACAGAGCTGTACAGTACAGAAACAGACACTTCGGTCCAACCTGTCCATGCTGACCAGAATCCCAACCCAATCTAGTCCCACCTGCCAGCACCTGGTCCATATCCCTCCAAATCCTACCTATTCATGTATCCATTCAGATGCCTTTTAAATGTTGTAATTGTACCAGCCTCCACCACTTCCTCTGGCAGCTCATTCCATACCCGTACCACCCTCTGTGTGAAAACGTTGCCCCTTAGGTCTCTTTTATATCTTTCCCCCTCACCCTAAACCAATACCCTCTAGTTCTGGACTCACCCACCCCAGGGAAAAGACTTTGTCTCTTTATCCTATCCATGCCCCTACAGAGGGAAGCCCATTAAGTTTGCAACAATAGGGAGGGACTATTCTTTACAATTCAAATAAAAAGGGCCAGAACATGTCATCCCCCGGAAGATTGGCCATTTCAGAGTTCGGAAGATAGAGGAGATGGTTGTCAGGCATCCAGACACAATGCCCAGTCCATCATAGTTGGTTTTTCAGGATGTGGAGGTGCCATCTGTTGGACTAGGGTGTGACTGGGCAGTCACATGACACCAGGTTATAGTCTAACAGGTTTATTTGAAATCAAAAGCTTTTGGAGCGCTGCTCCTTCATCAGGTGAAGTCAGACTTTTCAGGAGGTTTTGCCCAAATGTGTGTGGAGTTGGCTTCATGAAGGACACTAGTGTTTGTTCAACAGTGCTCTCATTGAATCCAGAGCATGGGGCAGAGACATTGCTGGAGAATAACTCTACTGTAATGGGCCACTGAGACACAGTCCAAGTTGCTGCAGTACTGGAGTGTAGCAATGACGACTGCTTTGTAGACTTGTGGAGGTCTTATTTGCCAAACACTTGTTGCTGTAGCCTGGCATGATCTGGTCAATGGGGGCCATTCTGCAAGTGATGTCAGCCAAAGGAATGAGAGGTTCCCAACATATTCCAGAATTGTAGCTTCAAAACATATGGGAGGTGACCGGGTGTGAGTGATATGAGTTTTGTATTGATAGTTCAGGCCAAACACCTTGTCAGCAGAATTGAAAAGATTGGGAGTGGTTGGAAAATCTGGTGCAGGGTGAAATGTAGATAGAAACATAGAGAATAGGAGCTGCAGTAGGCCATTCAGTCCTTCCAGCCAGGTGCATCATGGCCGATCATCCAACTCAGTCCCCTGTTCCTGCTTTTGCCCTGTATCTTTTGTTCCCTATAGCTCTACCGTCCTTCTTGAAAGCATTCAATGTTTGGCCTCAACACTTTCAGTGGCAGAGAGGTCCACTCTGTGGGTTAGGAATTTCTCTTCATCTCATTCCTAAATAGCCTGCCCCATATCCTTAGACTGTGACCCCCACCCTGCTTCTGGACTCCACAATCATTTTGAGCATTCTTCCTGCATTTATCCTGTCTAGTTCCTGATAGAATCTTATATGTTTCCATGGAATCCTCCCTCAGTTTTCTAAACTCCAGTGAACATACTCATAACCAATCCAGTCTCTCTTCATGCATCTGTCAAGTCATTCTGATAAACCTTTGGTGCAATCCCTCCAGAGCCAGAACATCCTTCTTTGAGTATAGAAGCTGGGATGTCATTTGAGGTTGTACAGTCATTGGTGAGGCCTCGTCTGGCTTACTGTGTGCAGTTCTAGTCACCCTGCTATAGACAGGATATTATTAAACTGGAGAGGGTTCAAAAAAGATTTACCAGGATGTTGCTGGAAATGGAAGGTTTGATTTATAAAAATAAGCTGGATAGGCTGGGACATATTTCATTGGCGCGTCAGTGATTGAGGGGTGACCTTATAGAGGTTCATAAAATCATGAGGGGCAGAGATAAGGTGATCAGCAAAGGTCTTTTCCCTAAGGTGAGGGAGTTCAAAACTAAGGGGCATATTTTTAAGGTGAGAGGAGAAAGATTTATAAAGGACGTGAGGGGCAACATTTTCACACAGAGAGCGGTTTGTGAGTGGAATGAACTTCCAGAGGAAGCGGTGGATGCGGGTACAATTACAACATTTAAAAGACATTTGGATAAGTCCATGAATAGGAAAGGTTTTTGGGGATATGGGCCAAACGCAAGCAGGTGGGACTAGTTTAGTTTGGGAACATGGTTGGCATGAGACTGGTTGGGCCGAAGGGTCTGTTTCTGTGCTGTATGACTCTATGACTCCATAAGGAGATCAAAACTGCACATAGTTCTCCAGGTGTGGTCACACCAAGGCCCTGTACAATTGTAGTAAGACTTTCCTGCTCCTGCACTTGACTTCACTCATCATGAAGGCCAATAGATTATTTGTCTTGTTCACCAACTGCTCTACCTGGAATGCTCACCTTCAGCAACTGGTGTACATGGGCACCCAGGCCTCATTGCACTTCCCCCTTTCCCAAATCCATCACCATTCCGGTAATAATCCGCCCTCCTGGTTTTGCTACCAAACCTCACATTTATCCCCAATTTCCTTCACCTGCTGTGTATTTACTCAATCAGTCAACATGTTCAGATCTCACTGAAGTGTCTTACTGAATGAGCAATAACGCTACAGTCATCGGTTTGCTGGTCAACTGCTGGTCAATTTAGTTTTGAGGTGAAAGAGTTTTTTAACTAGACTAGATGGTATTTAACATGTTGACACCAGAGCATAGTTGATTATTGAGGTAATGAGTCCCCATACTGCCTTGTTTGGAGTAAAAAAGCCTGTATTTCAGATCTCCCACTTGAGATGGAGTTCAGATATAGATATGGAAATGTGTTGCTGGAAAAGCGCAGCAGGTCAGGCAGCATCTAGGGAACAGGAGAATCGACGTTTCGGGCATTAGCCCTTCTTCAGGAATGAGGAAAGTTGGTCCAGCAGGCTAAGATAAAAGATAGGGAGGAGGGACTTGGGGGAGGGGCATCGGAAAATGCCCTTCAGATATAGATAGGCCATAGTCTACCAGGCTAGAAGGGCTGAATGTCCTACTCATGCTCTTCTGTTTTGATGCTGTAGAAATTCAGGATTCCTCATCTTAAAACTCACCACATTCCCAGGTAATTCTGCAGCTGTCCAGCAGCCAGTGATTTGCAAAATCTGGGAGGAAGTTGTCAATACTGATCACCCAACCTCAGGGAGAAGATCAGGAGAAGGGAATGATGCTTTTTGAGAAAAACACAATGGGTTCTCCCAACAAAACAAACTGAGTAGATTTTTGAAATGGGAAAGTTTCCAGTGTCACGGGGATAGTGCAGGCATTATGGAACTCATTGCTGAACTCTCTGAAAGCGCCAGTAGAGGTGTGATAGACCGAATGGTCTCCGTCTGAGCTGCATTATTCTAAGAGTTAGACATTTGCACAGTTTAAAGTACACACTGCCAGCAAAATGATCTTTTTGTTTTAAATTCATTCACGAATGGAAACCAAAGAAAGAACATTGCGGTGTGCCAGCATACTACTCCTGTTTTTAGCTGAAACATTAGACGATTCACATTTCCTCTCTAAAGCTCATTTCTAATCCTTCTTCTTCAAGCAGCGACCAAAGAATATTTCAACAACTGACACTCAGAGCCCTCGTGCTATTCTATTTCATGGAGTCAGAAATCATAGTAACAGGAGTAGGTGTCTCAGCTTCTCGAACCTACTCTACTATTCCACACAATCCTGGCTGATCTTCGACCTCAACTCTATTTTCCATCTCCTGCAATAGGCTTTCACACATTCCTTCTGCTGTTTGCACAGGGTGATCTGTCTGGGACATCCGAAGTAGTTGATATCTTTGTGGGTTCTTTCTTGTCCAGGTTGTGTTGTTTCACACTAAGATTCTCATCGGTGGTTGGTGCTTGCCAGATTTCCTACCTCCCTTCTACCCAGCACTCGTTTTTAAACCAGAGCTTTCTCATTGAACCACAGCTTCCATTTGTGCTGCTTGCCTTCCCTTGAGTATTGGAGTGCTCCCAGTTTGAGAATGCCTTAAACAGCTTTAGCAGCTCCTGGATAACCTTGCCACTCTCACCAAACCAGTCTTGATGTTTCCCGGTGGAGAAAGCCAAAGCTTCCATCTGATGGCTTTCAAGGCAGGCCAGGTACGATGGACATTGTGGCTCCTGTTAATTCAACAGCCCACAAGGTCAGCTCTGAGGCCCCGACAGTGAAGGCCTTTTTCCATAGATTCCCTGATTGAGTGACATTGGATCACTGCCTGGGAATACGGTGGATCCCGGTAGAATTGAGCCATTCAAGAGGGACTGGATGATTATTTGGATAGAAATGGTGTGCAGATATATGGTAGAAAAGGATGGAGATTGGCTCGAGGTAACAGAACTAGTACAGACACAATGGGCAGAATAACATTATTCTGTATCATTTGAATTTCCTGTAGCAGGATTTGCTGTTCTTAAGGCCAGGCAGACTAGAGATAGGAGTGGAGCTGAAAAAAAGCACAGCAGGCTAAGCTGTGTGACAGGCTGTGCTTTTTCCAACTCCACACTTTATCAAGTCTGACTTTCCAGCATCTACAATCCTCACTATCTCGAAGACGGAGTTAGGAGACTTGATAAGGCTTGCATCTCTTCACCCATGCCAACAGCACTGCGGTAGTAAGCTCCACAATCTCATCACTCTCCACGTAAAGTTCTGACTTCCCTATTTGACCCCATGGTGATTTTCTCACATTTACAACCTGTAGTTCTACCTGTCTCCACAAGTGGCTCTCCCTGAGTGATGATGAGGTGTGTTTTGTCCTGGTTTCTCTTAGAGCAGGACTGGGTGACAGGTGACAGTCTATGAGCAGTTAAGCAACTTCTGAAGCCTTGGGGTTTCTTTTACGTTGGAACAATAGAAGCAGCCTGAATGGGTGTGGTCATGTGCTCACACATCCAGGATTTTTCATTAACTTTCAGCAGTTGTTGCTGGGGTCTCAGCCAGGATAGAAAGCAGTGAATCTCTCCCGGCCACTACACTCTCTCTCTCTCTCTGGGGAGTTGCTGCACGTATTTCTTTCTTGCTGATAGGATTGCAGATGAGACCATCTGTTTTTCTGCCTTTGCCTTTTTTGGTTAAGGTACATTTATGGAAAGTTAATGTTTTGGAACAGTTACTATTAGTCATAAAATAACCTATTATTCTGTTCAGATTTCCCATAGAGTTAAAGTTATTCCAAGTTCCTCTTTCTTTTGTTTGTATTTTAACCGTGGTATTTGAATAAACTGTGTTTTGCTTAAAGTCGAGTAGTTTGACCAATTGAATTGCAAATGGAACACGGCACCTTGCATTTACCTTAGAAATATGAAAATGTTCGGATCTAGGCTAACTTCTAAATGTATTTTGATGGGGTCTGGTCGCGAACATAACACCTGTCTCCACCATACCAAACTCTTTCATCATTTTTGCAATCCCTACTTGTTCATTGCTTCTTGTATTCTGAGATAATACCCTGAAAGTTCTCAAATTTCCAATGGTGGGCAGAAATATTTTGGTGGTGAGAGAGCATTACACTATCCCTCCAATAGTTACTTGGGTATTCACCCATCTACTTGGGTATTATAAGGAGCATACAATTGAGTGGCACCATATCTATTTGAAAAGACTTGCTTGTGTTTGGTTTTACCTTTATTTTGAAAGTGAGGAACTTAAATGAAATGACAGAGTTGGATAAGCACAGACTCCATCCAACTATTATTCTATGCTAAGCATAGAATTCCAATAGATCCAACCACTTCCCATCACTGCCATTGTGTAGGAACACCAATCCAAGCATAACATTTCAATATACGTTGCTGTTCACAGCAGAGGTTCTCAGCTATCCTATGTTTAATGTTTCATTAACTAAATATTGTTGAACCCATGGTTGGGGCTTGCTGTATTTTTGTTGGCTGATTGCTTCTGGACGAATTTCCATAACTAAAGCAATGCCCTGGCTTTCTTTACCTCTCATACTGACCCACTGAATAAATAAAGATTCGACTTAAACTCCAAGAGGTTTGAAACTATCCACTTTGGTGGAAATCCATGCGATCCTAATCCTAGAAACAAGAGTTTTGGCAAAGCTGAGGCAAGGGCCTGTCTTAAGGAGCTCTGCTCCCATGCACATCCCTATTCCTGTGACAAACTGGATTCAGAAACACTTCCATTCCAGCCATGGAGAAGCCTAGGTTGCCAGTACCCCTTCCACTAATAACCACCATTTCCCACCAAAACCCCCCAACCCCGAAGACATCAAGGCACTTTCATGCACATCAACAGCTTCAGTGACCAATGAGTGGAAATATTCGTGCCTGCAACCGACCTTGAATATTTGATCTTTGAACTCAGGTGAGGTCAGCTCACCACATTGCAGGTGCCAAGTCCATCCCACCCCTGTACCTGAGGAGGTGCTGCTACTGGAGTGTAGACTGCTAAGGCTACTCATTGGCCTTACGTGAGCACTAGGTGAGTTCAGATACAAGTCAGTTCAGAGATTGCGAGCTTGTGCCTGTAGCATGTTCCATTCCTTACATCTTTGTACTTCTTCCAAGTGCAACACAAAACTTGGCTGGACTGAGGTACTGACACATCAAAATATTTATATTGTGGAAACTGTAAAGTATATGTATTATATGTGTATACATATATATTAAAAGTTGTTTCTAAAGTGTTTGGAATGGCCTCTTTTCCTCTCCTTTCGCTGTGCCAAAGTCACTGAAGAAAATTCCATAAGATGACAAGTAATGGGTTAAAACTTCTACAGTGTTGGGGTTGTATAGGGATTTCCTGATCTCCTGGTGTAACATTGAGTTAAGATTGTCAGAAATCTAGGAAAAACAGACCTTTATTCGACTTCTAGAAGTTTGGGAGAACTCCCTGAGCAAATTCCCTTCCAGTGATGTCTACCTCACTCATTTTTTACAAGTCAGTATTGAATTTGGGATGAACCTTCAATATTTTACTAACTTATGGTAAGGAGTGAAAGTCATTAAAAGGGAGCGCCTGTACCCTATTATTTGGTGAGATTTTAGCTGCCCTGTAACCTCCTTCCATCTCCCCTTCTTTGACAAGGTGGCCTTGGAGTGATTCAGGAGGATGTGAAGCTTTGTTTGATGGTCACTTGAATGCTTCTGCACTGAACTTAGAGTGTCAGTGATGCCATTGTCCACGTTGGAGAGGGTAAAGGGTTGTTGTTGCGTGTAAATGCGATTCTTGATCTACCCAATTTTCAGCTTTGCTGGCTTGTTAGCCATGACTGATACAAGAATTCTTACAGAGTTGATCATTTGTGTTGGCATGACATTTTCATGATTAAACTTTTGCCATAACACAGCCCACTGATATGCCAATATCCCTAAATGTACTATGAGGTAATTCATAGGAGTAGGAACAGGCCATTCAACCCTTTGAGCGTGATCGATAAAAGGTCAGTGCTCCAACAGGCTGGAAGACTACCACAGAGTGAGACTCTCATAGTGATGCAGAGGTCAACGTAGATATATTCAATCCAACCTACCCAAATGGACTGGACTGGAGGTGAGATTATTTCCATCAGGAATGTAAAATAACTTGGTGCTAAGTGAATTTGCAACATTTTCAATCTTTTCTACTGAGGTGCACATGGTGGTTCAAATTCTTTATGGAGACTCATTTCTCACTGTCAGTTCCTCGAATTGGAAACATTTTGGCAATATTTTCAAAGTCATTGGAAAACAAAAAAAAATGATGACGTTGATGATTCAGGTCCCCATTCTACACCCAGTCCAGGACATGCCAGGATAGATTAAGTTCAAGTCAGCACCCCCTCCCTCAGCATTCCATCTGTATATGTTCCACTTGGCAAGTCATTGAGAATGGAGTAAAGTGAAAGGGCTTTGTACATCAGAGTCCACACCTCAACGTGACATGTACCAGATGGAGGGCTGTGACATTTTTTTGAGGATTCAGAAAACGGTCTGTGCCTGACGTTTCTAAAACTATGCTGGTTGGTTTAGTACCTACAACCACCCGAGTGAGAAATGGTTATCTTTTCAACTACTCACAGCAGGAAGTTCACGTCAGTGGAACAAATTTTCGTCAGGTCTGGAAATGTGTTCAGCCCGGTGTTAAAAATGCCCCTGAAATTGGAGCAGAAACAGTTGACAGGTTAAAAGGTTTTAATGTGTCCATTCTGTCTGCAAAAGCACCTGATATATGATTACACAGATAAGGTACACTGTACAAGGGGAGGGGGCCACTCAGCCCACACGATTCATGTCAGTGGTCAGACTTCCCTTCAGCCTCTTCCAATCGCTCCTCAACTAGACCTAGTACGGCAACTGCTCTGGCAATGACTGCAAGAAACTACAGAGAGTTGTGAACACAGCCCAGTCCATCACACAAACCAGCCTTCCATCTCTTGATTCTACCTATCCTTCCCACTGTCTCGGGAAAGCAGCCAACATAATCAATGATCCCTCCCAACCCGGTTATAATCTCTTCCATCCTCTTCCATCAGGCAGAAGATACAAAAGTTTGAAATCACATACCAACAGATTTAAGATAAGTTTCTTCCCTGCTGTTATCAGATTAATGCACAGATCTCTCATGTATTAGAGTTCACCTTTCTCTGCACCTTCTCTGTAACTGTAACACTATATTCTACATTCTGTTCTATTACCCTGATGTACTTATGTAAGCTATGATTTGCCTGGTTACAATACTGTTCACTGTATCTCAGTACGTGACAATAATAATTCAAATCAAATCTAATGAAATAAAACATTGTATTTCTTTCTCACTAATATGCTGTGTAACTTCCCTTAGACTATGTGTCTAGAGAATCCACTCCAGCGACACTCTCTCTCTCTGGTAGTGAATTCCACAATCTCACTACTTGATTTGGATAAGGAGGTTCATTGTTGAATATTTTATACTGACCTCTGATGCTGGGGCTGGAGCAGCTTTGGGCTTTACCGAGCCTGATAGTCCGTTAGGGCTGAAGTCCCAATGAGGGGCAGTGGGCAGGAAATGATCACTGTAGCCTCCACTCCCAACCTAGGTCACCCCTCACACACCCACACAGATCGGATTTGCTCTGTGATTGGCTGGGCGTTCCCTCTCTGCTACCCTGCAGTATAACGTGGACCTCTGTTGAGGTAGCACCCCAGCTTGAGGAGTCCCCGAGAGTTTCCAACTTGCCTCAGCAGCACCCATCGTGGGTTGGGGGAGGGGAGCCCAAGGCTGCCAGCTCTCTGTTTGGACCGGCTAGCTGCCTTCAAAATCCTCATGTTTGTCCCACAATCGTCCGATTTGGCCCAAAGTCTGTCTCATTTCCCATTTCAGAGCGGACTCAAAATGTAAGCATGCCAAAGGCCTCTCCCCAACTGGACAAAGGCCCTCCCTAAAAAGTGCCAGTGTGGCAAAAATACTCTGTCTTTAAAGACAAATCAAACTTAAAAGCATTTGTAATCATTAAGCACCTAACTACAAGAGCTTCCCTTACCCTAGAACCATCTACCAGAAATACCCAAGCATTCGATTTTACTTTTCTATACTTACAGGTATTTCAGAACTGGGAGATTCTTGAAAGCATCTGTTTCAATGTGACTCAAGCTCTTTGTGTTCCGTATCTCTCTGTTTTAAAAATAAATGAGTTATTGGTGCATTCTGTTATTGTAGTTTATCCTCTCTTCATTTCCTCCTCTGAAGGAGCAGTACAGGTCAGAGATTGCAGCTTGTACGATCTCTGTGAGACTGTGATCAGTATGGATCAATGACAAGTACTGTATCAGTCAATCAGTAACATCTCAGCCTAGACTGTGAATGTTCTCAGACTATGTACTGCGTCACAGACAATACCAATCCAGCCCTTACCCTACTTCAATACAAGTCCACTTTCCAGCAGGGATTGGAAAATGTGATCGGGTACCATGATTCATTTTTAAAAAAATTCATTTGTGGGATGTGGGTGTTGCTGACTGGGCCCAGCATTTATTGCCCATCCCTAGTTGCCCCTTGAGAAGCTGGGGGTGAGTTGCCTTCTTGAACTGCTGCAGTCCACCTGCTATGGTTTGTCCCACAATGTCCTTAGGGAGGGAATTCCAGGAGTTTGACCCAGCGACAGGAAAGGAATGGTGATATATTTCCAAGTCAGAAAGGTGACTGGCTTGGAGGGGAACGTAAAGGTGCTGGTGTTACAAGTACCTGCTGTCCTTGTCCTTCTAGATGGAAGTGGTTGTGGGTTTGGAAGGTGCTGTCTGAGGATCTTTTGTGAACTTCTGAAGTGCATCTTGCAGGTAGTAATGATGTGGAGGCGTTGGTGTTGGACTTGGTCAGAAGTCACATGACACCAGTTTATAGTCCAACAGGTTTATTTGAAATCACAAGCTTTCGGACTGTTACTCCTTTGTCAGGTGAAGTCACTGTTCACCTGACAAAGGAGCAGCGCTCTGAAAGGTTGTGGTTTCAAATGAATCTGTTGGGCTATAACCTGGTGTCATGTGACTTCTGACCTTGTAGATAGTAGTGAGTATCGATGGTGGAGGGAGTGGATGTTTGTGAATGTGGTACCAAACAAATGGACTGCTTTGACCTGGGTGTGTCAATCTTCTTGAGTGCTATTGGAGCTGTACCCAGGCAAGTGGGGAGTATTCCATCAATCTCCCGCCTTGTTCCTTGTAGATGGTGGACAGGTTTTGGGGAGTCAGGAGGTGAGTTACTCACTGCAGTATTCCTGGCTCAGTTGTTAGTGCACTTACCTCTGAACCTCTCGGTTCAAGCCTCACTCTAGGACTTGAGGATAATGAAGACTAAGATCACAGCAGCAGTCCGGAGGGAGGGCCGAACTGTTGATGATGCTGTCTTATAATGAGATGGTAAACTGAGGTCTCACCCCGGTTGGATGCTTATCCAGTTCTGGGCCCCACCTTCTTCAAAGGATAAGAAGATAGCACAGAAAAGACTCACTGGTTGTAAGAATAATGAACTTCAAATGGATTGGGCAGTTTGGATCTGCTTTCCTTGCAAAAGAGGAGATTTGATAAAGGTTTTTGAAATCACAAGGGTCCAGACAGTGTAGACAGGGAAAAACTATTTCCATTCATGGAAAGAAAGTGAGGCATAGGTTTAAGATAGAAGAAGTAATGGGGATATGAGGAGAAGTAGTTGGGATGTGGAATACACTGTCTGTCAGTGTGATGGAGGCAGGTTCACCTGAGGTTTTTAAGAGAGAATGAAATCATCAACAGACCTGGAAGAATGTTTCGGGTCATAGGGAGAAAACGGGATAGCAGCACTCAGTAACTCAGTAACTTTCAAAGAGCTAGCACAGACTTAGTGGGCCAAATAGTTCCTTTTGCGCTGAGCAAGGGGACATACTGTTAGGTCATTTTGTCTCGCACTCATCAGGAGAAAATGAGGACTGCAGATACTGGAGGTCAGAGCTGAGAGTGTGGTGCTGGAAAAGCACAGCAGTCAGGCAGCATCCAAGGATCAGGAGAATCGACATTTCGGGCAAAAGCCCTTCAGCCTTGGTTATGAATTAGTTTTAAGAAACGTCTTGAAAGGTCAGAGAGAAAAAGACAGAGAGAAACAAAAAAAATGGTGGGATTTGCAATCCAGAACGTAGGCCTCAGGTCACAATAGTGAAGGTGATTCTGACTGTCAGGTCCACTCTTACATCTCAAAATTAGAGGGCTCTGGCTTCAAACCTCGCTTGAGAATGTGAGCGGGAAATCTGGGCCACCTCTTCAGCCCAGTGGTGAGGGAATGCAGAAGTGTCAGAGGTGCAGTGCTTCCAAATGAGACACTGCATTACGTTCTGCCCTCCTGTTCCAGAGATTGAGGTAGATTGGTGAAGATCATATGAAGAAGGGCAGGAATTTCCTGCTGGTGCCCTACGCAACGTGTCTCCTCAATCAACATTGCCCACAAAACAGGGCAAACAAATCGGTCACCTTGGTTTTCTCTGTGGGATCTTGCTTTGCACAAACATGGCAATGTAAAAATTACACACAGGGCATGGTTTACCCTCTCTAGAGGTGGTGATGACATGAAACATTTGGTTGAGTTGGCTCTAGATAGAAGCTCACTCCCTTCCTGACACTTTAACTAATTCCGTTCTGAGCATAAGGCCCATGGGTGAGCTTCTGAATCTGCCACAATTAAGGCCCTAAAGTGGCCATGTCAGGCCCTCAACTTGCCATCTCCCTGATCTCCTGTCTTCCTGGAAGGTAAAAAGGTAGCGAGGTGCAGGATTAGTATGGCACAGTGACCTCTGGCTGAGTTCAGGCTGGGGTTACAAATGCCCCCAGTTTGAGGTGGCAAACAGAAGCCCGGATTGGGTGGGAGGGATGGCAAAGGGATGCTCCTTCCTCTGATCCTCTTCACCCCACCACACTGCAACACTCTTCACGTGAGAAGAGTATAAAATGCAATCTTCGCTTTCTTCTGCGCTGGAACATTTCTGGACGAGTGGACTTTAGGACCCAGAACCTGTTGGTCTCTGATTGATGGGCAGTTTCTGATGACAGTTTGGGGGGCGGGGGGGGGCGGGGGCATTGGCTGGCATTCAGGCTGGACATTTTGCCCAGGAACTTGCCCATTCTCAGCGAATGGACGGGTCTCTCCAGAGGTGGGGGTGGCTCTTAGCCATCAGTAAACACACCGGGCCCCAACACTTTGGGAATTTCACCCATGGGCTGAAGCACTTTGCAATGTTTCTGAACAATATGATCCTGCAAAAATAATCCTAAATCTTACCGGTTAACTACTTTACTATAGTGCCGTAGATCCGTTCTCGTGCAATCCAATGTTATAAGAAAATCGCATAATAGCAGCACCATTTATAGTAATGGGGCCTGAACCACATTTAAACCAATACACTTTAAAACTTCATGATTTAGAAACAGTGTTCCCGATTTGTCAATCACAGTATAACAAAATTCACATTAACGAAACACATTACAGCAGAACGGCCTGTATCTAATGCCCACTCAAACATCATGAGAAAGGAAAAGAAAAAGCCGGAAGGCCACAAATGGATTCGACACTTAGAATATGCACAAAATGTAGCATTGGATTCACTCACTGCTTTATACCAAGCGAGATTTAGAGATCAAACAGTTGCCTGAGGCTTGAAATCCTGCAAGCTGTTACGCTTTTCAAGGTTCTTGGGACTTTGTTCATTTGGGAAGAGAAGGAATCTCTTAATGCCCATCAACGTTGCCTTTGTGAAGTCAGTGCTAAATACGATGGCTTCTACTCTCACTATAAAAATACTGCACCAGGAGGAGGCCATTCAGCCCCTCAAACCATTACGAATTTTAAGTGAATCTGTGTCTCAATAGCATTGCCTTTATTGGTCAGTGTATTGAGTACAGGAGTTGGGAGGTCATGTTGCGGCTGTACAGGACATTGGTTAGGCCACTGTTGGAATATTGCGTGCAATTCTGGTCTCCTTCCTATCGGAAAGATGTTGTGAAACTTGAAAGGGTTCAGAAAAGATTTACAAGGATGTTGCCAGGATTAGAGGATTTGAGCTATAGGGAGAGGCTGAACACGCTGGGGCTGTTTTCCCTGGAGCATCGGAGGCTGAGGTGTGACCTTATAGAGGTTTACAAAATTATGAGGGGCATAGATAGGATAAATAGACAAAGTCTTTTCCCTGGGGTGGGGAAGTCTAGAACTGGAGGGGATAGGTTTAGGGTGAGAGGGGAAAGATATAAAAGAGACCTAAGGGGCAACTTTTCATGCAGAAGGTGGTACGTATATGGAATGAGCTGCCATAGGAAGTGGTGGAGGCTGGTACAATTGCAACATTTAAAAGGCATTTGGATGGGTTGGTTGTGCTACTCACAGAAACGCTCTTTCTGAAATTTTCAATGTCCCATGACCCTCCCTGGCAATTTTGGGTTTAGAGAGACCCCCACTCCCCACCCCCACCATTGCCATACGTGGTGTCACTTTTCACATTATTGGGGCCAGTAGCCTCAGGAATCATATACTCACATGTGTGTAACTTTATCCAAATTGAAGAATGCATGTGCATCCACTTTCTGAAGTACTGCATCAATTGAAATGTATCTGGAAGGGAAATGGAAAAGATTTACAAGGATGTGAATGGGGTTGGGAGTTTTGAGCTACAGTGAGAGGCTGAATAGGCTGGAGCTATTTTCCTGGAGCATTGGAGGCTGAGGGATGACCTTATAGAGGTTTATAAAATCATAAGGGGCATGGATAGTTTGAATATCAAGGTCTTTTTTCCCAGAGTAGGGGAGCCCAAAACTAGAGGGCATAGGTTTAAGGTGAGAGGGGAAAGATTTAAAAGGGATCTAAAGGGCAATTTTTCACGCAGAGATTGGTGCATGTATGGAACGAGCTGCCAGAGGAAGTGGTGGAGGCTGATATAAATACAGCAATTAAAAGGCATCTGGATGTGTATATGCATAGGAAGGGTTTGGACGGATATGGCCAAGTGCTGGCAAATGGGACTAGATTAGGTTAGGTTAGGATATCTGGGCAGCATGGACGAGTTGGACCAAAGAGTTTTTTTTAGAATTAGAATCCCTACAGTGTGGAAACAGGCCCTTCAGCCCAACAAGTCCACACTGACCCTTCGAAGAGTAACCCACCCAGATCCATTCCCCTACATTTACCCCTGACTAATGCACCCAACCCACACATTCCTGAACACTATGGGCAACTTAGAACGGCCAGTTCACCTAATCTGTACATCTTTGTGGGAGAAAACCGGAGCACCTGGAGGAAACCTCATACAGACAGTCACCCAAGGCTGGAATTGTACCCGGATCCCTAGTACTGTGAGGCAGCAGTGCTAACCACTGTGTCACCATTACATTAGATTCCCTATAGTACTGAAATAGGCCCCTTCGGCCCAACAAGTCCACACTGACCCTCCGCAGAGTAATGCACCCAGACCCATTTCCCTACCCTATATTTACCACTGACGAATGCACCTCACACTGTGTGTAATTTAGCACAGCGAGTTCTCCTGACCAGCACATCTTTGGACTGTGGGAGGAAACTGGAGCACCCGGAGGAAATCCACGCAGACACGGGGAGAACGTGCAAACTCCACACAGACAATTGCCCGAGGCTGGGATCAAACTCGGATCCCTGGTGCTGTGAGGCAGCAGTGCTAACCACTGAGCCACCAAGCTGCCGTCTGATTCCATGCTGTACATGGAATATGTACTATGATTATGATTCTAATTGGAATGTAACCATTAAAATTGGAGAGGTAGCCACTTTTTTCTCAATTGCCACATTTAGACAAATACTTGAATGTTCACATTCCTGTAATTTCACACATTGCCTTGACACAAGATTAATTTCTATCTTCCTTTTCTCTTCTCTCCAAAAGTTCCCATCCCATGAAACATGAGCTCACATCCCCAGAGGCAGTGCCACTACCACCACATCTCTGTCTCTTTCTAAAACTATAAGATCTGATGTGTCACACCATAAGATGTAAGAGCAGACACAGATCAATCAGCCCATTGAGTCTGCTCCGCCATTCAATTAGATCATGGCTGATCTCATCATCTTCAACTCCACTTTCCTGGTTTTTTCCATAATGTTTAATTCCCTCACTAATGAAAAATCTGTCCACCTCAGTCTTGAATATACTTAGTGACCCGGCCTCAACAGCACTCTGTGGTAATGAATTCACTCTCGTCTAAGAGAAGAAATTCCTCCTTATCGCTATTTTAAATCTTTACTCTGAGATAATGCCCTCTGGTCGTAGACTCTCCCACGAGGCCAAACAACTATCATGGTATTCAAACAGATGAAAGACTTTACAGGCAATCAATTTTTCTATGTATATTTTCAGTTACATCACACTGTAAATTTTTGCTATAAATTGTGTTAGGATTGAACCCTCCACTATCACCTGATGAAGGAGCACCGCTCCAAAAGCTAGTATGCTTCCAATTAAACCTGTTGGACTATAACCTGGTGTTGTGTGATTTTTAACTTTGTACACCCCAGTCCAACACCAGCATCTCCCAACCATTGTGCATTTGCCTTGTCAAATTCTGTCAGAATACTGTATCTTTCAATAAGGTCATCTCCCATTCTTCTAATTTCCAATGAGTACAGTCCCAACTTGCTCAATCTCTCCTCATAAAACAATCCCTCCATACCCAGGATTAACCTAATGAACCTTCTTTGGACTGCATCCAATACCACAAAAGTTTCATTTTCTTCCTAAAGCTCTCTGTCTCTCTCTTTCTCTCACTCTCCCTCTACCTCTCACTCTTCTCCTTGTTGTTGAAGTTCCTGACTTATGCCATGCAAGAGAATCACAAATACCTTCTCACACTGGTATGAGTTTGAATTTGACCAACCCTCTGAGAATGGTCTAGGAAGCTAAGAGCAAGCCTGTAGAATTTGGGAGGGGAGGCAGGGGGGTGGGGATATAATGTTCTTGCCACATTACAATCCTACCTGGAGTGGGACACCAGCCGGATCTCCCTCCCAGAGGTCAGCTAGCTGTGAGCTACTGACGGAGCCAATGAAGGTCCTCCTCCTGGCCTTGCTGGCGGTTGTCGAGTGGCTGGGAAAGTCTTCCCTTGCTGATTCAATTAAAGCGGAAACCCTGACAGACTGTATGAAAGAGAAGGCCGTTTCTGTGCTGTGACACACAGTGACCATCCACAGTCTATGATTCATACCTCCAGCCATCTCCTGAACAATAATCGCAAATCATGCTTGATTTCTCTGGCGTAAACATTCATCAAGTCACAAGGTGAATCATCACAGAATATTATGTCTGACAAGTGGGGAAATTTATCAAAGGAAACAAGGTTGGGAACACTGATTTTATCAGATCAAGTTTTCATATTCACCATGTCCACTCTCTCCTATTGCATCAATTTCAACACAGTTGCCCAATGGTTAGCGCCAGGGACCCAGGTTCAATTCCAGCCTCGGGCGACTGTCTGTGTGGAGTTTGCGCATTCTCCCTGTGTCTGCGTTATGGTTAGAGTGAAGGTTAGTGTCAAGGCTTGGGATATGGTCAGGGTGAAGGTTTTGGTTAGGGTTAGGGGTTGGATCAAGGCTCAAGTTATGGCTAGGGTTAACATTACAGTTGGGGTTAGGGTTAAAGTTAGGGTTTGATGCTGCGAACCTGTTCTGGATTCTTGCTGCCTTCCAGGGACATTGTGGTACATGAAGTCCAGGAAAAGGCCATTCGGCCCTACTGTCTTGTGCTGATCAAGTCTCCTCCTACCCCACACAACCCAAATCTACCAGTATATCCTTCTGGCCCTTTCTCCCTCGTGTGTCAATCTACCTCTCCATTTATTTGAATCTATACTATGTATTCCCCTCAGACACTCCTTGTGGTCGTAGATTTTACATTTTCAATGTTCCCCTGAATGTTTATCCTGAATGCCCTATTTTGTTTAGGGCTGAATCCCATACGCGATTATGTTGGACCCAGGATTTACTGTGAGATGACGGGGTTTGACTGTGGGAAATAGTGTAGACTGGGTGATAACAGATCAGGCGTGCAGGAGGAGGCAGTGTCCTAGTAGTATTATCACCTGATTATTAATCCTGCAATCCAGAATAATGTTCTGGGGACCTGGGTTCAAATCCTGCCACGGCAGATGGTGGACTTTGAATTTAATTTTAGTAGAAATGAAGAAATAGGCAGAATGAACACATGGCTTGACAGACACTGTAGGAGGGAGGGGTTCAGATTTGGTGGGCATTAGGACCGGTTCTAGGGGAAGGTGGGATAGTCTACATCTGAACCAGACCGCAACCAATGTCCTTGGGGGAGTTTTTGCTACTGCTGTTGGGGAGGTTTTAAACTAATGTGGCAGGGGACTGGGAACCAGAAGAGAAAACATGTAGGCAGTGAGGCGGAGACTGGGGACTGTAAGAATTATGAAGATAGCATTAATAAAGGGAAGAATAGGCAGAGAGCAGGTGAGCGCAAAAGAACTGGTGACCTGAAATGCATCTACTTTAATGCAAGGAGTATAGCGTGTAAGGCAGATGGACTTAGGGCTTGGATTGGTGCCTGGGAGTATGACATTATTGCCATCACAGAGTCTTGGTTGAAGGAAGGGCATAATGATTGGCAACTAAATGTTCCAGGATATAGACATTTCAGACAGGACAGTGAGGGAAGTAAAAGAGGGGGTGGAGTTGCATTGCTGGTCAGGGACGATATCACGGCTGTGCTAAAGGAGGACACTGTGGCGGTCTTGGGTAGTGAGACATTATGGGTGGAGCTGAGAAATAAGAAGGGTGCAGTTACATTGTTGGGGCTGTATTACAGGCCTCCCAACAGTGAGCGTGAGGTAAAAGAACAAATAGATAAACAGATTATGGAAAGGTGTAGAGGCAATAGGGTAGTGGTGATGGGAGATTTTAATTTTCCCAACATTTACTGGGATACACTTAGTGGAGAAAGTGAGGACTGCAGGTGCTGGAGATCAGAGCTGAAAATGTGTTGCTGGAAAAGCGCAGCAGGTCAGGCAGCATCCAAGGAACAGGAGAAACGATTCCTGAAGAAGGGCTTATGCCCGAAACGTCGATTCTCCTGTTCCTTGGATGTTGCCTGACCTGCTGTGCTTTTCCAGCAACACATTTTCAGCTGGGATACACTTAGTGTCAGAGGTCTGGATGGAGTAGAATTTGTATGAAGCATCCAGGAGAGTTTTCTAGAGCAGTTTGTCAATAGTCCGACGAGGGAAGGGGCCATTTTGGACCTGGTACTGGGGAACGAGCCAGGATAAGTGTTAGAAGTTGCATTGGGGATTTTTTTGGGAACAGAGACCACAATTCTGTACGTTTTACAATATTCGTAGATAAAGAAGAGAGTGGTCCTAAGGGAAGAGTACTAAACTGGGCCAAGGCCAATTATATCAAAATTAGGCAGGAGTAGGGAAATGTGGATTGGACACAGCTATTTGAAGGGAAGTCCACATTTGAGATATGGGAGGCTTTCAAAGATAGGTTACCTGCAGTGCAGGATAGGCATGTCCCATTGAAGGCAAAGGATAGGAAAGGCAAGATTCGTGAACCATGGATGACAGGAGAAATTGTATGACTAGCCAAGAGGAAAAGGGAAGCGTACATAAGTCTAGGCAGCTGAGGACAGAACGGGCCCTGGAGGAATATCGGAAGAGTTGGACAACTCTTAAACAAGGAATCAAGCGGGCTAAAAGGGGTCATGAAATAGCCTTAGCTAGCAGAATTAAGGAAAATCCCAAAGCATTTTACTCTTATGTAAGAAGCAAGCGGCTAACTGGAGAAAGGATTGGTCCACTAAAAGATAATGAAGGAAGGCTGTGTGCCGAAAGTGAGAGAATGGGTGAGATTCTGAATGATTACTTTGCATCAGTGTTCACTGAGGAGAGGGACATGATGAATCTTGAGATTATAGATAGAGGTTTGATTAGTCTGGATCACGTTGGCATAAGTAGCGAAGGTGTGTTGGGTATGCTAGAGGTTATTTAGGTGGACAAATCCCCAGGACTAGATGGGATCTATCCCAGGTTGCTGAGGGAGGCGAGAGAGGAAATAGTTGGGGCCCTGACAGATATCTTTGTAACATCCTTAAATACAGGTGAGGTGCCGGAGGACTGGAAGGTTGCTCATGTTGTCCCCCTGTACAAGAAGGGTAGTAGGGATATTCCGGGTAACTACAGACCAGTGAGCCTGACATCGGTGGTGGGGAAGTTGCTGGAGAAGGTACTGAGAGATAGGGTCTATTTATATTTGGAAAGGAATGAGCTTATCGGTGATGGGCAACATGGTTTTGTGTGGGGGAGATTGTGCCTTACCAACTTAATAGAGTTCTTTGAGGAAGTGACCAAGTTGTTAGATGAAGGAAGGGCTGTTGATGTCATATACATGGACTTGAGTAAGACGTTTGATAAGGTTCCCCATTGTAGACTAATGGAGAAAGTGAAGTCACATGGTGTGCAGGGTGTTCTAGCTAGGTGGATAAAGAACTGGTTGAGCAACAGGAGACAGAGAGTAGTAGTTGAAGGGAGTTTCCCGAAGTGGAGAAAGCTGACCAGTGGTGTTCCACAGGGGTCAGTATTGGGGCCACTGTTGTTTGTAATATACATAAATGATCTAGAAGAGGGCACTGTTGGTATGATCAGCAAGTTTGCAGAGTAGGTGGGACCTCTACAAGCAGGATGGTCTTCATCTGAACCAGAGGGGTACCAATATCCTGGGGGGGGAAATTCGCTACGGCTTTGGGGTGGATTTAAACTAATCCAGCAGGGGGATGGGAACCAAAATTGTAGTTCGAGTATGAAAAGGTTGAGAGTAGGGAGGTCTAAAATCAGGTTTCAGGGACGCAAGATGGCGCCGGCAAGCAAGAAGTTGGTTTGAAGTGTGTCTACTTCAACGCCAGGAGCATCCAGAATAAGGTGGGTGAACTTGCAGCATGGGTTGGTACCTGGGACTTCGATGTTGAGGCCATTTCGGAGACATGGATGGAGCAGGGACAGGAATGGTTGTTGCAGGTTCCAGGATTTAGATGTTTCAGTAAGAACAGAGAAGATGGTAAAAGAGGGGGAGGTGTGGCATTGTTGGTCAAGGACAGTATTACAGTTGCAGCAAGGATGTTTGAGGACCCGTCAACTGAGGTAGCATGGGCTGAGGTTAGAAAGAGGAAAGGAGAGGTCACCCTGTTGGGAGTTTTCTAGAGGCCTCCGAATAGTTCCAGAGATGTAGAGGAAAGGATAGCAAAGATGATTCTCGATAGGAGTGAGAGAAACAGGGTAGTTGTCATGGGGGACTTCAACTTTCCAAATATTGACTGGGAACACAATAGTACCAGTACTATAGATGGGTCAGTTTTTATCCAGTGAGTGCAGGAGGGCTTCCTGACACAGTATATAGACAGGCCAACAAGGGGCAAAGCCACATTAGATTTGGTACTGGGTAATGAGCCCGGTCAGGTGTTAGACTTGGATGTAGGTGAGCACTTTGGTGATAGCGATCACAATTCTGTTATGTTTACTTTAGTGATAGAAAGGGATAGGCTACTAGACTGGGTGGGATTGAGGTTCACAAGGAAGGGGTATTAGAAATCCTGCAGTGTGTGAAAATAGATAAGTCCCCTGGGCCGGATGGGATTTATCCTAGGATCATCTGGGAAGCCAGGGAGGCGATTGCCGAGCCTTTGGCATTGATCTTTAAATCGTCATTGTCTACAGGAATAGTGCCAGAAGACTGGAGGATAGCAAATGTGGTTCCCCTGTTCAAGAAGGGGAGTAGAGACAACCCTGGTAATTATAGACCAGTGAGCCTTACTTCAGTTGTTGGTAAAGTGTTGGAAAAGGTTATAAGAGATAGGATTTATAATCATCTAGAAAAGAAAAATTTGATTAGGGATAGTCAGCAAGGTTTTTTGTGAAGGGTCGGTCATGCCTCACAAACCTTATTGAGTTCTTTGAGAAGGTGACCAAACAGGTAGATGAGAGTAAACCGGTTGATGTGGTGTATATGGATTTCAGCAATGTGTTCGATAAGGCCCCCCACAGTAGGCTATTGTACAAAATGCGGAGGAATGGGATTGTGGGAGATATAGCAGTTTGGATCAATAATTGGCTTGCTGAAAGAAGACAGAGGGTGGTGGTTGATGGGAAATATTCATCCTGGAGTCCAGTTACCAGTGGTGTACCGCAAGGGTGATGTTGGGTCCACTGCTGTTTGTCATTTTTATAAATGACCTGAATGAGGGCGTAGAAGAGTGAGTTAGTAAATTTGCAGACGACACTAAGGTCGGTGGAGTTGTGGATAGTGACAAAGGATGTTGTATGTTACAGAGAGACATAGATAAGCTGCAGAGCTGGGCTGAGAGGTGGCAAATGGAGTTTAATGTGGACAAGTGTGAGGTGATTCACTTTGGTCGGAGTAACCGGAACGCAAAGTACTGGGCTAATGGTAAGATTGGTAGTGTAGATGAGCAGAGAGGTCTCAGTATCCAGGTACACAGATCCTTGAAAGTTGCCACCCAGGTTGACAGGGTTGTTAAGAAGGCATACAGTGTTTTAGCTTTTATTAATAGAGGGATCGAGTTCCGGAACCATGAGGTTATGTTGCGGCTGTACAAAACTCTGGTGCGGCCGCACTTGGAGTATTGTGTACAGTTCTGGTCACCGCATTATAAGAAGGTTGTGGAAGCTTTGGAAAGGGTTCAGAGGAGATTTAATAGGACGTTGCCTGGTATGGAGGGAAGGTCTTACGAGGAAAGGCTGAGGGACTTGAGGCTGTTTTCGTTGGAGAGAAGAAGGTTGAGAGGTGATTTAATAGAGACATATAAGATAATCAGAGGGTTATATAGGGTGGACAGGGAGAGCCTTTTTCCAAGTATGGTGACGGTGAACACGAGGGGGCATAGCTTTAAATTGAGGGGTGATAGATATAGGACAGATGTCAGAGGTAGTTTCTTTACTCAGAGAGTAGTAAGGGTATGGAATGCTTTGCCTGCAACGGTAGTAGATTCGCCAACTTTAAGTGCATTTAAGTCGTCATTGGACAAACAAATGGACGTACATGGAATAGTGTAGGTTAGATGGGCTTCAGATTGGTATGACAGGTCGGCGCAACATTGAGGGCCGAAAGGCTGTGCTGCGCTGTAATGTTCTATGTTCTGTGTTCTATGACACAAAGATTGGTGGAGTGGCAGAAAGCATAAGAGACTGTCAGAGAATACAGGAGGATATAGATAGACTAGAGAGTTGGGCGGAAAAGTGGCAGATGGCTTTCAATCCAGAAAAATGTGAGGTGATGCATTTAGGCAAGTTTAATTCTAGAGCGAATTATACAATGAAGAGCCTTGGGAAAAGTTGATGGGCAGAGAGATCTGGGAGTGCGGGTCCATTGTACCCTGAAGGTTGCTGCACAGGTGGATAGAGTGGTCAAAAAGGCATATAGTATGCTTGCCTTCATCGGACGGGGTATTGAGTATAAGAGCTGGCAGGTCATGTTAAAATTGTACAAGACATTGGTTTGGCCGCATTTAGAATACTGTGTCACCACATTACCAAAAGGATGTGGACGCTTTGGAGAGGGTGCAGAGAAGGTTTACGAGGATGTTGCCTGGTATGGAAGGTGCTAGCTATGAAGACAGGTTGAGTAGGTTAGGTTTATTTTCATTAGAAAAAAAGGAGATTGAGGGAGGGACCTGATTGAGGTTTACAAAATCATGAAGGGTATAGACACGGTGGACATAGACAAGCTTTTTCCCAGGGTGAAGGATTCACTAATGAGAGGTCACGCTTTCAAGGTGAGAGGTGGAAAGTTTAAGGGGGATACACGCGGTAAGTACTTCACACTTACCGCGTGAAGTGGTGGTGGGCATTTGGAATGTGTTACCAGCAGAGGTGGTAGAGGCAGGCACGGTAGATTCAATTAAGATGCATCTGGACAGATGCATGAGTAGGTGGGGAGCAGAGGGATACAGATGTTTAAGAATTGACCGACAGGTTTAGACAGTACATTTGGATCAGGTCAGGCTTGGAGGGCAGAAGGGCCTGTTCCTGGGCTGTAAATTTTCTTTGTTCTTTGTTCACCTCCGCATTATTTTCATCCCCACCTTTGTTTGGGGAGAGATTTGAGGAAGAACAAGTTCAGCGTCCTGGCCCGAGGCTAATCCTCAGCCAGCATTACTAAAGCAGATAAACTGACTGTGTGTCTTATGTCTGTCTGTAGGAATTTCTTGTATTAACACTGCTTGCTAACTTTCCATCCATTACAACAGTGAATGACAACACTGTTGGCCATTAATTGTGGGATGTGAAAAATGTGAAAGGCACCACAGAAATTCCTGAGCACTTTAGGAGATAACAGAAAATGGGAGGGTGAATTGTTGGCTTAGAGGTCAGCAAATATATGTTTGATCAGGTGTGGTCTAGGGTAAAGGGAGTGATCAAAAGCCTAATAGTGTGTCACAAATACTTACATCCTCGAAATGTTTGGGAGGTTTGTAAAAGCTTCAGCAGGAATGGTCTTGAGTTGAGTCTCCATGAATCGGCTGTTGAAAAGAAAGATTTTTTTTAATAATGAAGTTTTGCTGACAACGATGATAACACTGAGAAAACCATTGAAAACTAACATTTCGCTCACAGAGACATGCTGGAGAAACTCAGCAGGTTTGGCAGAGAGAGAAAAAGAGTTTGCTGCCCATTCTGCTCATTGTATTTTCTCCCTTCATGAACTTGATCAGTGCTTGACATTGTCTGTTGGGAAACTGTTTGGGATTGAGGCATCTCTCTGGGTCCATCACAACCACCTTCATCATCCACAGATCAGCGGGGCCCCCTGGTGGTCTCCTGGGATGTTCTACACAATGCTTGCCACTGTGCTAAACCAACAATAACAATCCGCATTCATGGAGCCTCTTTCATGCCTCTTGCAGTGTGACATTCCAAGGTGCTTCACAGGAATGTAATCCAAAGTATTGTGCATAAAGAAATATTAGGACAGATGACCAAAACCTCAGTGCAGGAGGTAGGTTACATCTGCAAGAGGCAAAAGTGGTTTAGGGATGGAATTCCAACTTTCATGACATAGAGACTTGTGCTTCAGGGTGGTGTAGGTTGGGGACATCCCAGTCACCAGTTGCCCAAACCATATTTCTGACATTACGTTGACACTTGGTCACCATGACATGGAAGATATCATTGTAAATGTTTGAGTAGCACCAATACAGCTTTAAAGAGTAATCCTAAACCTCCATTTAAAATTTCAAATCCTTAATTTCAAATCTCTCTATGTCCTTGCTTCTCCCTAACCTCCTTCAATTCTGGCCTCTTGCACATCCCTGACAGACCTCAATCCACCATTGGTTTCCATGCCTTCAGTATCTAGGTTCTCTGCTCTGGAACTCCCTTCTTAAACCTCTCCACCATTCTCTTTTTTAGATTAGATTAGATTACAGCGTGGAAACAGGCCCTTCGGCCCAACAAGTCCACACCGAGCCGCCGAAGCGAAACCCACCCATACCCCTACATTTACCCCTTACCTAACACTACGGGCAATTTAGTATGGCCAATTCACCTGACCCTGCACATCTTTGGACTGTGGGAGGAAACCGGAGCACCCGGAGGAAACCCACGCAGACACGGGGAGAACGTGCAAACTCCACACAGTCAGTCGCCTGAGGCGGGAATTGAACCCGGGTCTCTGGCGCTGTGAGGCAGCAGTGCTAACCACTGTGCCACCGTGCCGCCCAATAAAGAAAACCTGCCTCAGTTGTCGAACATGAAATTTATTTTTCCCTCTTTATCCAAAATTTATCTCCTTGCCCAGACCGTTGATCACATCTCCTTATGTGGCTCAGTGTCAGATTTTGTTTGACCATATCACAACAAAGTGCCTCGGATGTTTTACCACATCAATGGTGCTACATAAATACAAGCTATTGTTTATAAAGAGGATGATTAGAAGTTTAGATTTCAAAGTAAAGAAGGAAATGGTTAAAGAGGAGAGTTCGGTGGATTATATAGAACATAAAACAGTGCAGCGCAGTACAGGCCCTTCGGCCCTCGATGTTGTGCCGACCCATGAAACCAATCTAAAGCCCATCTATCCTACACTACTCCGTTCTCATCCATATGTTTATCCAATGACCATTTAAATGTCCTTAATGTTTTAGTCCACTACTAAAATATAGAGTTAACTCGTCATTCTTTATGTAGAGAATGTGATCCCTCTGATCACCCCAAGCACTGACTGACCATATCCATGCCTCAGGCTGGTATCAGTGGCTGACCTTTACTGACTATGCCAGGGCCCTCTGACTGAGGGTTATCTCGATTGACTTGACTGAGGCCTGTTGACCATCATGCTGACCACCACTGCATTTTCTGAGGTTGAGTGAGTCGCTATGTAGATGCAAGTTCAAACCATACATTATTGTTTATAGTCGCACACATGCCTTTCTGTTCTGTACAAATCCATGTTGAAGGAAATAGTTGGTGTTAGAACTCAGGGCTGGATGTTGTAGGCAGAGGTAGCTACTTGAAAAGGGTTGTGTATATATAGCATCTTAAACCGAAGTCATGCAGCAATGATCTCTGAGAATCTCTTTCATCAACTCCACCTTGCCTGGTGTCAGTAGAGAATAAGTGCTTGCCTGAATTTTCAAATTGTGCAAAAGAGCCTTTGACTAATAATTTATGGAACAGCGCTGCTCTGTTACAACTGAGTGCTGCATGTTGACAATAGTTTCCTTGTGCAAAGCACTGGCACTCTGTCCTTCCCCCTCTCCACACCCATCCATTTCCATGAAGACCTTCTGTCTTCAGATGTCTTTTAGCCTGAGGAAAGTACAGCCTTCCCTCAGAGCAAAGACACCGAATGTTAACAGTGAACTCTTTGTCTCAACCTTGCAACTGCAGTCATTTACAATCTCTGAGATAGGTGAACTTGTTGTGGACAGGCTTCAATGTGTTATTTCAGAACATAAGAACCATGGGGTGGCATGGTGGATCAGTGGTTAGCACTGCTGCCTCACAGCGCCAAGTACCCAGATTTGATTCCAGCCTCGGGCGACTGTCTGTGTGGAGTTTGCAGATTCTCCCCATGTCTGTGTGGGTTTCCTCTGGGTCCTCTGATTTCCTACCACAGCCCAAAGATGTGCAGGTCAGGTGAATTAGCCATCCTAAATTGCCCATAGTGTTAGGTGCATTAGTCAGAGGGAAATGGGTCCAGGTGGGTTACTCTTCAGAGGGTCGGTGTGGACTTGTTGGGCTGAAGGGCCTGTTTCCACACTGTAAGGAATCTAATCAAAACCAGGAGCAGGAGTAGGTTAATGGTGCCTCACGCCTGTTCTGCCACGAAATACAATCATGGCTGATCTCATCTCAGCCTTAACTCCACTTTCCTGCCTGTTCCCCATAATCCTTCAACTCATTAAAAACCTGACTTTCTCCTTAAATTTCCTCAATGTCCCGGAATCTACCACACTCTGGGACAGTGAATTGCACAGATTCATGACGACTTGAGAGAAGTAATTCCTCCTCATCCCTGTTTTAAATCTGCTAGTCCTTATCCTAAATCTATGACCCTGTCTTCTAGATTGCCCCACAAGGAGAAACATCCTCTCTACTTTGTGAATCCCCTTTAGCATCTTATATACCTCAATTAAATCTTCTCAATTAGATCTCCTTCCCATTCTAATGAGTCCAGCTTTGAACTGCTCAATCTCTTCTCATAAGACAAACATTTTGTCTCTGGAACCTTCTCTAACTGCTTCCAATGAAGTTGCATCCTTTCTCAAGTAAAGGGACCAAAACTGCATGCAGTACCCGAGGTATGGTCTCGCCAATGCCTTGCTTCAACAACACTTCCCTACTTTTATACTCTATTCCTTTAGCAATAAATGCAAATGTTCTATTTGCTTTCCTTATTACGTGTTGTACCTGCAGACTCACTTTCTCCAATTCCTGCCCTAGTTTACCCAGATCCCTCTGCACTAATGTTTTGCTCCATCTTGATAATACACTGCTTTTTATTCTTCCTATCAAAATGGTTAATCTCAAACTTATCCATGTTCAAGTCCATCTGTCAAATTTTGTTCATTCACCTAAATTTCCTTATCCATTTGTAATTCTTTTATTGCTTCATTGTGGCTTACTTTTCCACCATTTTAGTGTCACTGGCTATAATACTTTCTATTCCCAAATCCAAGTCTCAACATAGGTTATAAATAGTCGGGGCCAGAGGATTCAACCCTGTGTCACCCCACTCTGTTTTCTGTTGGTTAGCCAATCCTCTATCCAAGTTAATAAATCACCCCAACTCCATATGATCTTGTCTTATATATTACCTTTTTGTGGGGCACCTTGTTAAATGCCTTCTGCAAGTCCAGATATTCTACATTTACAGGACCCTCTTGAACCATTTTGAATACTAAATCTTCAAAGAACTCGGGCAAATTAGTCAAACCCAAATGATTTACCCTTCATTAAACCATGCTGACTCTGATGTTTGATAATGGACACCAACAATTTCCCAATGACAGTGTTGACTCGAAGGGCCGAATGGCCTGCTTTCACACTGTAGGGTTTTCATGAAACTGTCAATGGGCTCCCCTTTATCCACAATACACATTACTCCTTCAAAGAACTTGGATACATTGGCTTAACATGATGTCTTTAACCATGCTGACGTTTCCCAATGACCTTGAATATTTCTAAGTGCCCAGCAAAAGCTGTTTAATGATTGATTCTAAAATCTTCTCAGTCACAAACGTAAAGCGAACTGGCCTATAGTTTTGGTTTTCCGTCCCACTTCCCCTGCCTTCCCTTCATGAATACAAAGGTTACATTTGTTACTTCCCAGTCTGATAGAACTTTTCCTGATTCACCAGCAATTTGGAAAATTAATACCAACGCACCTAACGTCACACTACCTTTCATGACGCTAGGATGAAGGCCACTTGCCAACCTGCAGCTCCATCAATTTGTGCAGTATCACTTCCATGGTGATTGTAAGTCCACCACATCCCTCTCTCTCTTTCACCTCTTGATTTACAGCTATTCCTGGAATGATTTTTGCATCCTCCATAGTGAAGACAGAAGCAAATATTTGTTCATTACATCTGCCATTTCTTCTTTATTACTTTTAACTCCCCATCCTCACTCTTCAAAGGACAACACTAAGTTACTTCCTCTTCTCTTTCCTAAATACGTGCAGAAACACTTGCTTTCTGTTACATTTCTAGCTTGCTTTCTCTCATTACCAGATTTCTTCCTCCAGATTAACCTGTTAGTCATTCTCTGCCATTCTTTATATTCTGGCCTGAACCTCATCTTTGTGTATTTATATGTTTTTTCTGCCATAAGTTTAATGCTTTCCCCAACTTCTTTGTTATCTCTGGTTGGTAGGTCCTCCCTTCAGAATTTATTTCCTTAGTGGGAATATACATACACTGAATATTTAGAAATATTCTTAAATTTTTATCTGCTCTCATGTCTCTGTTGATCCGCCTCCAAGCCTAGTATCCCAGATACTTCAGCTAGCTTAAATTTCATGTCCCCATAATTACACTTATTTATGGTTAAAATATGAGCCTTAGTCATAATCTTCTCCCTTTCAAACTGAATACAAAACTCAATCATATTGTGGTTGACATCTGGGGCTGCCTTTACTCTATGGTAATTAATTCATCCTGTCACATGAAACAATACCAAGTCTAATGTAACTTGGTTTCTGTTTTGTTCCAAATATGCTGCTCAAAGGAATTCTATGGAATACTAAACCCACTTCACATTCAACAACAGAGCCTACAAACAAGTCAACAGAACACCTATGGGATCACCAATATCAGAGCTCATTGGGGAAGCAGTAATGCAGAGACTTGAACAAGCTGCCCTCCCATCTATCCGACCGAAACTTTGGGTCCGCTACGTGGATGACAGCTTTGTTATCACAAAACAGAATAAATTAGATGAAAAACACAACACCATCAATAATATCCTGGCAGGCATCAAATTCACAAAAGAGAAGGCGAACGACAACAGACTCTCATTCCTAGACGTGACAGTTGAATGTACAGTTAATGGAGAGCCTCAAACTAGCGTCTACAGAAAAACAACAAACACAGACCAAATACTTAACTTCAGAAGCAATCATCCCAACACCCCCAAACGGAGCTGAAACAAGATATTATTTCAATGAGCTACATCACACTGCAGCACCCAAGAACGACAAAAAGCAAAAGAAAAATATCTATACAACGTTTTCAAGAAAAACGGGTACCCAATAAACACAATCCGCCAATTCCTCAGAAACAAACCCAAACAAGCAGACAAAGCACAACCAAAAACTATAGCCACATTACCGTACATCAGACATATCAGAAATGACTTCCAGACTACTCAGACCCCTTGGCATCATGGTAGCCCACAAACCTACCAACACACTTAAACAACGAGTAATGAACCTAAAGGATCCATTAGATACTACCAGCAAATCTAACGTCATTTACAAGATACCATGCAAGAAATGTAAAAAACATTACATCAGACAAACTAGCAGGAAACTTGCCACCAGGATGTACAAACACTAGCTAGCCACCATGAGACATGAACCTCTCTCACTAGTTTCTATACATACAGATAAAGAAGGACAACTCACACATCCTAGGACAGACAAAACAGAGACATGCACGAGAATTCTTAGAGGCACGGCATTCTAACCAGAACTCCATCAATAAACACCGATTTAGATCCTATCTACCTTCCCTTGGAATAAAAGAACTGTAAATGACATCACCCACCTGAAGAAAGCAAGACCTATAAATAGAGAGGCAGGACATACCATCAGCGCTTCACTGGAGACTCTCACTGATGATGTTACCTAGTATGGTGACGAAGCGTCTGAAAACAAGCCTTCCAGCTTATCATCAATCTGAGCTACAAATCTTCTCAAAAATCGCTAACTAAACCAAACTACTATTACCCAGTCCGACATTTCCAGTTTTATGTGTAGATTAAAGTCACCAATGACTTCTGCTGCCCCTTTATCACAGACACCCAATAATTTACGGCTTGAGGCACTTTCTCCCATCTCCTTACCCCAACCCCCACACACCAGGCCTTGTTATCACATAGTCTGCTATTACACACAATCCATTGTTAGCCACTAATTGTCTACATTAGTAGCTATTCATTCCCCAAGCTGATCAGTAACCACTCCTTTGTCTGTCCAACTTCAAAACCAACTATTTCCTAGCTACCATCAGTCCTGAGGAAGGTCACTTGACCCGAAACATTAACTCTGATTTCCCTCCACAGATACTGCCAGACCTGGTGAACTTTTCTAGCAATTTCTGTTTTTGTTTCTGATTTCCAACATCTGCAGTTCTTTCGGATTTATTTACACAATATTTCATCTTGTATATTTTGTCCCATGTTGTGATTACTGTTAGCGGTCCTGAATATCACTGTCACTAATGACTTCTTTCTCCTGCTGTCTCTCATCTCCACCTAAACTGATTCCACATTCTAATCTCCTGAACCAAACTCATCTCTAACTATTGTAAAATAGTGCTACCTTTATAAACAGTGCTAACCCCTCCACCTTTACCTGTTCTTCTTGAACGTAATATATTCCTCAATATTCAGGACCTAAACCTTGTCACCCTGCAGCCATATCTCTGTAATAACTATCAGATCATATTTATTTACCTAAATGTGCCCTATCAATTCATTCACTTTATTATGAATGTTATGCGTATTCAGAGTGAGACTACTTTTGCCTTTCTGTTATAGTTTTTTTTTAGATTACATAAAGTGTGGAAACAGCCCCTTCGGCCCAACAAGTCCACACCGACCCATCAAAGCGCAACTCACCCAAACCCAATCCCCTACATTTACCCCTTCAACTCACACTACGGGCAATTTCCCATGGCCGATTTACCTAACCTGCACATTTTTGGACTGTGGGAGGAAACCAGAGCACCTGGAGGAAACACACGCAGACACAGGGCGAATGTGCAAACTCCACACAGTCAGTCGCCTGAGGCAGGAATTGAACCCAGGTCTCTGGTGCTGTGAGGCAGCAGTGCTAACCACTGTGCCACCGTGTCGCCATTACCTTGTCTAGATTTTTGGTGAATGCTTAGGTTTTCTTTTCTCTATCCACTACTACTTTCTCTTAACCCTCATTCCTAACATTACGATTTTCCTCTTCTGTTGCCTCTAGTCTGACGTGCCATCTATTTGACACAGTGTCCACACTTCATGACTATAAATTGCAAAGTCCTTTATAACAGCAAGTTATCCACTGTTTACTGTTTTTGCTCTCTTACCTGGTCTTAAAATGTTAAATTGCAAAGCAAGATACACAAACTGAGCTTATATAAAGAGGACGGATTTCATGGGAAGTTCTAGAGAGTACTGGAAAAGTATTTTGCCTTTATCAGTCAAGGCACACATTATAAGAGCAGGGAGATTATGTTGGAGCTGTTCAGAACTTAGGTTAGGTCACGGCTGGAGAATGGTGTGCAGTTCTGGTCCGTGCACTGTAGGAAGGATGTGATCGCACTGTAGGGGGTGCAGAGGAAATTCACCAGGATGCTGCCTGACTTGGAGCATTTCAGTGATGAAGAAAGGCTGTTTTCTTTAGAGTAGGTTGAGGGTGGAATCTGTTACAGGTGTATAAGAAATGAGGTGCATGGACAGAGTGACTAAAAAGCAATTGTTCCCCTTCGTCAATAACAAGGTGGCATAATTTTAAGATGAAAGGCAGGAAGTTTAGAGGGGCTTTGAGGAAAGATTCTTCACCCAGTGGATATTGGAATCTGGAATGCACTGCCTGGGAGGGTAGTTGAGGCTGAATCCTCACAATCTGTAAAAAGCACTTGGATGAGTACTTGAAGTGTCATAACATTCAAGGCTACCAGCTGCCTGCAGGAAACTGGGACTAATGTAGCTGTCATGTCGCTTTAGTGGTACAGATGTTTTACTTTTTCTTAATGTTTCCATTTATTATCTGATCTTTTTTAACTTCAGGCCAGATGGCCTACTCCTGTTCCTATTTCTAATGTTCTTTGATGGAAGGTGTCTTCTCCCGGACTGGGCCCAGCGAAGAGGAGGCTTCCAGCTTGGTGTGGTGGTCTCGGCCTTGCTTGGTGGTCTCGGTCTAGCGTGGTGGTCTCGGTCTGGCGATCTCCAGTTGTGATGGCCTCAAACTGGAGGGACGGTCTCTGTCTGGAGGGCCGATCTCCACTTGGTTTGGTGATCTTGGCCTGGCTCAGTGGTCTCAGCCTGGCTCAGTGGCCTTGGTCTGGCGGTCTCCTGTTGGCCTCATCTCGGAGGGGCAGTCTCTGCCTGGCGTGGTGGTCTTCCAATTTGGCAGCCTTGTCCTGGCGTGAAGGTCTCATCGATATGGATCATTCAGGAGCAGCATCTGGGTATTCCAGCATTTGTTGTCTTTATCGACTTTCCCCGAACTAAGATGAACCCTATTCTACATTTTTACTCTTTTCTTGTTATATATAACATCTGTCTTTAATACAGGTATGGTAACTTTAAAAGCTTTTCACTGTATTTTGTTTGTGAAGTACATGTGACAATAAATTGCTATTCTATTTTATTCAGACTTGACGGGCTGAAGGGCCTTTTCTATCATGTATGATTCTACTTTCTATTTCCAGGCAAAAAGGAATCTGCAGTTCAGGTCAAGGGAGAATTTTCCATGTGTTTTCAAATTTGTTTTCTCTTCCAGTTGTTGTCATCTGAAAATGATAGGATGTTATGCACCGACCTCAGGCGACTGTGTGGAGTTTGCACGTTCTCCCCGTGTCTGCGTGGGTTTCCTCCTGGTGCTCCGGTTTCCTCCCACAGTCCAAAGATGTGCAGGTCAGGTGAATTGGCCATGCTAAATTGCCCGTAGTATTAGGTAAGGGGTAAATGTAGGGGTATGGGTGGGTTTCGCTTTGGCGGGTCGGTGTGGACTTGTTGGGCCGAAGGGCCTGTTTCCACGCTGTAATGTAATGTAATCTAATCTCAGACCTAGTCTTCTCCAGTTATTGCACTGTGCTCCCCCTCCTGGACATTTTTCCCATTAGGTGATACTTTATAAAACAGTGCAATATTATCGCTTTTGATGAGCAACAATTTTCACGCGCATTCTCCTTGAACAGAGTGATCCTGCTTGATTTTTATTTCACATTGTGTCAGTTTCCCCTCAAATGATGCCTAAAGAACCACTTGCCTCATGGTTTGTACTGCTTTTTCAAATGTGTCACCTTGGTCTCCCTCCTGTCGGAAAGATGTTGTGAAACTTGAAAGAGTTAGGAAAGATTTACAAGGATGTTGCCAGGGTTGCAGGATTTGAGCTACAGGGAGAGGTGAACAGACGGGGGCTGTTTTCCCTGGAATATCGAAGGCTGAGGGGTGACCTTATAGAGGTTTATAAAATCATTAGGGGCATGGATAAGGTAAATAGACAAGGTCTTTTCCCTGAGGTTGAGAAGCCCAGAACTAGAGGGCATAGGATTAAGATGAGAGGGGAAAGATATAAAAGGGACCTATGGGGCAGCTTCTTCACACAGAGGGTGGCGTGTATATGGAATGAGCTGCCAGAGGAAGTGGTGGAGGCTGGTACAAATACAACATTTAAAAGACATATGGATGGATATATGAATAGGAAGGGTTTAGATGGGTATGGGCTAAGTGCTGGCAAATGGGACTAGATTAGTTAAGGACATTTGGTTGGCGTGTTTGAGTTGGACTGAAGGGCCTGTTTCTGTGCTGTATGTCTCTATAATTCCATGACTTTCTCTGTCTTGTGCAAGGACTGACAAAACCATGAATTGATCCATGAACCAAATCTGCCTTCATCTCTTCACAGGTGCAATTCTTTGTCAGCCTATAAGGGTCATTTATGAACAAATGCATGCTTTCCCAGGCTTCACCTATTCAAACAATTTCATTTTGACTATAAGACATAGGAACAGAAATAGGCCATTCAGCCCATTGAGGGGGAGAAAGTGAGGACTGCAGATGCTGGAGATCAGAGCTTAAAAATGTGTTGCTGGAAAAGCGCAGCAGGTCAGGCAGCATCAAAGGAGAAGGAGAATCGACGTTTCGGGCATAAGCCTTCTTCAGGAATGATCGGCCTCCGGAAGCGCTCGGGCACCATTAACCACGCGGCCGCTGCGCTTTTCCAGCAACACATTTTAAGCATTCAGCCCATCGAGTCTGCTCTGCCATTCCAGAAGATCATGGCAGATCTGATAATCGTCAACTCCTCAAAATCCCCATAACCCTTGATTCCCTTCCTGACTAAAACTCTGTTTGTCTCAGCCTTGAGTACAATTAATGACTTAATGAGAGGCTGTGACTCTAATTTCCTGACCTCTGCTCATTTCACATTTGGCTTTTCTCTGGAAGCTAGGGATCACCTCAACTTTTTTTGAACATAGAACAGGACAGCACAGGAACAGACCCTTCAGCCCATCATGTCTGTGCCAACCATAATGCTATTCTAATTTCCCATCTGCCTGCACATGGTCCATATCCCTCTATTCTCCAAACGTTCATGTGTCTGTCTAAATAATTCTTCAGCTTTGCTTTCATATCTGCCTCTACCACCTCACCTGGCAGCATATTCCAGGCACCTACCACCCTCTGTGTAAAAGCATTTCTTGCACATCTCCTTTAAACTTCCCCTTTCTCTCTTTAAAACTTATGCCCCATAGTATTTGAATTGAGTGGCGCACTGGGCTATTTCAAAGGGCATTTGCGAGTCAGATACATTGCCTATCAGCTTCACACTTCCTGCAATCTGAAGTATGCAGAAATGATGCTGGAACCAGGTGTTAAAAAAGTCAATGCATCCTCGGGTAACTTTGATGAGAATTTCTTGAAAGAGTATCTTTGGGCTGAGGTCCATAACTTGACAATGGAGCTTTATCAGTTTGAAAAAAGGGAGCGCTGATCATTCTTCTCAGGATCACGCATTGGAAATGATGGTTCAAATGTTGAATTCGGGTGAAGTGGTTCAAGGGTAGACGTCAACTGGATCAGGATGAGCTGATATAACTTCAAATACACAAGCTCAGTCATAGAATCATACTGCTCAGAAAGTGGCCATTCAGTTCCTCAGGCCTGGGCGACTCTTTGTAAGAGTTATCCAATTACTTTTGGCAATTAGTTCCAATGATTTATTTCCTCTTCAAGTATTTATCCAGAAAGTTATTACTGAATCTGATTACATTTGAAGTCAATGGTACTACTATGCAGAGCACCTAACATATATGTGCAAAATCAGAATATATATTGAGCAAAACAGTTCATAATCTGGAGCTCACAATTCAACAGCTAGCTGTAATCACTATAACTACAAATGAAAACAACTTCATCCTGAAGTCAAGGCAGGACTTTACTCCAGATTACTGTGATAATTTACCTTAAATGACCTACGAGAACAATTCAAGTTCTTTACGTTGTGAGACAAGGAACAAAACCTCACAAACACTCTCCATGAAAAGTGTAGCAACACAAAAAGGAACTGCTTTGGAATGTGAGACCTGATTTATTGAGAAGCTGTCATTTTTCCAGAGTACGGGAGCAGGAAAAGGGATGGGGAGACATAGGAAGTACAGGTGACATTTATGGATCAAACATGGTTAACAGAGACACACAGATTGTGCGGCATCAAAAATTCTGAAGGAGGGTCACTCGACCCGTTTCCTGATTTGTCTCCACAGGTGTTGCCAGACCTGCTGAGCTTTTCCAGCAAATTCTGTTTTGGTTGTACAAGCTCTCTGGGGATCAATAGGGTATCTTCGGCTCACTGCACAAATACTAATGTATGCATTACAAAAGTCATGTGAGCAGGCACAGGAAGCTGCACATGTACAGATGGTCAAGTTATACACCATGAATGACAGCTCATGTTGGCAACAGACAATCTGATTGAATCTTTTTTAATTTTTGAAAAGTGCATTTCCTATCACAACAACTCACTGTATAAAAATGTTTTCTCCTGTGGACCATGTTTCTCCTACCGTATAGATATTTGTGGTAATTTGAAATTTTCCAAAAGAGTAAAAGAGTTAAAGAGTAAAAGAATATTAATATAAATAATATCCTGATCATCAGCAGAAAGTTTTGCCATTGAAGTAACAGCATTATTTGAATATTTTGGCAGTCACTTCGCAAGCAAACTTCATTTACACGCGTGCCAAAATAAATAACACATGTTTCCATTTTTTCGGAAAGCAGCAGAATTTTTGAGCCACTGCCTACAGGTTATGTGAGTAATTTCCAGTGTACAATATCATACTAGCTCCAGGCTTTGGGCCATTATTAACCACATTGGCAATCCTTGCACGAATATCAAGACAAAAGCAAAATGCTGCAGATTCTGGCAATCTGAAATGAAAATAGAAAATACAGGTCAGGCAGCAGCTGAGAAGAGAAAGAGTTAGTATTTCAAGTTGCTGACCTCTCTGAAGGTGAGCAATGTTGACTTCAAACCCAAAACCAGAAGAAATAGGAATACAAATAGTCTGCTCCTCTCCTTTCCCCATAACCTTTGATTCCCTTGGTGAGCATGAATCTACCTATCTCAACCTTAAATTTGCAGAAGGATTCTGCCCCCACAGCTCTCTGTAGGCAAGCAGGAGGTTGGAAGAACACAGCAAGCCAGGCAGCATCTGGAGGTGGAGAAGTGAACATTTCGGGTGTAACCCTTCTTCAGGACTGGTCCTGACACGGGGACTTCTCCACCTCCTGGTGCTGCCTGGCTTGATGTGTTCTTCCAGCCTCGTGCTTGTCTACCTTGGATTCCAACATTTGCAGTTTTTTTGTCTCTAACCACAGCTATCTGTGGCAAGGAGTTCCAAAAATTCACACTTTCTGAGAGAAGAAATTCCTCCTCCTCTCAGTCTTAAAATGGCACCCCTTCATTCTGAGACAATGCACTCTGGCGCTAGGCTCTCCCATGAGGGGAACATCCTCTCAGCATCTACCCTGGCAAACCCCTTAAAAATCTAATATTTTTCACCGGCATCGCCTCCCACTCTTCTGAACACCAATGAGTAGAGCTCCAACCTCTATCATCTTTTCTCATTGGATAAACTTTCCGCATCCTAGTGAGATCATCCTAGTGAAGCTTAATTGAACCGCCACCAATGAATCAATAAGGGGATCAAAACTGCTCGCAGTACACTAGATATGGTCTCAGCTGCACCTTGCACAGTTGCAGCAAGATGGCCCTACTCTTATACTCCATGTCCACTTGAAATAAGGGCCAGCATTCCACTCTCCTTCCTGATTACCTGCTGCACCTGAGCTAGCTTTCTGTGTTTCTTGCACAAGTACCCCTAAATCCATTTGTGTTGTAGCTTTCTGCAGTTTTTCGCTGTTTGAGTAATTTTTTTTCTTTTTTTTCTGCCTTCCAAAATGAACAACTTCACATTTTCTCACATTGTACTCCATTTGCTGAATTTTGTCCCATTCATTTAACCTATCAATGTCTGTCTGCATCCCTCTTAACACCTGCCTTACCACCTATTTTTGTGTCATTTCCAAATGTGGCTACAATACATTGACTTCCTTCACATTAATATATACTGTAAACAGTTGTCGTTCCAGCACTGATCCCCGTGGATCCCCACTGGTCACAGGTTGCCAGCCTGAAAAAGAACGCCTTCTCCCCACTCACTGTTTCCTGCCCGTTAGCCAATTCGCTATCCATGCCAAAGTACTACTTCCAACGACAAGATGGCGATTAACACATCTGCAAGTCCACTCAAGCTGAATTATCAGATGCACCAAAGAGGGCTGTTTTAAAAGCAAAACCCTACAGATGCCGCAAGTCTGAAATAAATACAGAAAATGCTGGGAATCTTTATCGGGTTCGCAACATCACTTGAGAGAGAAACAAACTGAATGTTTTGAGTAAATATAACTGTTCTTCAGATCTCACAGCACATTCCCTACGCAACTACTACTATCAAGCCAGGGATCAGCTCTGATTCAATGGAGCGCTTGTCAGGAAGAGCACCAGTGTATACCCAAACACAAAGTGGTGTCAACCTGGTGAAGTGACCAAACAGGACTACTTCCATGCCAAACAGCATAAGCAGCAAGTGATAGACAGAGCTAAGTGATCCCACAACCAACAGATCACTCTAAGCTGTGCAATCCTTCCACATCTAGTTGTGAATAGCAATGGAATTAAATAACTCACCAGAAAAAAAGGCTCCACAAATATCCCCATTGTCAATGATGGGGGAGCCCAGCATGTCAGTGCAAAAGATAAGGCTGATGCATTTGCAACAATCTTCAACAAGAAGTACCGAGTGGATGATCCATCTCAGCCTCCTCCAGTTGTCCCCAGCATCACAGATACCAGCCTTCCACCAATTTGAGTCAGTCCACACGATATCAAATATATGGCTGGAGCCAATGGACAATCTAAAGGCTATGGGTCCTGACAACATTCTGGCAATAGCTTTCCAGTGCACTTACAACACTGGCATCTACCCAACAATGTGGAAAATTGCCCAGATATGTCCAAATACAAAAAATAGGACGAATACAAACTGGCCAATTACCAGTAAAGTGATAGAAGGGGTCATCAACAATCCTATCAAGCATCACCTGCTCAGCAATAACCTGCTCGGTGATGCCAAGTCTGGGTTCCGTCAGAGCCACTCAGCTCCTGACCGCACTACAGCCTCAGTTCAAACATGGATTAAAGCATTGAGTTTCAGAGGTGAGGTGAGAGACATCAAGGCCACATTCGACCAAGTGTGGCATCAAGGAGTCTGAGGAAAACTGGAAGCAATGGGTATCGGGGGCATACTCTCCAGTGGTTGGAGTCATACCTGGCACATAGAAAGTTGGTTGTGGTTGCTTGTAGTCAGTCATTTCAGCTCCAGGACATCTCAACAGCAGTTCCTCAGGGTAGTGTCCTAGGCCCAATCATCTTCAGCTGTTTCATCAATGACCCCCCCCCCCCATCATAAAGTCTGATTATTGCTGATTATTGCACAATGTTCAGCAGCATTTGCAATTCCTGAGATACTGAAGCAGTCAATCTTCAAATACAGCAAGACCTGGAGAATATCTAGGTATGGATTGAGAAGTGATAAGTGGCATTCACGTCATACATGCGCAAGGCAACAACCATCTCCAACAAGAGAGAATATAACTATTATGCTTTGTCATTGATAGCATTATCATCGCTGACTCCCCCACTATCAACATCCTGGGGCTGACCATTGATTAGGAACTGAATTGGACTAGCCATACAAAAATAGTGGCTACAAAGCAGATTGGAGGCTAGGAATCCTGCGAGTAACTCACCTCCTGGCTCCCCAAAGCCTGTCCACTATCTTCAAGGCACAAGTCAGGAGTGTGATGGAATACTCTCCACTGTTCTGGGTGGGGGCATCTCCAACAAATCTCAAGAAGCTTGACACCATCCAGGACAAAGCAGCCCGCTTGATTAGCACCGCATCCACAAACATCCACCCCCTCCACCAGGACGCAGCAGCAGTGTGTACAAGATGCACTTTAAAGGAAGATTTTGAGGAAGGGTCATTCGACCGGAAACATTAACTCTGATTTCTCTCCATAGATGCTACCAGACCTGCTGAGCTTTTCCAGAAATTTCTTTTTTTTGTTTCTGATTTACAGCATCCACAATTCTTAGGTTTATATTTACACTTCAGAAATCCACCAAAGATCCTCAGACAACACCTTCCAAACCCACATACATTACCATCTAGAAGGAAAGGGCAGCAGATACATGGAAACACCACCACCTGCAAGTTCCCTCCAAGCCACTCACGACTTTGACTTGGAAATATATCGCCATTCCTCCAGTGTAGCAGAACCTAATTCCTGGAATTCCCTCCCTAATAGCATTGTGGCTCTACCTATAGCACATGGACTGCAGTGGTTCAAGAAGGCAGCTCACCACCACCTTCTCAAGGGCAAATGGAGATGGATAGTACATACTGGCCGAGTCAGAGAAACCCACATGGAAGACTGGTTAGCAAGGTTAGATCCCATGGAATACAGGGAGAATGAGCTGTTTAGATACAGAACTGGCTCAAAGGTGATGGTGGAGGGTTGTTTTTCAGATCGGAGGCCTGCGACCAGTGGAGGGCCACAAGGATTGCCACAAGGATGTGAGCATAAGAGATAGTTAGTAAGTTTGCAGATGACACTAAAATTGGAGGTATAGTGGACAGTGAAGAAGGTTACCTCAGATTATAACAGGATCTTGATCAGATGAGCCCAATGGGCTGAGCAGTGGCAGATGGAGTTTAATTTAGATAAATGGGAGGTGCTGCATTTTGGGAAAGCAAATCTTAGCAGGACTGATACACTTAATGGTAAGGTCCTAGGGAGTGTTGCTGAACAAATAGATCTTGGAGTGCAGGTTCATAGCTCTTTGAAAGTGGAGTCGCAGGTAGATAGGATAGTGAAGAAGGCGTTTGGTATTCTTTCCGTTATTGGTCAGAGTATTGAGTACAGGAGTTGGGAGGTCATGTTGCGACTGTACAGGTCATTAGTTAGGCCACTTTTGGAATATTGCATACAATTCTGGTCTCCTTCCTATCAGAAGGATGTTGTGAAACTTGAAAGGGTTCAGAAAATATTTACAAGGATGTTGCCAGAGTGGAGGATTTGAGCTATAGGGAGAGGCTGAACAGGCTGGGGCTGTTTTCCCTGGAACATCGGAGGCTGAGGTTTACAAAATTATGAGGGGCATGGATAGGGTAAATAGACAAAGTCTTTTCCTTGGGGTCGGGGAGTCCAGAACTAGAGGGTATAGGTTTAGGGTGAGAGGGGAAAGATATAAAAGAGACCTAAGGGGCAACTTTTTCATGCACAGGGTGGTGCGTCTATGGAATGGGCTGCCAGAGGAAGTGGTGGAGGCTGGTACAATTGCAACATTTAAAAGGCATTTGGATGGGTATATCAATAGGATGGGTTTGGAGGGATATGGGCCGGGTGCTGGTAGGTGGGACTAGATTGGGTTGGGATATCTGGTCGGCATGGATGGTCTGTTTCTGTGCTGTATAGCTCTAATGACTCTATGACTCTGTGATTGAGCAAATTAAATATTGCATTTTAAAGTAAGAATGGTATATTATTTATAGTATTAATATAATTTTAATACAATTTTACACTTCTTTTACCATTTCATTCAACATTTCTGTTGTCTGCTGAATTTGTATGTTTTTTTTATTTATGATAGTTATATGTTTTCCATGTGATTACTTACACTGTACATACATTTTCCTATGTTAATCACAATGCAATTTAGTCTTAGGCTGTAGATTTGTTTCCTGAATAAAATACCTTTGTTATTATTTTTATAAATATCATTGTCTACTCTCTGCAAACATTATGAGTTTAAAGATCACTTTGGGGGACCCATAGTCTCAAGTGACACAGAGCTTTTTGCAGAAATCAAGGTTCTCTTCCGAAGGAAATTAAAAAATCCTCTGATGCTATTCTGAAAGAGAACTGGGAAAGTGCCCCATGTCCAGGTCAATATTTATTCCTCAATCAATGTCACTGAAGAAGCTTATCTGGCCATTGGTTATTGTAAGTTGTTGACTAGTGATTATAAATTGTCTGTTACATTTCCTACAGCCCAATACAGTAATGAGTACATTGCAAAAGTCCTTCAGTGGCTGTAAAATGCTTTTTTTTACAGAATTGATTTAAAATGCTTTTCCCATTTTGGCATATATTTCAAATGTTGATTTACTGACGTGGTGCAATATCTAAGTTGAGTGAACTGAATGCATTGGTTTTAGATTCCGTCTTTGGGGTATAAACATCAAAGTAACTAGCTATTGATCTGTTAATTGTGAAACATGCTGATCGAAATTTGACTGTCCTGTTTGTCTACATTACAGCTGTGAGTACACTTTGAAATTAATCCAGTGGACTGCAAAGTGCTTCGGGATGTTAACAATCATTGCTAAGTTCAAATGTTCACTTTAGATAAGAATCATGAGCACTCCCCAGTGATCTGTAGTTATAGAGACATCTTTAGTAGTGGCATGCTCTAAGGCAGCACGGGTATGGGTAAACAGAGCAAAGAATACAAATGTACTTAACAGCTCAGCTTCCCATCAGTGATGTCTTAGAGGCTGACTTGAGGTTTTAGTGTGGATCAGGTGGCTGTAGATTCTTAATCTCTTTCCAAAGGTTGAAGGACATATTCCCAGCTGACACTTGACTGCAGAACTGAGGGAGTCCTTCTTTGTTGGTTATTTGTAAGAAATGATGTAAGAGTGAGTCCCCACTTGCCCGTTCAGGTGGGCATAAAACCCCACAAAGAACCCCTACAGTGTGGAAACAAGCCATTTGGTCCACACTGACCCTCTGAAGAGCATCTCACCCAGATCCATCCCCCCTAACCTACTTTTCCCATGGCTAACCCACCTAGCCTGCACACCATGGGCAATTTAGCACAGCCAATCCACCTAAGCTGTGCATTTTTGGACTTTGGAAGGAACCCCTCACAGACACAGGAAGAATGTGCAAACTCCACACAGTTGACTGAGAGTGGAATCGAACCCAGGTCTCTGGCACTGTGAGGCAGCAGTCCTAACTACTGAGCGACCATGCTACATAACCACAATGAAGGAAAGCAGGGTAGCTTGCCCTCAGTGTTGGCTCTAATTTATCTCTCAACCAATAAAATGGCAATATACCACAAATGCTGGAAATCTAAAAGAAGCACTGATACTAATACAAGTGATCTGGTCATTTCACTTTGCTGCTTGTGGGATCTTGCCATGCACAGATTGATACTCTTGCTTCCTACGTTACAGCAGCACGACATGAAGTTAAATGTAGGATCCTGAAAATGATTGCTACCAATGTGGTACACCAACAGTGAGAAACAGGAAGATAGGGCAGATCAATGATTGCCTTGAGACTTCGTGCAGAAGAGAAGGCTTCAGCTTCTCAGGGCATTGGGACTGATAAGAGTCATCTATTCAGGAGAGGTGGGTTAATCCTCAAAGGGACTGGAACCAATATCCTTGCACGGGGGTTCACATGTGTGATTGAGGTCCTGTAGAATAAATAGGCAGGCCAATGGGCACCAGCTTACAGTAATAGAAAAGACAAACAAATGTATAGAGTGAGAGTATAAGTTTGTACTTGAAAATGAATATTAGATTAGAAGAGACTGAGAATGACTATGAGAAATGCAAACTCATAAATACAAATCATTGGTCAGACCACATTTGAGTACTGTGGATGTAGGTTTGCTCACTGAGCTGGGAGGTTCATTTCAGACATTTCGTCACTCTACTAGGTAACATCTTTAGTTGTCCTCTGGGCGAAGCACTGTTGATGATTCCTGCTTTCTATTTATATGTTTGGGTTTCTTTGGGATGGGGATGACTTTTCCTGTGGTGATGTCATTTCCTGTTCTTTTTCTCAGGGGTTGGTAGATGGGATCAACAAACACGTCGAGTTAGACCCCATCTACCACCCCCTGGGAAAAGGACATCACCACAAGAAATCATCAACGGTGCTTCACCCGGAGACCCACTGAAGATGTTACCTAGTAGGGTGACAAAACGTCTGGAAATGAACCTTCCAGCACAGCGAGCAAACCTACATCCAGAACCTCAACCTGAGCTACAAATCTTCTCAAAATTAGAGTACTGTGTCCAGTTCTGGGCACCTTATTTAAGGAAGGATGTTAAAACCCTATGAGAGTGTGTAAAGGAGATTTACTGGAATGACACCAGAAATGAGGGATTTATTTCCCAAGAGGAGGTTGAGTTTTGCCCCTTCTCTGTTAGGGCCATCAACATAATGATTGAGAAAGTTTTCTTGAAAACACTTTTCAAGCCCTTTACAGTATGGCAGTTCCAGTCTACATTTGCAAAGCTAAAATCCCCTGCTATTACAACCCTATTTTTCTTAAGGGGCATAGGTAAGGTAGATAGTCAAAGTCTTTTCCCATTTGAAAGGGAGTCCAAAACTAGAAGACATAGGTATAAGTTGCGAGGAGAAAGATTTAAAAGCCACCACAGGGGCAACTTTTTCACATAGAGGGTGGTGCATGTATGGAATGAGCTGCCAGAGGAAGTGGTATAATGGGTACAATTACGACATCTAAAAGACATTTGGACAGGTACATGCATAGGTAAGGTTTAGAGGGATATGGGCCGAGTGCAGGCAAATGGGACTAGTTCAGTTTAGGAAACTTGGTCAGCATGGATGAGTTGGGCCAAAGGGTCAGTTTCTGTGCTGAATGACTATGTGACACAAAATTGGGGGTACCCTTCTTGGAGCAGGGCAGATTAAGACGTGACCATATTGAGAACAGAACTAAGGAGAATATTCGATTTCCACTAGTTGGTATGTTAGTAAGGCGTGGCCATAATTTCAAGATTGTCAGTAAGAGAGTGAGGAGAAACTTCTTCACTCAGAGAATTGTTCGGGTTTGGAATGCGCTGCCTGGAAGGTGGATTCCATAGGAGGTTTGAAACGGGAGCTTTATATATATTTGACAGTGATGAATTTAGAGAGCTACGAAGGTAGGTCGGGAGAACGGAATTAGTTAGGTAATTCTTTTGGGAGCTGGTACATTCATGATGGGTTGAATGTCCTCTTTCTGCACTATTCTATGATTCTATGGCAGCTCTAGGCTCTGAAATGCACAAAGTGTAGTGGGAAAGGTTAGTGAGTTGCAAACAAAGGTAGCTCTCTGTGAATATGGTGTAGCAACAACACCAGGCACTTGGCTTAAAATGAATGAGTACAGTACTGGGTATTCACATTCAATGGTATAATGTGTTCATGAAATACAGTAAGGAGGAAAAAGAGTGTAGCTACAATCCTGATTAGCACTGGAACGTGAGGATGTCCTTTAAGGGGCAAGGACAGGAAGTGGTGGAGGCTGGTACAATTGCAATATTTAAAAGGCATCTGGATGGGTATATAAATAGGAAGGGTTCAGAGGGATATGGGCCAAGTGCTGGCAAATGGGACTAGATTAGTTTAGGATATCTAGTCAGCATGAACGAGTTGGACCGAAGGGGTTGTTTCTGTGCTGTACATCTCCTATGACTCAATGGCAGAATCCATTTAGTTAGGTTTGAAAAGTCAAAATGGAATGATCACATTCCTGGGGGCATTCTATAGACCTCCAAATAGCAAGAGAGATACAAGAGCAAGTCTTCAGGCATGTCAGAGGGATGGGCAAGAGCAATAGAGTGATGTTACTGGGGGATTTTAATTCTCATTGAATTCGAGAACCAGGTCAAATGTCAAAAGTTGAGAGGAAAATGTGATTTGAAAAGAGAGATTGTGAGAACAGAATGACATGGAACAAAATGGTTAACATAAAACATAATCTCCAAATGGTGCAAACCCATCCAAATAACAAGAGGTGGGAGGGGTCCTATTTGGATTAAGGAGAGTGATAGAAACTTAGGGGCACAGGGAAAGGCTAGGATAGTTAATAAGTAGCTTTACAAAGGAAGAGAATGCTGACAAAATATTTGTAAAAGGGGCATAAGTAATGAACATAGACGGAATACTAGAAAGACGAGCTAAGTTCAGAGTCTGGATGGCTTGCATCCAAGGCTGCTGAAAGAAATGAGATGGAAATAGTAAAAGGGTTTGTAATAATCTCCCAATCTTTCCCAGTACAGGGATGGAGAGAATTGTAACCTGGCAAACAAGTCACCCATGATCTAGAAATAAACTACTACCCTGAAACATTCCCTCCACGCTATGCGGCTGCTGGAAAGTTCAACACACATTGTTTGGCCTATCGATGATGGCTTCCAGAAACTGCCGCTGTGCAAGGACCTCCAATGGAAGGGAACATTGCAGCCCAGTCAATTTAAGCATAGGTTGTGGGTTAAAGTTTGAGAAATACTAATCGAGGTTAAAGGCATCAACAGTTAATCAGAGAGGTTTGAGTTCATCAAGGTAGGCCAGAACAGATTTGAGAAAGGCAGATCGTGGTTGACTAAAATTAAACAAAGCATTGCGAATGCTGAAGAGCTTAACAAAAACAGAAATTGCTGGAGAAACTCAGCAGGTCTGACAGCATCTGTGGAAAGAAAGCATTTAATGTTTCAAGTCCAGTGATGTTAACTCCGCTTTCTCTCCACAGATGCTGCCAGACCTGCTGAGTTTCGCCAGCTATTCCTGTTTTTATTTTGTGTTTGACTTGGGTAGTGATGTAGAACAGAGAGGCCTAGGAGTTCAGGCACATAATTCATTTACGTTTGTGTCACATGTAGAGAGGGTGGTTAAGAAGACATTTAGCATACTTACCTTTATTGCTCAGACCTTTTGACTACAGGAATTGGGGTGTCATGTGAAGGTTGGACAGGACATTGGTGAAGCCACTTCTTGAGAACTGTGTGCAGTTCTAGTCACCCTGTTATTGGAAGGATATCATTAAACTAGAGAGGGCCCAGAAAATATTTCCCAGGATGTTGCCGGGTATGGAGTGAGAGAGTTATAAAAATAAGTTGGATAGGTTGGGACTTTTTTCACTACAGCTTAGGAAGTTGAGTGGTGATCTTATAGAGATTTATAAAATCATGAGGGACATAGATAAGGTGAATAGCAAAGGTCTTTTCCCTAAGGTGGGGGAACTCAAAACGAGAGGGCATATTTTTAAGAGGAGAGGAGAAAGATTCGTAAAGGACATGAGGGGCAACATTTTTTTTACACAGAGAGTGATTCGTGTCTGGAATGAATTGCCAGAAGAAGTGGTGGATGCAGGTACAGGTACAATGATAAAGGACATTTGAATAAGTTATTGTATAGGAAAGATTTGGATGGATATGGGCCAAGCACAAGCAGGTGGGACTAGTTTGCTTTGGGAACATGGTCGGCGTGGACAAGTTGGACTGAGGGGTCTGTTTCTATGCTGTATGACTCTATGACTAATCTAATTGAATTTTTTTGCTGAAGGGAATGCCATGAACATTATCTCAGATGGATATCAAGGAAGTGCATTGTGGATTATGCTGATTTTTCAAACTGAAGCATGGTAAGTCGTGGTGTTCCTCAAGGGACAGTGTAGGAGCACTGATTATTGAGATGTAAAAATGATTTCGATACTGAGTACAAAGTAATATTTCAAAATTATCTGATAATATTAAACTTGGAAGAATGGTAAACTAGAACAAGACCAATTAATTGCAACAAGACGCAAATTGACGGGCAGTCAAGTGCAGATGGAATTTAATACAAAGAAGAGAGGGTGGGAATATTTTGATTTAATGGCATGGTCCTAAATAGGATACAAGTACAGGGGGATCTGGGAGACAATAATAGCAAAGCACTGGAATCTTGTACCTAGCAAATGGAGAAGCCAGTACAAAAACAGAGATGTTGTGCTGAACCTGTATTAAGTTTTGGTTAGACCGCAACTAGAGTATTGTGTCCAATTCTAGTTCAGGAAGGACGTTGAGGTTCCTTACAAGATACTTGGGAAAACTATCACCTGCAAGTTCCTTCCAAGCCACTCGCCATCCTGACGTGAAAATATATTGCCATTCCTTCACTGTCGCTGGGTTTCCTGGAATTCCCTCCCTCAGGACATTGCAGGGTCAATCTATAGCGTATGGACTGCACTGGTTGAAGAAAGCACCTTCTCCAGGAGGAATAGGCAATTAATGCAGGCCCAGACAGTGACATCCACATCCTCCAATTAATTTTGACAAAAATATATCCAAGCCTTCTGCCTAGAAAACTGCAGGTGCTGGAATCCAAAGTAGACAAGCTTGTCTGCTTTGGTACATGCCTGGCTGCTATTTTATTCGGAATCCTGGGAGAAAGCTGTTGTTGAAGGAGGAACTTCTTTACCCAAAGAATTGTGAAATTCCGTGCCCAGTGAAGCAGTTGAGGCTACCTCATTGGATTTTATTTTTATTAGATTCCCTACAGTGTGGAAACAGGTCCTTCTGCCCAACAAGTCCACACTGACCCTCCGAAGAGTAACCCACCACCCTCTGACTAACAGACCTAACCTATGGGCAATTTAGCAAGGCCAATTCACCTGACCTGCATATCTTTGGACTGTGGGAGGAAACCCACACAGACACGGAGAGAATGTGCAAACTCCACACAGACAGTTGCCCGAGGGCAGAATTGAACCTGGGACCTTGGTGCTGTGAAGCAGCAGTGCTAACCACTGAGCCACCATGCCACCCCACAGTTGAGCATTTTTCAGGCAAGGATAGTAAAGGAATTAAGGGTAATGGTGAGAAGGTGGGTAAGTGGAGCTTGGTCCAAGAAAAGATCAGCCGTGATCTTATTGAATGGCAGAGCAGACTTCATGGGTCAAATGGCTCATAATTCTTCCGTTCTCAACAGGCAGCCTGCGCTCCAACTCTCAGTCAATGCAATGCTGAAGGTTTTGAGAACATGGTTGAGAAAGTTAAAATTAGAAAATAAACAGAGGATGCTGGAAAACAGAAAAAAAAACCCCAGAAATTGCAGGAGAAACTCAACTCTGAAGAACTGAATAAGTGTGACTGGACCCGAAGGGTTAACTCTGCTTTCTGTCCACAGATGCTGCCAGACCAGCTGAGTTTCTCCAGCAATTTCTGAGTTTGTTTCTGTTGAAATTATATTTTAAAAACCGAAAGAACTGCCAGAAATCAGAAACAAAAACAGAAATCGCTGGAAAAGGCCCAGCAGCATCTGTGGAGAGGAAATGGTTAATGCAAGGAATCCCTGAGCTCACCGGTGTGCGAACACCTTACCCCAACCCCCGCAGCTACACAGAGTGGTTTGAAGACAAAGTTTACAAAGTGCTCCTGTGTTCCTATGGATGCTTCAATATCCATCCTCTCAGACTGCCTCTCCCCTTGTGCATCCAAACCAGGCGCCACTCCAGTGCAGAAACAGTGTGGGGCAGGCGGTTAGTGCAGAAATGGGGTTAATGGGCAATCCAGCCGTTTTACCGACAATGCATCCATCAAACTCTCTCTCTCACACACACACACACACATTGTTCCTGTCCAGTCAATTCCCAAGCTGCAGGTAAACTCTGGGGAGGGGTGGAGGGGAACAGACTGGGGAAAGGTCGGTCACATTAACTCTCTGCGGATCAAAAAAAAAGGTTGTTTCAAAAAGGGACAGCAAGGTACTCACATCTTCTCGGTGTTCAGGGGAAAGGACGGGATGTGATCGATGAATTTGCAGGTTATCTGGAAAATATTCCACCCTGAGCATTCGCACACACTGGGGCAGCGATCGGCGGCGCTCAGTCGCAGGGAGACAGTTGTAATCACCAACACTGGCAGATCCTGCACTTTCATCCTCCTGATCAATGCCACTCGATTTTAGTTTTGGTTTGTGCACGGCTGTGGCTTCCTTTCTCTTTCCGCACTCTCTCGCTTTAAAGTTTCCCCTCTTCAAACTGAGTAGCTGCGAATCCCCAATTGCCCCCAGAGGTGGTTTTCTCTGCCTCTCAGCGCCAGGAGCTTTTACACGGGGCAGACTCTCTCAGTTTCACGCAGCAAGGCGAGCACTGAGAGAGTGTGTTCCAGAGCCTGCACACTGACAGACAGGTCATCTCCCATCGACCATTACAAGAAGTAAGTCAATTTTTTTTTCAAAATAAAAACCCAGTTAAAACTTAAAGAGCACAAGACTGAGTTTATGATAAAGCATGTTTGCTTTTCATAAGGAAACCAACAGCCTGTTTTCAAATCATAGAAAAGTTACAGCCATCCAACCTCTGAATAAACTGATTCTAATCTTATTCATTCACGGAATGTGGATATTATTGCCCAGGCCAACGTGTATTAGCTATCCCCAACTGCCCAGAGAGCAGTTAAGAATAAACCAACATTGCTTCAGGTCTCCATTGTTGGCCAGACTGGGGAAAGGTGGAAGATTTCCTTCCCCAAAGGTCATCAGTGAACCAGATGGGCTTTTACTAACAATTGTCAACAGTCTCATGGTCATCATTAGACTTTATTTTAAACAAAATTGAATTCAAATTCCACCATCTGCCATCACGGATATTTGAGCCCAGATCCCCAGGACATTACAGTGGATGTGGTGTATATGGACTTCATCAAGGCATTTGAGAGGGTTCCCCATGGTAGGCACATTCATAAAGTCAGGAAGTATTGGATACAAGGAAATGTGGCTATCTGGATTCAGAATTGGCTGGCTGACAGAAGGCAGAGAGTGGTTGTAGATGGAAAGTATTCTGCCTGGAGGTCAGTGTTGAGTGGGGTCCCGCAGGGCTCTGTTCTTGGGCCTCTGCTCGTTGTAGTTTTTATAAATTAGGTGGATGAGGAGGTTGAGGGGTGCCTTAGTAAATTTGCAGATGACACAAAGCTTGGAGGTGTCGTCGATAGTATAGAGGGCTACTGCAGGCTGCAGCGCGACATAGACAGGATGCAGAGCTGGGCTGAAATGGCAGATGGAGTTCAACCTGGATAAATGCAAAGTGATGCATTTTGGAAGGTCGAACTTGAATGCTGAATATAGGATTAAAAACAGGATTCTTGGCAGTGTGGAGGAACAGAGGGATCTGGGTGTGCAAGAACATAGATCCCTCAAAGTTGCCACCCAAGAAGATAGGGTTGTTAAGAAAGCATATGGTGTTTTGGCTTTCATTAACAGGGGGATCGAGTTCAAGAGCCGTGAGGTTTTGCTGCAGCTCTACAAGTCCCTGGTGAGACCACACTTGGAATAATGTGTCCAGTTCTGGTCGCCCTACTATAGGAAAGATACAGAGGCTTTGGAGAGGGTGCGAAGAAGGTTTAACAGGATGCTGCCTGGACTGGAAGGCTTGCATTATGAAGAAAGGCTGAATAAGCTTGGACTTTTTTCTCTGGAGAGAAGGAGGAAGAGAGGAGACCTGATCGAGGTGTACAAAATAATGAGAGGAATAGATAGAGTCAATAGCCAGAGACTTTTCCCCATGGCAGGATTGACTGGTACGAGGGATCATAGTTTGAAGATATTAGGAGGAAGGTATAAAGGAGACGTCAGAGGTAGGTTCTTTACACAGAGAGTTGTGAATGCATGGAATGCGTTGCCAGTGGTTGTTGTGGAAGCAGAGTCATTGGGGACATTTAAGCAACTGCTGGACTTGCACATGAATAGCAGTGAGTTGAGGGGTGCGTCGGTTAAGTTATTATGTTTTACATGAGGATTAAATCTCGGCACAACATCGTGAACCAAAGGGCTTGCTCTATGTTCTATTACCAGGATCACTGGATTAATGGTGTAGTGATAATACCACAAGGCTATTTATTAGCTCCCTTTTCAGCAGCTGGTCTGCAGTCTTGCAGTTTACAGTGCTTCAGGGGTAGATCAGGTTGCGTTTAAATGAATTGAAGAAATCACCAAACTGGACAAAAAATTCCAGACTAGGAGAAAGTGAGCACTGCAGATGCTGGAGATCAGAGTTGAAGAGTGTGGTGTTGGAAAAGCACGTCAGGTCAAGCAGCATCTTCATTCCTTTGAAGAGCTTATGCTCAAAATGTTGACTGTCCTCTGCTCGGATGCTGCCTGACCAGCTGTGCTTTCCTAGCATCTCTGGATCAGTGGTGCTGGAAGAGCACAGCATCCGAGGACAGGCAAAATCGACGTTTCGGGCAAAAGCCCTTCATCAGGAATAAAGGCAGAGAGCCTGAAGCGTGGAGAGATAAGCTAGAGGAGGGTGTGGGTGGGGATAGAGTAGCATAGAGTACAATAGGTCAGTGGGGGAGGAGATGAAGGTGATAGGTCAGGGAGGAGAGGGTGGAGTGGATAGGTGGAAAAGGAGCTGGACCAGGACCTCCATATCCTCGGCAGAGTGAGAGGGGGAGTTGAAATGTTGAGCCACGGGGCGATTTGGTTGATTGGTGCGGGTGTCTCGGAGATGTTCCCTAAAGCGCTCTGCTAGGAGGCGCCCAGTCTCCCCAATGTAGAGGAGACCGCATCGGGAGCAACGGATACAATAAATGATATTAGTGGATGTGCAGGTAAAACTTTGATGGATGTGGAAGGCTCCTTTAGGGCCTTGGTCGGACAAGTCCGGACAAGTCAGGGGATCGTGTTGCTGGAGGTTAGAAACTAGGATGAGGTGGGGGAAGGGGAAATGAGGGAACTGTTGAAGTCCACATTGATGCCCTGGGGTTGAAGTGTTCCGAGGCGGCCAAGCGTTCATAGCGACGTCGCTTTTTGATCCTTCGATGTCGGCTCTTCCTATCATTGTGAAGCAGAATTCACCAAGCGTTGGATTGTTCACCCACTAATAGGGAACGTGAGCTGGGTTTAGACCGTCGTGAGACAGGTTAGTTTTACCCAACTGATGTTGTGTTGTTGCAATAGTAATCCTGCTCAGTACGAGAGGAACCGCAGATTCAGACATTTGGTGTATGTGCTTGGCTGAGGAGCCAATGGTGCGAAGCTACCATCTGTGGGATTATGACTGAACGCCTCTAAGTCAGAATCCTGCCTAAATGTAACGATACCCTAGCGCCGTGGATCACTGGTTGGCCTAGGATAACCGACTCCGGTCGGTGCGTATCGCCATTCGATTCTGGTCTGGAGTGCGGCCGTATGGGCGCCGCCTCTCTCCTTTACTTGCACCTCATGTTCATGGGGAACCTGGTGCTAAATCATTCGTAGACGACCTGATTCTGGCTCAGGGTTTCGTAAGTAGCAGAGCAGCTACCTCGCTGCGATCTATTGAAAGTCATCCCTCGAGCCAACCTTTTGTAAAAAAATTACATGGGCGGCACGGTGGCCCAGTGGTTAGCACTGCTGCCTCACAGCGCCTGTAGACCCGGGTTCAATTCCCGACTCAGGCGACTGACTGTGTGGAGTTTGCACATTCTCCCCGTGTCTGCGTGGGTTTCCTCCGGGTGCTCCGGTTTCCTCCCACAGTCCAAAGATGTGCGGGTCAGGTGAATTGGCCATGCTAAATTGCCCGTAGTGTTAGGTTAAAGGGGTAAATGTAGGGGTATGGGTGGGTTGCGCTTCGACGGGTCGGTGTGGACTTGTTGGGCCGAAGGGCCTGTTTCCACACTGTAAGTAATCTAATCTAATCTAATCTAATCTAATGAGGCGTTCTTCTTCCATGTGTCTGGTGGTGAGGGAGCGGCGGTGGAGGAGGCCCAGGACCTCCATATCCTCGGCAGAGTGAGAGGGGGAGTTGAAATGTTGAGCCACGGGGCGATTTGGTTGATTGGTGCGGGTGTCTCGGAGATGTTCCCTAAAGCGCTCTGCTAGGAGGCGCCCAGTCTCCCCAATGTAGAGGAGACCGCATCGGGAGCAACGGATACAATAAATGATATTAGTGGATGTGCAGGTAAAACTTTGATGGATGTGGAAGGCTCCTTTAGGGCCTTGGATGGAGGTGAGGGAGGAGGTGTGGGCACAGGTTTTACAGTTCCTGCGGTGGCAGGGGAAAGTGCCAGGATGGGAGGGTGGGTCATAGGGGGGCATGGACCTGACCAGGTAGTCACGGAGGGAACGGTCTTTGCGGAAGGCGGAGAGGGGTGGGGAGGGAAATATATCCCTGGTGGTGGGGTCTGTTTGGAGGTGGCGGAAATGTCGGCGGATGATTTGGTTTATGCGAAGGTTGGTAGGGTGGAAGGTGAGCACTAGGGGCGTTCTGTCCTTGTTGCGGTTGGAGGGGTTGGGTCTGAGGGCGGAGGTGCGGGATGTGGACGAGATGCGTTGGAGGGCATCTTTAACCACGTGGGAAGGGAAATTGCGGTCTCTAAAGAAGGAGGCCATCTGGTGTGTTCTATGGTGGGACTGCTCCTCCTGGGAGCAGATACGGCGGAGGCGGAGGAATTGGGAATACGGGATGGCATTTTTGCAAGAGGTAGGGTGGGAAGAGGTGTAATCCAGGTAGCTGTGGGAGTCGGTGGGTTTGTAGAAAATGTCAGTGTCAAGTTGGTCGTCACTGATGGAGATGGAGAGGTCCAGGAAGGGGAGGGAGGTGTCAGAGATGGTCCAGGTAAAATTTAAGGTCAGGGTGGAATGTGTTGGTGAAGTTGATGAATTGCTCAACCTCCTCGCGGGAGCACGAGGTGGCGCCAATGCAGTCATCAATGTAGCGGAGGAAGAGGTGGGGAGTGGTGCCGGTGTACTTACGGAAGATCAACTGCTCTACGTAGCCAACAAAGAGACAGGCATAGCTGGGGCCCATACGTGTGCCCATGGCTACCCCTTTGGTCTGGAGGAAGTGGGAGGATTCAAAGGAGAAATTGTTAAGGGTAAGGACGAGTTTGGCCAAACGAATGAGAGTGTCGGTGGAAGGGTACTGTTGGGGACGTCTGGAGAGGAAAGAACAGAGGGCTTGGAGGCCCTGGTGCCTTAAATTTACCTGGACACATTCCACCCTGACCTTAAATTTACCTGGACCATCTCTGACACCTCCCTCCCCTCATTCCACCCTGACCTTAAATTTACCTGGACACATTCCACCCTGACCTTAAATTTACCTGGACCATCTCTGACACCTCCCTCCCCTCATTCCACCCTGACCTTAAATTTACCTGGACACATTCCACCCTGACCTTAAATTTACCTGGACCATCTCTGACACCTCCCTCCCCTTCCTGGACCTCTCCATCTCCATCAGTGACGACCGACTTGACACTGACATTTTCTACAAACCCACCGACTCCCACAGCTACCTGGATTACACCTCTTCCCACCCTACCTCTTGCAAAAATGCCATCCTATATTCCCAATTCCTCCGCCTCCGCCGTATCTGCTCCCAGGAGGAGCAGTTCCACCATAGAACACACCAGATGGCCTCCTTCTTTAGAGACCGCAATTTCCCTTCCCACGTGGTTAAAGATGCCCTCCAACGCATCTCGTCCACATCCCGCACCTCCGCCCTCAGACCCAACCCCTCCAACCGCAACAAGGACAGAACGCCCCTGGTGCTTACCTTCCACCCTACCAACCTTCGCATAAACCAAATCATCCGCCGACATTTCCGCCACCTCCAAACAGACCCCACCACCAGGGATATATTTCCCTCCCCACCCTCTCCGCCTTCCGCAAAGACCGTTCCCTCCGTGACTACCTGGTCAGGTCCACGCCCCCCTATGACCCACCCTCCTATCCTGGCACTTTCCCCTGCCACCGCAGGAACTGTAAAACCTGTGCCCACACCTCCTCCCTCACCTCCATCCAAGGCCCTAAAGGAGCCTTCCACATCCATCAAAGTTTTACCTGCACATCCATTAATATCATTTATTGTATCCGTTGCTCCCGATGCGGTCTCCTCTACATTGGGGAGACTGGGCGCCTCCTAGCAGAGCGCTTTAGGGAACATCTCCGAGACACCGCACCAATCAACCAAATCGTCCCGTGGCTCAACATTTCAACTCCCCCTCCCACTCTGCCGAGGATATGGAGGTCCTGGGCCTCCTTCACCGCCGCTCCCTCACCACCAGACGCATGGAAGAAGAACGCCTCATCTTCCGCCTCGGAACACTTCAACCCCAGGGCATCAATGTGGACTTCAACAGCCTCCTCATTTCCCGTTCCCCCACCTCATCCTAGTTTCTAACCTCCAGCAACACGATCCCCTGACTTGTCCGGACTTGTCCGACCTGTCCAGCTCCTTTTCCACCTATCCACTCCACCCTCTCCTCCCTGACCTATCACCTTCATCTCCTTCCCCACTGACCTATTGTACTCTATGCTACTCTATCCCCACCCAAACCCCCATCTAGCTTATCTCTCCATGCTTCAGGCTCTCTGCCTTTATTCCTGATGAAGGGCTTTTGCACGAAACATCGATTTTGCCTGTCCTCGGATGCTGCCTGAATTGCTGTGCTCTTCCAGCACCACTGATCCAGAATCTGGTTTCCAGCATCTGCAGCCATTGTTTTTACCTCGTGTGCTTTCCTAGCACCACACTCTCCGATGATGAATTCCGGAGACCCACCAAGTTTTTCCCCCTATCCCTTCTAAACTTTCTGGGAGAAAGTGAGGACTGCAGATGCTGGAGATCAGACTCAAAGTGTGGTGCTGGAAAAGCACAGCCGGTCAGGCAGCATCCAAGGAGTAGGCTTAAGCTCAAAAGGTTGACTGTCCTACTCCTCAGATGCTGCCTGACCTGCTGCCATACTTTTCAACTCTGATCTTTCTAGCAATCACCTGAAATCTGAGCTGACTGGCATTTGACCTCTACACAAGGGGAAACAGGTCTTCTCTGTCTGCTATATCCACGCTCCTTGTTATTCTGCATTCTTCAATGGGAGGTCATTTTGCGACTGTACAGGATATTGGTTGGGCCACTGTTGGACTATTGTGTGCCTTTCTATCAGAAAGATGTTGTGAAACTTGAAAGGTTCAGAAAAGATTTACAAGGATGTTGCCAGGGTTGGAGGATTTGAGCTATAGGGAGAGGCTGAACAGGCTGGGGCTGTTTTCCCTGGAGTGTTGGAGGCTATGGGGTGACCTTATAGAGGTTTACAAAATTATGAGGGGCATGGATAGGATAAATAGGCAAAGTCTTTTCCCTGGGGGAGGAGAGTCCAGAAATAGAGGGCGTAGGTTTAGGGTGAGAGGGGAAAGATATAAAAGAGACCTGAGGGGCAATGTTTTCACTCAGAGGGTGGTACATGGATGGAATGAGCTGCCAGAGGAAGTGTTGGAGGCTGGTACAATTGCAACATTTAAGAGGCATTTGGATGGGTACATGAATAGGAATGGTTTGTAGGGATATGGGCTGGGTCCTGGCAGGTGGGACTAGATTGGGTTGGGATATCTGGTTGGCATGGACGGGTTGGACCGAAGGGTCTGTTTCCATGCTGTACATCTCTATGGCTCTATGAGGAACTCTATTCATTTCTTCTGCTTTCTCGCACACGTTATCCTGTGCATCCTAGTTGGGCCTACTCATTTGTAGTTGTCCTCCTGCTGTTAATGTACTGACCATTAGATCATGAGACATAGGAGCAAAATTCATTTCATTAGACCCATTCCACCATTGATCAGATAATCATCAACTCTACTTTCCTGCCTTAACCTCATAATCCTTGATTCCCTTCCTGATGAAACATCTGCTTATCTCAGATTGAGTACACTTCATGACCCAGCTTCAACATCCCTCCGCAGTAATGCACTATGCAGATTTACTACCCTTTGAAAGAAAAAGAACTTATAAAAAAAACTTTTTTAGTCTTACTAATCAATATTCTTTTCATATCCTTCCTTTGCTTTTTTCTAATTTCCTTTTTCACTCCGCCACTGTACTTTCTATACTTCTCTAAGCTTCCTGGAGTATTGCTATTCTTGAGATTGTCAGAAGTTCTATTTTTGCTGCTCTATCTTATTTTGTATGCTTCAGATAACTGGGGGGAGCTAGATTTAGCATGAACAATTCCCTTGTAGGGATGCCACCTGTAGAATCTCTCGTTTGAATGCTTCCGACTGATTTTCCTTCAAAAGATTATATCCACCCCACTTTTGCCAGATAATTTCTCAGCTTTATAAAATTTGTCTTCTTCTAATTTAGAACTTTTACATTCATAAAGCAACAATTAAAAAGGAAGTATTTCCATTTATATGGTGCATCTCAAAAATGTCAAAAACTGCTTTACTGCCCATGATGTACATTTGCAAATTGAAATAAAATCAGTGGCAACCAATTTATACACAGCAAGCTTACACAAACACCAATGTGATAGTGAGCAGATAATTACTTCCTTGGTGACATTAGTTGAGGGATAATTATTGGCCTGTAGACTAGGGAGATGTGTTTCAGTAAGGTTAATTTGTTCTCCATGCAAGCTTATATTAGGCTTCTAGCTGAATTTTCAAAAACCGCAATTAACAATATGCAGATAATTGGCAAGGCTACAGAGCTCAATGCTCTGAGCTGTACTAGTTTCAAACTTCTGGCAGAGATCTATCATGGGGCTACTGAGTTCTCAGATCTTCACAGCATACTCCAGAGGCTCATCTGCATATACATTAAAACCTATCTTTACAAGAGATGCCTGGTCCTCATGGAAATAGCACTGTGGGATTTGAGGAAAGAAATGATGTCTTGGGTAATTATTGCAAAGATGGCACCCCTGGGAGTGCAGCACTTCTTCAGACCTGCATGGGCGCATTTCTGAGAGTGGGACTGAAACCAATAACTTTCTAACTCAAAGGTTGCTACCACAATAGCAAGGTTAACAGACAGCTGCGTGCAATATACTTAACACAGTTTAGATTTGGTCAAAAATCTGGCAGTGAGTTCTGCTAAGATGATGTGCATGGGGTCAAACAGAAGCAAATATTAATTTGGTGATGGTTAAACTCACCAAGAATTCTTTGACAGTACCTCCTAAACTAGCAGCCTCTACTACCAGCAGGACAAAGATAGCAGTTGCAAGGACACACAAGCTCTCGTCCAAGTCACACACCATCCTGACTTGAATCTTTATCACCATTCCTTCATTGTCACTCCCTTGCTAACAGTACTATAGATGCATCTATACTCATGGACTACAATGGTGAGAAGACAGCTCATCACCATCTTCTCCAGGACACTTAGGATGGGCCAACCAGTGATGACCATATCCCATGAGTGAATCAAATAATATAGCATAGGATACTGAGGGAATTAGGGAGAGACAGAGGGAAGCAAGATACTTTCCAAGATGCAACAGATTCAAATCAAAATTGCTGGAAAGACACAGCAAGCCACTGTCTGCAAGCAAGTGTAAGGTTAATGCTTTGAATAGGTCCATTCAGCAGAAAGTGGGACTTACTCGGTTCACAGATGTGTCTCTGGCATTTGCAGCATCACAATCTGGCTGCCAAATCAATGTATATTACAACAAAAGCTATGCTTCAAGAAGTAATTTATTACCATTGAAATAATTTTTGTGTGTCCTGAAATACAATTTATACAATTTATAGTGCAGAAATAGTGGTTGTTTATTAACTGCCCTCTGGGCAATTAAGGGATGTGGAATAAATGCTGGCCTAAACAGCAACACCCTTATCCCGTGAATGAATTGGAAAAAAGACCACTGTGCCCAACTGACTCATGCTCGCATATCTGTTCCAGATAATCTTCCTACTTCAGACCCCACTTCACAGAGTCACATGGTTACAGTGCATTCAGCCCATCAAGTTTGTACCAGCTCTCCTTGAAGCAATTTACCCAGTTCAATTTTTCTACCTGCTCTCTATGCCCTGCACATTCTTCCTTGTCAGATAGGAATGTGAGTCCTTCCTGAATGCCTTGATTGAACCTTCTTCAATTATTGGCTTAGGCAGAGTATTCCAGATCCTTATCACTAGTTCTGGAAAAATGATTTACAAATTACTTACAGTGTGGAAACAGGCCCTCTGAGTCCACACCGACCTGCCAAAGCGCAACCCACCCAGACCCATTCCCCTACATTTACCCCTTCACCTAACACTACGGGCAATTTAGCGTGGCCAATTCACCTAACCTGCACATTTTTGGACTGTGGGAGGAAACCGGAGCACCTGGAGGAAACCCACGCAGACACTGGGAGAATGTGCAAACTCCACACAGTCAGTCGCCTGAGGTGGTAATTGAACCTGGGTCTCTGGTGCTGTGAGGCAGCAGTGCTAACCACTGTGCCACCATGTTGCCATTCTTCATGTGTTGCCATTGCTTCTTTTGTCAATTACCTGTAATCTGTGTCTTTCTTTGTTCTTGATCGTGTTGCCAATGGGAACAGTTTTTCCCTATCTGCTCTGTCCAGACCCCTCTTGATTTTGGATTTCTCTATCAAATCTCCTTAAAAATTTCCCATCTCCAAGGAAACAGTCCTAAATTCTCCAATCTAGTTTAAAAACAGTCAATTCTAAATATATATACAAAAACAGAAATTGCTGGAGAAACTCAGCAGGTCCGTAGAGAGAAAGCAGAGTTAACATTTCAGGTCCAGCATTCTTAAGAAGGGTCACTGGACCCAAAATGTTGGCTCTTCTTTGTCTCCACAGATGCTACCAGACCAGGTTAACTCTGTTTTCTCTCTACGGACCTGCTGAGTTTCTCCAGCAGTTTCCGTTTTTGTTTCTTGTTTTCAGCATCTGCAGTTCTTTGTTTTTGTTTTGCTGAACATTTATGTGTTGAAAGAGAAACATCTGCGTTGTTTCAGATGAAGACTCATTGTAAGACTTGACTCAAGTCTAACCAAAAGGTTCTTTATTCAGAAGCTGAAAGACATAATTGGGAGAAAAAGCAGAGATATATTAAGATATTTTATTCTTCACAGCAAGCTGTTATGATCAGAATGCACAGAGTGAATGCAGCCACATCATCCAGGACAGAACAGCCTTTTGATTGCCACCCCAGTCACCAGCTTAAATAATCACTCCCTCTCCCATCAGTGCACAGTGGCATTAGTATCTGCCATTCATAGGAATACACTGCAGCAACTTACAAAAGCTCATTCTGAGTCATAGACTCAAAGAGTTTTACACCACGGAAAAGGCACTTCAACCCATCGTGTCCATGCCAGTCATCCAGCACCTATCTATTCTAATCCCATTTTCAAGCACTCGCTCCACAGCTGTTATGCTCTGGCATTTCAAGTGCTCATCTAAATACCTCTTAAATGTCTTATTGACTCTTGCCTCTACAATAGGTTTTGGATACCCACCACCTCTGAGTGAAACACGATCTCCTTAAATCACCTCTAAACCTCCTGCTCCTTACCATGAAACTGTGCTCCCCTTGTAATTGACCCCTGTTCTAAGGGGAATAGGTCTTCCTATCTACTCTGTCTCCACCCCTCAGTCAAATCTCCTTCAACCTTCTTTGCTCTATGGAAAACAACCTCAGCCTTGTTGCTCTCTCTTCAATACTAAATCATTCCAGAAAGAAAAGTCGAAAGTACCAACCACCTCTCTTCAATCAGTGGATCCATCCCTCTAGTTTTTTAAAAAATGTACATTATCCATTCTGAATGCATATGATGATTAAGCCTTTTTTCCAATTATGCAATGGGGGTTATTTTTCCTTCTTTTGCCACTTAGTGGAGAGATTGTTTACTCTGCTTTTAATTGCAAGATTATACAGGGGAAGAACAGCTTCTGTGTCAATTAGATTTGTGGAAGCTACTTCCTGAACCTACATCACGCTTGACTTTGGTGTTGTGTTGTTACGACGACAGTGATCACTAAGGTATGCAAACAATTAAAGACACCAATGAAAAGCTGAGAAAGTGTCGTTTCGTAATAAAACTTTGAACTAACTCTCGAATTGTAAAGCTTTGCAGCAAATCTTGCATTAAGATTGGATACTATTTACACATGTACAGTGTATTGCGCATATTGTGGTACTCCATCATCCAATATTTCACTGAACAGCCTAAAAGCTGTAAATGAAATTACACTGTATTCCTTGGTCAACTTTTTTAAAATTAGTGTGAACTCATATACTAAAACAGCACACCTCTCATTTACAGATAAAAGCCCTGCTATATGAAGCCAATGAACATTTATTCACTTACATAACCAGCAGTAGTAAGTGAAATACTGTGAAGTGATTTCATCGTTTATCATCGTTTATAAGCATAGTGTCTTGTTTCAGCAATTCACACAAAACTTGACAAGCCTTATCGGAAGACATCAGATCTTAAGTGGATTGTTTTCCTGTTCCCTTGGTTTTAGTGAACAAAAATTAGAATTAATGTAATGCTGTTTGTAACTTTGCGATGTCTCAACAGGCACGACAGTCAATGAATTACTGTTGTAATACAGGAAATTTGGCAGTGAATCTGTGCACAGCAAAATGCCAAACAGCAGTGTGATAATTATCAGTTATTTTAGCCATGAACAGAGCACCTTCAATAGAAAGAGAACATTATTAGTATACCATTAAGTACACAAAATCATAAAAGTCAGAATACTCTTCCTGTCAAAAGTAATATGTTGGTATATTTATCAAATCTTACAGGTTTTGTTTCTTCAGCTACTCTCCCCAGGCAAGTAACCCTTACCCTTGTTAAGTTCTTTTACTCTTGAGGTTCTTGCACACTTGATGCAACTGCAACACACCAACTTCTGTGAACAAGCAACCAAATTATGCCTGAAACGTCGATTCTCCTGCTCCTTTGATGCTGCCTGACCTGCTGCACGTTTCCAGCAACTCATTTTTCAAACCAAATTTATTAAGCACAGTACAGTATGAGCTTTCTGCAGGAACCTTTAACACACACCTCGCCGAGCTTATGGGGTCACGGCAAAAAGCTCTCTCTGAACAAAGGAAACAGTTGAAGTTTATTAAAGCTTGTACAAGCAAAGGTGCCCCCCTCGCAGGCATGTGAGGTTGAGTCAAAGTGAGGCACTCAACAAATAAAGTACATCCCCTTTATACAGGTCAGTTGGTCATGCTTTACAGATACTCCCCCCACAGTCATAACCCTCTGTCACTCACAGTCACGTGTTACCCCAGGTACAATGGCAGGATGAGATCCTCCTTGGTTATAATGCAAATGCTAATGCCCTAATCCTGGGGAACTGTTATGCAAATGATTTCCTGACTCAGCAATTCCAAGACAATACAGGTGTGACATATCTCTGGCCAGAAAGTATTTCTGAATGGAAGAGATTGAATTGATAGTTTAACTTGACAATAGCATGGGAGTAATGTCTAAATGAAGTGTAAATTACAATTGATAGACATCCACATTCTTTCATGGCTGTCGTTCCCACCTAAAGACAGCACAGTTTAATCCTTTAATATTACATTAATGTCCAGAGAGATAGTACAATTTAATCTTTTAACATTGCTCCCTGATTATAAAAATCTCAGCCATGCATTGAAATCCCTCCATTGCCTCGCCCAAACCTACCTCTGTCATCTCCCCCCGATTCACAATACTCCAAGATAACTAAATTTCTCTAGATCTGGCCTCAAACATCCCCACATGGAAGGGACAACACTAGTCCACAGGTTCAAGTTCGAAATTGGGGCAAGGCGAAATTTGATGGAATGAGACAGGAGCTTGCAGGTGTTGATTGGAGTAGTTTGTTTACAGGCAAAGGGACCTCTAGCAAGTGGAAGACCTTTAAAAGTGGGATAGCGAGAGTGAAGATCTATATGTTCCTGGGAGGGTGAAGGGCAAGGTTGACAGGAATAGGAAACCCTGGATGACAAGAAATATTGATGATGTGGAGATGCCAGTGTTGGATTAGGGTGTACAAAGTTAAAAATCACACACCACCAGGTTATAGTCCAACAGGTTTAATTGGAAGCACACTAGCTTTTGGAGCGATGCTCCTTCATCAGGTGATTGTGGAGGGCTCAATCGTAACACAGAATTTATAGCAAAAATTTGCAGTGTGATGTAACTGAAATTATACATTGAAAAATTGATTGTCTGTTAAGCCTTTCATCTGTTAGAATACAGTGATAGTTTCACTTCTTTCATGTGTAAATCACAAAACCCTTTTTTTTAAACTTGCATTCTCGGGTTAGCTGTTAACAATGGTGATAGCCAGACAATATGTTGAAGGTGTTAGCCCCCTGTGTTCTCTGTCTATGACCTGATGTTTAGATTGATTCTAATCTAAAAAGTGAGATAACAGAGTTTTACATAAATTCATGCAGTTTTTGAGCTCAGAGTTCTACATGAATGCATGCAGTTTTTAAGCAAAGTGCAATGTAACTCTGCAAGTACAACTTCACTACACAAAATATATGTGTGCATGTGGGTCTTTGTCTGTGTGTGTGTGTCTGTCTGGGGTGGGGGTTGTGAGTGCGAGAAAGTGTGTGTATGTGTGTAGTGAGTGCAGAGTGTCTTAAGTCTGTGAGGGGGTGCATGTGTGAGTGTGCGAGTGTGTGTGTCTTATAAGCTGAAAATGTGTTGCTGGAAAAGCGCAGCAGGTCAGGCAGCATCCAAGGAGCAGGAGAATCGACGTTTCGGGCATGAGCCCTTCTTCAGGAATGAGGAAAGTGTGTCCAGCAGGCTAAGATAAAAGGTAGGGAGGAGGGACTTGGGGGACGGGCGTTGGAAATGCGATAGGTTGAAGGAGGTCAAGGTAAGGGTGATAGGCCGGAGTGGGGGTGGAGGAGGAGAGGTCAGGAAGAAGATTGCAGGTTAGGAAGGCGGTGCTGAGTTCGAGGGATTTGACTGAGACAAGGTGGGGGGAGGGGAAATGAGGAAACTGGAGAAATCTGAGTTCATCCCCTGTGGTTGGAGGGTTCCTAGGTGGAAGATGAGGCGTTCTTCCTCCAACCGTCGTGTTGCTATGGTCTAGTGATGGAGGAGTCCAAGGACCTGCGTGTCCTTGGTGGAGTGGGAGGTGGAGTTGAAGTGTTGAGCCACGGGGTGGTTGGGTTGGTTGGTCCGGGGGTGTCCCAGAGGTGTTCTCTGAAACGTTCCACAAGTAGGTGGCCTGTCTCCCCAATATAGAGGAGACCACATTGGGTGCAGCGGATGCAATAAATGATGTGTGTGGAGGTGCAGGTGAATTTGTGGCGGATATGGAAGGATCCCTTGGGGCTTTGGAGGGAAGTAAGGGGGGAGGTGTGGGCGCAAGTTTTGCATTTCTTGCGGATGCAGGGGAAGGTGCCGGGAGTGGAGGTTGGGTTGGTGGGGGGTGTGGACCTGACGAGGGAGTCACGGAGGGAGTGGTCTTTTCGGAACGCTGCCAGGGGAGGGGAGGGAAATATATCCCTGGTGGTGGGGTCCGTTTGGAGGTGGCGGAAATGACGACGGATGATACGCTATATATGGAGGTTGGTGGGGTGGTAGGTGAAGACCGGTGGGGTTCTGTCCTGGTGGCGATTGGAGGGGCGGGGCTCAAGGGCAGAGGAGCGGGAAGTGGAGGAGATGCGGTGGAGAGCATCGCCGATCACGTCTGGGGGGAAATTGCGGTCTTTGAAGAAGCACGTCTTGGGGGGTCATCTCCTGTGTGTCTATAAGGGTGTGTGTGGGTGTCTGTGTGCGCGTCTGTGTATACCTGTGTCCGTGTGTATGTGAGAGTGTGTGTGTGTAGGAATATCTGTGTGTGTGTGTAGTGCAATGGTGATCACCTGTAATGTGACATGAACCCAAGGTCCCGGTTGAGGCCCTCCCTATGGGTACCGAATTTAGCTATCAGCCTCTGCTCGGCCACTTTCCTCTGCTGCCTGTCCCGAAGTCCACCTTGGAGGATGGTCACCCGAAGGTCCGAGGCTGAATGTCCTGGACCACTGAAGTGTTCCCCAACTGGGCGGGAACCCTCCTGTCTGTTGATTGTTATGCGGTGCCCATTCATCCGTTGTCATAGCCTTTGCTCGGTTTCCCCAATGTACCTTGCCTCCGGGCATCCTTGCCTGCAATGTATAAGATAGACAACGTTGGCTGAGTCACATGAGTACCTGCCATGTACAAGGTGGGAGGTGTTCCCACGCGTAATAGTGGTATCTATGTCCACAATCTGACACGTCTTGCAGCGTCCACCGTGACAGGGTTGTATGGAGTTGTCCTGAGAACCGGGCAGTTTGCTATGAACAATGATCTGTTTGAGGTTTGGCGGTTGTTTAAAGGCAAGTAGTGGAGATGTGGGGAAGATCTTGGTGAGGTGCTCATCCTCATTGATAATGTATTGCAGGTCACGAAGAACATGGCGTAATTTTTCAGCCCCTGGGAAAGGCTTAACAGACAATCAATTTTTCAATGTATAATTTCAGTTACATCACACTGCAAATTTTTGCTATAAATTCTGTGTTACGATCGAGCCCTCCACTATCACCTGATGAAGGAGCGTCGCTCCGAAAGCTAGTGCTTCCAATTAAACCTGTTGGACTATAACCTAGTGTTGTGTAAAGAAATATTGAGGCTTTGACCAGAAAAAAGGAGGTATGGCTCAGGTACAGGCAGCTGGGATCAAGGGAATCCCTGGTGGTATATAGGGGATACAGGAGTTTACTGGAGAAGGAAGTCAGGAGGGTGAAAAGGGGGCACGAGATAGTCCTAGCTGAGAAGATTAGGGTGAATCCAAAGAGGTACTTTAAGTATATTAAAGGAAAAATAGAATAGGATCCCTCAATGACCATAGTGGACAGGTATGTGCAGAACCGCAGGGGATGGGCGAGGTCCTCAATGGATATTTCTCCTTTGTGTTTACTGTGGAGAAAGACATGAAGACCTGGGAACCGGGGGAACTTAGTGGTCATATCTGGGGACAATCTATATCACAGTAGAGGAAGTGTTGGACGTATTAGAATGTATGAAGGCGGATAAATCTCCTGGTCCTGAACAGATATATCCAAGAACATTGCAAGATGCTCAATAAGGAATTGCAGGGACCCTAGCTGATATTTTTGCATAATTGTTAGCCACGGGTGAGGTCCCGGATGACTGGAAGGTAGTGAATGTTGTGCCCTTATTCAAAAAGGGCTGCAAAGAAAATCCCAGGAACTATAGAGCAGTAAGCCTAACATCTGTGGTGGGTAAGTTTCTTTAGAATCTAAGATATGTGTGCATTTGGAAAGACAGGGTTTGATTAGGAATAGTTAGCACAGTTTTGTGCGTGGTAGATCATCCCTCACAAATCTGTTAGAATTCTTTGATGAAGTGACCGGGAAGTTGATAAAGGCAGGGTGGTAGTCTAAATGGATTTCAGTAAAGCCTTTGATAAGGTTCCACATGGTAGGCTGCTCTGGGAGGTTAGATCACATTGAATCCAGGGGGAGTGGGCAAATTGGATACACAGTTGGCTTGATGGTAGGAAGCAGAGCATAATAGTGGAAGGATGCTTGTCAGACTGGAAGCTTATGACTAGTGGTGTCAGAGATCGGTGCTGGGTCCATTGCTGTTTGTTATCTATATCAATGATTTGGATGAGAATGTACAAGGCATGATTAGTAAATTGGCAGATAACATTAAAATAGGCAGTATCATGGACAGTGAGAAAGTTGATCAGAAATTTCAGCAGGACCTTGATCAGCTGGGGACGTGGGCTGAGAAATGGTCATTGGACTTTAATATAGATAAATGTGAGGTCTTGCATTTTGGAAAGTCAAATCAAGGTAGGAGTTTCATGGTGAATGGTAGGGCCTTAAGGAGTGTAGTGAAATGGAAGACCCTTGGAATTCAGGTGCATGGTTCTCTGAAAGTGGAGTCACAGGGAGACCGGGCTTTGAAGAAGGCTTTTGGCACACTGGCCTTCATCAGTCAGGGCATCGAGTATAGAAGTTGGGAAGTTATGTTAGAGTTGTACAGGATTTTGGTGAGGCTGCATTTGGAGTATTGCATTCAGTTTTGGTCCCCCTGCTATAGGAATGATGTTATTAAACTAGAAAGAGTGCAGAAGAAATTTGCAAGGATGTTGCCAGGACACAAGGGACTGAGTAACAAAAAGATGGGGTACTGGGCTAATGGTCGGATACTTGGTAGTGTGGATGAGCAGAGGGATCTTGGTGTCCATGTACACAGATCTCTGAAAGTTCCATAATAGTGGAAGGATGCTTGTCAGACTGGAAGCTTATGACTAGTGGTGTCAGAGATCGGTGCTGGGCCCATTGCTGTTTGTTATCTATATCAATGATTTGGATGAGAATGTACAAGGCATGATTAGTAAATTGGCAGATAACATTAAAATAGGCAGTATCATGGACAGTGAGAAAGTTGAATAGTGTGGTGAAGAAGGCATATGGCGTACTAGCTTTTATTGGTAGAGGAATTGAGTTCCGGAGTCCTGAGGTCATGTTGCAGTTGTATAAGACTCTGGTGCGGCCGCATCTGGAGTATTGTGTGCAGTTTTGGTCGCCATACTATAGGAAGGATGTGGAGGCACTGGAACGGGTGCAGAGGAGGTTTACCAGGATGTTGCCTAGTATGGTAGGAAGATCGTATGAGGAAAGGCTGAGGCACTTGGGGCTGTTTTCATTGGAGAAAAGAAGGTTAAGGGGTGACTTGATAGAGGTGTACAAGATGATTAGGGGTTTAGATAGGGTTGACCATGAGAACCTTTTTCCACGTATGGAGTCAGCTATTACGAGGGGGCACAGCTTTAAATTAAGGGGTGGTAGGTATAGGACAGATGTTAGGGGTAGATTCTTTACTCAGCGAGTCGTGAGTTCATGGAATACCCTGCCAGTAGCAGTGGTGGACTCTCCCTCTTTATGGGCATTTAAACAGGCATTGGATAGGCATATGGAGGATAGTGGGCTAATGTAGGTTAGGTGGGCTTGGATCGGCGCAACATCAAGGGCCAAGGGGCCTGTACTGCGCTGTATTCTTCTATGTTCTCTATGTTCTATGAATTATAGGGAGAGGTTGGACAAGCTCGGACTTCTCTCTTTAGAGTCTAGGAGACTGAGGGGGATCTTATAGAAGAGTTTAATATCATGAGAGGCACAGATAGGCTGAATGCACTCAGTCTTTTTCCCAGGGTTGGGGAATTGAGGACTAAAGGGCATCAGTTTAAGGTTAGAGGGGAAAGAATAAAAGGGAACCTGAGGGTCAACTTTTTTACACAAAGGGTGGTACACATGAGCTGCCTGAGGAAGTGGTTGAGGTGGATACATTAACAACATTTAAAAGGCATTTGGACAAATACATGTATAGGAAAGGATTATATGGATAGAGTCCAAGTACAGGGAAATGGGGTTAGCATGGATAGACATTTTGGTTGGCATGTTGGACCAGTTTGGGGCAAAGGGCCTATCTCCGTGCTGTAGGACTCTACGACTGTATGACTCAAATTGGTGACTGTGCATTCACCCTGACCCTACATTCTGGAATTCTGTCTCTAAACCCCTCTGTCTCAATTTCTCATCCCTGTTTTTAAGATGCTCTTAAAGATCTACCTCTGCCTGAACTTTTAGTTTTGACCCTACTATCTCCTTCAGTGGTTCATGTCAAAGTTTATTTGATAATATACCTGTGAAGTACCTTGGAATGTTGTATTACGTCAAAGACATTTTATAAATAGCTTGTGTGTTTTGGATCATAATGTAATAATATTGAATAATTTATGAAGTACATAGATACTCAAATAACATATTTATTCAGAAACAAAATTGAACACCTGTGCAAATCTAAATACACTGCCTCTTAATAAACCATTGATAATAATCAGAAAAGTTTAACTGGTATGCACTTATTATGTGCTTTCTGATTTTACCTGCTAGTTTGCTGCACGTTTAGCTTACAATACTGTCTTGCAACCTCTCCATCATTAATTCTACAACTCTGCCTCCTAGTGGTGATACATGGAAACTGTTTCCCTTCCAGATCAAGATTTGTGCAGTGTAAAATCGAAAGGAGGAGGAGCAGAAATAGACCATTCAGCCCATCGAGCCTACTCTGCCATTCAATGAAATCATGGCTCATCTGATAATTCTCAGCTCCACTTACTGTTTTTGTAAAAGTAAGGACTAAGCAAGGCTTGATGAGCTCACTTTTCGAATCTGTGTGCAGAATTGGTCTCCTTATTTAAATGAAGATATAAATACATTGGAGGTGGCTCAAAGGAGGTTTACTAGATTGATATCTGAAACTAGTAGATTTTCTTATGCGGAAAGATTATGCTGGGCAGGCAACCAGTTTGTGGACTTGAACTGGTCGTTCAGAAACCAAACTCCCAGCTGTGAATACCTCTGGGGAGTTGAGGTCTGATGAAGTAAACCTTGAAAAAGCCTAGACGAGAGCCCCAAGGTGCACTGATGTCTAAATTGGTCAACTTTCTAGAAACCCCTCAACTGAGCTAGTGTCAAAATGCTTGGCATGCCTTTGAACTCAAATGGGGAAGGCGAGGGTGGTATCCTGGTGTGCGTGCAGCCGAGCATCTCCGTACATTTTGCCCAGACATATCCTGGAGGGGACACTAGTTTTGCCACAGTGCATTATAACAACACCGCAGTGATGACTGATAATCTCAACTCAAGATGTGTAGAAAATGGGTGCTCCCAGGCTCTCTTTACAGGAGACTTCATCACAGGGTCATTGATCAGCCAGCAGCCCTTGACAATTGAGGTGCCTCAGTTGAATTCTGCAGATTCTCACTTCACTGCTTTCCTCTGCAGCAAAGACAGCAGAGACAGACTTCTCGATAGTGCAAACCATTGCCTTATGAGGCAGAGAATTGCCACAAATAAACTGTTTAATGTTTGCACATTGTGTATTAAAAAAGCTAAGTTTGTTTCTTGAAGTTCAACTTGTCGAAATACTTGTACATTTTACTTTAATTCGCTCCTGGGATGTGGGTGTCACTGGCTTTTTTGCACATCCCAGATTCCCCTTGAGAAGCTGCCACACTGTATGTAAAAACAAGCTCAATCTGTCACAGAATGTTTTATTGTGTTATATCTCACAGTCAGTATATGATATGAATGTATGTATATGCGAAATAGGAGCAGAAATAGACCATGCAGCCCCTCGAGTCTGCTTCGCCATTCAATCAGATAATGGTTCACTTATTTGTATTTCGAATTCTATATTTTCGTAAACTGAAAACTGTACTGCCAAGTTCTGGGCTGTCACACAAGAGAAAATATCCTTTCCAAGTCCACCATTCAGGATCTTCTGCACTTCAATCCAGTCACCCTCACTCTTTTCTAAATTCCAGTGAATACAAGTCAGGCCTGCCCAAACTATCCTCATAAGATAATCTGCTCATTCTGGGTATCCAGTGAATCTCCACTGAACCACCTCCAACACACCTACATCTTTCTTTAAATAAGGAGACCAAACTGAACATAATATTCAAGCTGAAGTTTCAGCAACTAGAGAAAGTTCTGAGGAAGGGTCACTGGACCTGAAACGTTAACTCTGATTTCTCTTCACAGATGCTGCCAGGTCTGCTGAGCTTTTCCAGCAACTTCAGTTTTTGTTTCTGATTTACAGCATCTGCAGTTCTTCGGTTTTTACTAAGCTACCACATCTAGTTGCGAACGATAGTGGATAACTAAACAATTCACTGGCAGAGGAGGTCCCACGGATATCCCCACCCTCAATGATGGAAGAGTTCTACACACCAATGCAAAATATAATCTCAGCCTCCTCCAGTGGCCCCAGCATCACGGAAACCAGTCTTTAGTCAATTCGTTTCACTCTTCCTGAGGTCAAGAAATGGTTGGAGGCACTGGATACTGCAAAGGCCTTGATGACATTCCGGCAATAGTATTGAAGACATAGAACATAGAACATGGAACATAGAATGTTACAGCGCAGCACAGGGCCTTTGCTGTGCCGGCCTGTGAAATTAATCTGATGCCCATCTAAACCTATACCGTTCCATTATTATCCATGTGTGTGTCCAATGCCCATTTAAATGTCCTTAACATTGGTGAGTCTATGACTGTTGCAGGCAGGCCGTTCCATGCCCCTACTACTCTCTGAGTAAAGAAACTATCCTTGATATCTGTCCTCAATCTATTACCCTTCAATTTAAAGCTCTGTTAGCCTTCACCATCCTTCGCCATTCAAGGAAAAAGGCTCTCCCTGTCCACCCTACCTAACCCTCTGATTATCTTATATGTCTTGATTAAGTCACCTCTCAACCTTCTTCTCTTCAATGAAAACAGCCTCAGTTCCCTCAGCCTTTCCTCATAAGACCATCCCTCCATACCAGGCAACATCCTAGTAAATTTCCTCTGAACCCTTTCCAAAGCTTCCACATCCTTCTTATAATGCTGTGACCAGAACTGTACACAATACTCTAAGACCACAAGACAAAGGAGTGGAAGCAAGGCTATTCGGCCCATCGAGTCCACTCCACCATTTAATCATGGCTGATGGGAGGTGCGGCCTTACCCGTGTCATGTAAAGCTGAAGCATAATCTCGTGGCTTCGAAACTCAATCCCTCTACCAATAAATGCCAACATACCATATACCTTCTTAACAACCCTATCAACCTGGGTGGCAACTTTCAGGGATTTATGCACCTGGACTCTGAGATCTCTCTGCTCATCTATACTGCCAAGAATTTTACCATTAGCCCAGTAATCTAAATTCCTGCTACTTCTTCCGAAGTGAACCGCCTCACATTTTTCAGCATTAAATTCCATTTGCCACTTCTCAGCCCAGCTCTGCAACTTATCTATGTCCCGTTGTAACCCACAACATCCTTCGGCACTATCCACAACTCTGCCTACCTTAGTATCATCCACAAATTTACTAACCCCATTCTTCTATGCCCACATCCAGATTGTTTATAAAAATGACAAACAGCAGTGGCCCCAAAACCGATCCTGGTGGCACACCACTGAGCTCCAGGATGAACATTTCCCATTAACCACCTTCTTTTAGCTAGCCAATTTCTGAACCAAATCGTTAAATCACGTTCAATACCAAAACTCTGTATTTTGTACAATAACCTACTGTGTGGAACCTTTACAAATGCCTTACTGAAATCCATATACACTACATTAATTGCTTTACCTTCTTCCATCTGTTTTGTCACCTTCTCAAAGAACTCAATAAGGTTACTAAGGCATGACCTACCTTTCACAAAACCATGTTGGCAATCCCTAATCAAATTATTCCTTTCCAGATGATTATAAATCCTATCTCTTCTAACCTTTTCCAATATCTTACCCACAACTGAAGTAAGGCTCACTGGACTATAATTATCAGGTTGTCCCGACTCCCCTTCTTAAACAAGGGGACAACATTTGCTATTCTCCAGTCTTCTGGCACTACTCCTGTCGACAATGATGACATAAAGGTCAAAGCCAAAGGCTCTGCAATCTCCTCGCTGACTTCCCAGAGAATCAAAGGATAAATCCCATCTGGCCCCAGGGTCTTATCTATTTCCAGATCTTCCAAAATTGCTAAAACCTCCTCTTTGTCAACTGCAATCCCATCTAATCTAGTAGCCTGTATCTCCATATTCTCACTAACATTGCCCTTTTCCAATGTGAATACTGACGAAAAGTATTCATTAAGCACTTCCCCTACGTCCTCAGATTCCACACACAACTTCCCACTACTGTCTTTGATTGGTCCTAATCTTAATCTAGTCATTCTTCTATTCCTGATATACCTATAGAATGTCTTAAGGTTTTCCTTGATCCTAACCGCCAACAACTTCTTACTTTCCCTCCAGGTTCTTCTTAGCCCTCTCTTTAGATTTTTTCTGGCTAACTTATAATGCTCAAGCCCCCTAACTGAGTCTTCACACCTCATCCTCACATAAGCCTTCTTCTTCCTCTTGACAAGAGCTTCAACTTCTTTAGTACACCATGGCTTCCTCTCTCGACAACCAACTCCTTGCCTGATAAGTAAATACTTATCAAGGACACGCAGTAGCTCCACATTTCCACATTTCAAGTGTGTCCATCCCTTGCAGTTTTCTTCCCCATCCTACGCATCCTAAATCTTGCCTTTTTGCATCATAATTGCCTTTCCTCCAGTTATACTTCTTTCCTTGCGGTATATACCTATCCCTGCCCATTGCTATTGTAAACAAAACCAAATTGTGGTCACTATTGCCAAAGTACTCACCTACCTCCAAATCTAACATCTGGCTGGGTTCACTCCCTAATACCAAATCCAAAATGGCATCGCCCCTTGTTGGCCTGTCTACATACTATGTCAGAAAACCCTCTTGCACACATTGTACAAAAACTGACTCATCTAAACTATAGCATTCCCAGTCAATATTGGGGAAGTTAAAGTCCCTCATAATAACTACCCTGTTACTCTCATTCCTATTGAGAATCATCTTTGCTATCCTTTCCTCTACATCCCTGGAACAATTCGGAACAATTCGGAGGCCAATTCGGAGGCCAACAGAGTGACCTCTCCTTTCCTGTTTCTAACCTCAGCCCAAACTACCTCAGTGGACGAGTCCTTAAACGTTATCGCAGCTGCTGTAATGCTACCCTTGATTAACAATGCCACCCCCCCCTTTCCTTTTACCATCTTCTCTGTTCTTACTGAAACATCTAAATCCTGGAATCTGCAACAACCATTCCTGTGCCTCCTCCAGCTATGTCTCTAAAATGGCCACAACATCGAAATCCCAGGTACCAACCCATGCTACAAGTTCATCTACCTTATTCCGGATACTCCTTGCATTGAAGCACACACATTTCAAACCAACATCTTGATTGCCGGTGCCCTCTTGCGACCTTGTAAACCTATCCCTGACCTCACTACCCTCAACCTCCTGTACACTGGAATCACAATTCAGGTTCCCATCTCCCTGCTGCATTAGTTTAAACCCCCTCAAAGGGCATGAGCAAATATTCCCCCCCCCCCCCCCCGTCCAGGATATTGGTACCACTTTGGTTCAGGTGAAGTCCATCCTGTTTGTAGAGGTCTCACCTTCCCCAGAAAGAGCTCCAATTATACAAGAATACAAAACCCTCCCTCCTGCACCATCCCTGCACTCATGTGTTCAACTCCGCTCTCTCTCTGTTCCTCGCCTTGCTAGCACGTGGCACGGGCAACAAACCAGAGACAACATCTCTGTTTGTACTAGCTCTAAGTGCTCCAGATCTTGTACTCCAGAACTTGCTGCTTCCTTCACCAAACTGTTCCAGTACAGTTACAACACTGATATTTACACCTGGAAATAAACGCAGGACAAGTTCAACTCGGCCAATTATTAGCCCATCAATCTACATTCAATCATCAGTAACGTAATGTAAGGTGTTATCAACAGTGCTATCAGGCAGGGCCTGCTCAGCAATAACCTGCTCAGTAACGCCCACTTTGGGATCTCCCCATGGCCACTCAGTTCCTGACCTCATTACAACCTTGGTTCAAACATGGACAAAAGAGCTGAATTCCAGTGGTGAGGTGAGAGTGACAGCCCTTGACATGAAAGCTACATTTGACCACATCAAGAAGTCCTAGCAAAACTGGAATGAATGGGTGTCAGGGGGCAAACTCTCCGTTTGTTAGAATCATACCTGGTACGTAGGAAGATAGTCGTGGTGATTGGACATCAGTCATCTCAGCTACAGGATCAACCTGTCCCCTTGTCTGAGACATGGTGACCCCCCCCAGGTTAAACCACCACCGGTCATTTCACCAGTGAGAGAACAGCCCTATGATCTGGCAAAACTAGGGAGACTTTATCGAGGGGAATGGTCAGCTCAGTTTGCTGGAAAGCTGGTTTGACTTGATTTATTTATTGTCATGAGGACCTTGTTACATTGAAAGTGTTGCGTAACCTCGTCATCACTCTTTGGTGCCATCTTAAAAAAAAGAAAAATAAACCAAAACATAGCATATGAAGTCAGAAAAATGAAGATATACAGAAAGTGTCTAACTTTCAAAACTTTCTTGTGAAAAGCTCTGTCATGATCCATGGGCCTGGTGGCCAGGCACAAGTCCCCTTCACCATGCCACTGCTGCTGGAATGAAAATCGCTCACACTTAGGTACCATCTTGCCTCTACCAATGTAACCGGCACTAACTTGGTTACACTTTTGATTACAAAACCAGAATTTTAAAAAGCAGCAGAAATAAAGGAAACAAAACCAAAAAGAATGTGATACATCCAGATATTAAAGTCTTATTAAAGTCTTGTCTTCATGCAGGTACCCAGACCAGGCCAGGAGTCTTGGGAGGAGCTGAGCACTTGCTGCTAATGACCCTCCTGCCTCCCATCTCCTCCTCCTGCCACCACTAGCTCTAAATCTATAACTACCAGTGGTGTAACCGGATCCTGGAACAAGTTTGGGCTGGGCTCGCTCGCAACCTCTAATCACAGGATCCCTTGCTGGATCCCAGAATGTGCTTGGGCAGGATCCACTCACAGACTCCGATCATAGGATCCCTGGCTGTTTCCCGCCCATGCTTGGACAGCGGCATGATGGCTCAGTGGTTAGCACTGCTGCCTCACAGCACCAGGGTCCCAGGTTCAAATTTTAGCCTCGGGCGACTGTCTGTGTGGAGTTTGCACATTCTCTCCGTGTCTGCATGGGTTTCCTTTGGGTCCTCCGATTTCCTCCCACAGTCCAAAGATGTGCAGGTCATGTGAATTGGCCATGCTATAAGTATATTTAAGTCGTCATTGGACAAGCATATGGACGTACATGGAATAGTGTAGGTTAGATGGGCTTCAGATTGGTAAGACAGGTCAGTGTAACATCGAGGACCGAAGGGCCTGTACTGCGCTGTAATGTTCTATGTTCTAAATTGCCCCTTAGTGTTAGGTGCTTTAGTTTGAGGGAAATGGATCTGGATGGGTTACTCTTCGGAGGGTCAGTGAGGACTGGTTGGGCCAAAGGGCCTATTTCCACACTGTAGGGAATCTATTCTAATCCCGGCCTCTGATCACATGGTTTGTGATGTCGAGTGGATTAATTTCCTGCACCGGCTGACATTACCATTGAGGATACTTTAACCAACACAAATTCACTCTCTCTCTACTCAGACAGGAGCCCAATGGTCTGGTCAAGACAGGGGGGGGGGGGGGGGGGGCGGTGGATGGAACGTGGGGTGAGAACTTGTGCATATTAGAGTCATAGAGATGTACAGCTCGGAAACAGACACTTCGGTCCAACCTGTCCATGTCGACCAGATATACTAACCTAATCTAGTCCCATTTGCCAGCACTTGGCCCATATCCCTCTAAACCCTTCCTATTCATATACCATTCAGATGCCTTTTAAATGTTGCAACTGTACCAGCTTCCATCACTTCTTCTGGCAACTCATTCCATACACGAACCACTCTCTGTGTGAAAAACTTACCCCTTAGGTCCCTTTTCTATTTTTCCTCTCTCACCCTAAACCTATGCCCTCCCAGGGAAAAGACCTTATTTATTTATCCTATCCGTGCCCCTCATGATTTTGTAAACCTCTACATTAAGTGTAAAATAAATTAAAATTGTTGCTCAGTGTTCAATTTCGAATAATGTTTATACTTTAAAAGAAATAACCATTGGGCCTCCAAGTTCTAACTGAGAAGGGAACAAAGACTAAAAGCAGGAGGTGGCCATGTATGTGGGTGAATGAATGAGTGAGTGAGTGAGTGAGTGGGTGGTTAAGACTAAGCGCTCTGGAGTTGCTCTCTGGCGCCTCTGTGGGATCTGAGGGGAGGAGGCGGGACGTTTGGCGCAATTTCCGAACAGGCATTAAAGCGAGACACCAGTAGGGCGGCGCTGCTGGGTAGGCTCGCAGTGCTTTCTGGGAATAGTAGTCTCCTTGTCCCAACCCCTCCGTTCCCGAGGAGGAGAGTTTAGGGGGGGAGGGACTGCATCTCCCAGCGAGCCGCGCGGTAGGTCCAAGCCGGGGCGAAGGCGGACATTTCAAGTTGCCATAGACGCTTCAGCTCCCCTCCCAGGGGCTGAGGGCGGCTGCCGATGGCCCGGGACGGACCGCCAATGAGGGCGGGATGGATCTTTGTGGCGAGTTAAAGGTAACAGCTTCTTATAACGAGTACCCTCCTGACCCTTCATTTTGATCGAGAAGAGGGGCTGTGGTTCACACCATCCCCTGAGCCAGGCCTGGGCACTGAGGAGAGGGAGAGGGAGAGGAGGGGGGGAGAGGGAGAGGGAGAGGGAGGGGGGGGAGAGGGAGAGGGAGAGGGAGGGGGGGAGAGGAGAGGGAGAGGGAGGGGGGGGGGGAGAGGGAGAGGGAGAGGGAGGGGGGGGAGAGGGAGGGGGGGGAGAGGAGAGGGAGGGGGGGAGGGAGGGGGGGGGAGAGGGAGAGGGAGAGGGAGGGGGGGGAGAGGGAGAGGGAGAGGGAGGGGGGGAGAGGGAGAGGGAGAGGGAGAGGGAGGGGGGGAGAGGGAGAGGGAGAGGGAGGGGGGGGGGAGAGGGAGAGGGAGAGGGAGGGGGGGGAGAGGGAGGGGGGGAGAGGGAGAGGGAGAGGGAGGGGGGGGAGGAGAGGGAGAGGGAGAGGGGGGGGGAGAGGGAGGGGGGGGAGAGGGAGGGGGGGAGAGGGAGAGGGAGGGGGGGAGGGAGGGGGGGGGGAGAGGGAGAGGGAGAGGGAGGGGGGGGAGAGGGAGAGGGAGGGGGGGGGAGAGGGAGAGGGAGGGGGGGGAGAGGGAGAGGGAGGGGGGGGAGAGGGAGGGGGGGGAGAGGGGGAGGGAGGGAGAGGGAGAGGGAGAGGGAGAGGGAGAGGGAGGGGAGGAGAGGGAGAGGGAGGGGGGGGGAGAGGGGGAGGGAGGGGGGGAGAGAGAGAGGGAGGGAGAGGGAGAGGGAGAGGGGGAGGGAGGGAGAGGGAGAGGGAGGGGGGGGGGAGAGGGGGAGGGAGAGGGGGAGGGAGGGGGGGAGAGAGAGAGGGAGGGAGGGAGGGGGAGAGAGGGGGAGGGAGGGGGGGAGAGAGAGAGGGAGGGAGGGGGAGAGAGAGGGAGGGAGGGAGGGGGAGAGAGAGGGAGGGAGGGAGGGGGAGAGAGAGGGAGGGAGGGAGGGGGAGAGAGAGGGAGGGAGGGGAGAGAGAGGGAGGGAGGGGGAGAGAGAGAGAGGGAGGGAGGGGGAGAGAGAGAGAGGGAGGGAGGGGGAGAGAGAGAGAGGGAGGGAGGGGGAGAGAGAGAGAGGGAGGAGAGGGGGAGAGAGAGAGAGGGAGGGAGGGGGAGAGGGAGGGAGGGGAGGGAGGGGGAGAGAGAGGGAGGGAGGGAGGGGGAGAGAGAGGGAGGGAGGGGGAGGGAGGGGGAGAGGGAGGGAGGGAGGGAGGGGGAGAGAGAGGGAGGGAGGGAGGGGGAGAGAGAGGGAGGGAGGGAGGGGGAGAGAGAGGGAGGGAGGGAGGGGGAGAGAGAGGGAGGGAGGGAGGGGGAGAGAGAGGGAGGGAGGGGGAGAGAGGGGGAGAGAGAGGGAGGGAGAGAGGGAGGGAGGAGGGGGAGAGAGAGGAGGGAGGGAGGGGGAGAGAGAGGGAGGGAGGGAGGGGGAGAGAGAGGGAGGGAGGGAGGGGGAGAGAGAGGGAGGGAGGGAGGGGGAGAGAGAGGGAGGGAGGGAGGGGGAGAGGAGGGAGGGAGGGAGGGGGAGAGGGAGGGAGGGAGGGAGGGGGAGAGGGAGGGAGGGAGGGGGAGAGGGAGGGAGGGAGGGGGAGAGGGAGGGAGGGAGGGAGGGGGGAGAGGGAGGGAGGGAGGGGGGAGAGGGTCGGGAGGGAGGGAGGGGAGAGGGAGGGAGGGAGGGGGAGAGAGAGGGAGGGAGGGAGGGGGAGAGAGAGGGAGGGAGGGAGGGGGAGAGAGAGGGAGGAGGGGGAGGGAGGGGGAGAGAGAGGGAGGGAGGGGGAGGGAGGGGGAGAGAGAGGAGGGAGGTGAGGGG